>NC_142502.1:61247083-61553125 GCF_057876585.1 Rhinolophus sinicus
CAGATGATAAGAAATGGCCCCACCAGGGCAGACCAAGGATCAGTATTCTGTCCTTATTAGGGGGCCAGACAGGGACCTCAGAAGCAGAGTGTTTCATCAAAAAGGGCACCAGACCCAAAGTCAGCAGACCTAGGTCTGAGACTTTTCCTCATCTGAACACTGGAGAGGCTAGCAAAGAAAATCTCCCAGCGTGGCTCTAGAGCTACAATACAGGTTGAGGCTCTGCAATACTGTTAGAAAAATGAGCTTGGCCCTTTCAGCTTCCTTTCCACCACCTCTTAGCTTTCCACACAGACATTCAAAACTGGGCCTTCTAAAACTCTGCCCTCAAACGAAGGTGGTTCAGAGCAACACTTTAGCTGATATCACAAGACTCCCAGGGCAATGCTTCACTGCTTCCTCAGCATATGCCAGTGCCCATTTTACCGGGGTGGGGGTGGGGGGGATTTATGATCTTTCTCTCAGTAGAGCGAGCCAAAGTTTTATAATATTCATTAAAAATCAGCACCACATGTAATAATATGGAATACTGCCTGTACACAAGGGGGCCAAGTTATAGGTGTTCGGGGAAACGTGGCAGAATTTCCTGGCCTTCGCAAGGGTAAATTTGCAGGCACCAGCACTACTCTAACACAACCTTCTTTTATAGCAAATGTTCGTTCAGTCTAAGTCCTAATTACTTTCTGTAAAATCCTAACCACGATCAAGCTTTCCTTCTGACAGGACAGCCACACGATGGCCTTAAAATGCAGCAGCAACACCCTGGCAGCCTCCAGAGTGAGAGGCAGGGGAAAGGCTGGAACCCAGTAAGAGCTGGGGCTGAAGCTGGGGAGACTGGCTTTTCTGCGCCCCTTCTAAAATCCTGGTGTGGGGGACTAGAGATTCACTCAGTGGAACAGGCCGAGCCCCTCCAAAAGGATTCAAATGTCAACATCGCTATTGGGTCGGAAGCTATTCTTCTTCGCCCCATCTCCACCCAAAAGTGGGCCGGGTCAGCTTTGTGGGGGCCCTGGAGCATCTTTTCTTGCCCTTCCTGAGAAATGCTAGACAACGCAAGAATCCCAGATCTGGAGGTCTGGCTCCCCTTCCTGGGTGTAGTGTCCTGGGCTCTGCCCCCCTCCCCACGTGCCACACCAGCCCTCACCACACAACGTCCCCACACCCCACTAGACCCCAGCCCTTGCCTTTCAAGGCCCCTGCGAGTCCCGGGCCAGGCCGGACGGAGTCAGGCGGTCAGCTGGGCCGGGAGCAGGGGGCTCTCTAGGCCGCATGGCCGCACAAAGCCGGGAGAGCGGCAGCGGCGGCGGCTGGGTGAGGCGCGCCCCCTCCCGCGAGCCGGCTGAGCGCGCGCACCCGCCCTCGCCCCCCGCCCCAGCCCCCGGAGCGCCATTCGCGGAGCGACTTACGCTAGTCGCCAGGCGTACGGCGCCCCAGCGGCCGGGGAGGTGCGCTGCCCGGCTCCCGTAAAGTTATTGTGAATGGGGAGCGGGTGACGTCAGCGCCGAATGTCAACAATGTAGCGATTGAGAGTGTGGGCGTTCCGGGGAGAGCGCGAGCTGCGCTGTGCGGAGCAAACAGCGCCGAGCCGCCGCCGCCTCACCACCAGCAGCCGTAGCAGCACCGATCGTGCACGCCCGGGCTGCGATCGCAGCAGCGCTAACGTGAGCGCCCGCCGCCGCCCTCGCCATCCGCCTGCCCACTCCCGCTGCCGCCGGGCTCTCGCTTTCTCCCCGGCCTCCCCTCGATCATTCCCCTCCCCCTTCCCGGCACACTCGGGGGACTGGGAACGAGCTGCCATGTGATGCGTGTCCTCTCCTCGAGCTTTCGGTGACCCCCGAACCGACCACCGCGCCGGCCGCCGGGAGGGGGCTGCGGGCTGGGAAGACGCGGTGAAGAGGAGGCGGAAAAGAACGCAAAGTTCTCTGGTGAGGTGAGTCCCCCGCCCCGGGCTCGGGCGCCGGGCGGGGCGGCGGGGCAAGTTTGTGGGGGCAGTGGGTGAGCGGGGCAGGCGGGGAGGCGTGAGGAAGAGGCGCGGGAAGAGAGCCGCGATCGCCGGCGCGCAGCCGCCCGATGAGCACCCTGCCCGCTTTTATGGCATTTTCTAGGAACTGGAAAGGGGTGGGAGCCAGGCGGGCGGACGCGCCGCGGCAAATGTGCGCTCTCTCGCCTGGCTGTTTACCGCGGGGTGAGGCGGCATTGTATTTTGTTCGCGTCGACGAGTGTTTTGGAACAGTAGGGGGAGGAGGAGCAGAGGGTAATAAGTCAGGCGTGGGGAGGGCGGGCTGGAGGGAGGCGCGCGTCCGCGCGAGCCGGAGCAGCTGTCAACCCCTCGGCCCGGCTGCGGGCCGGGAGAGGCCCGGGCGCCCCGGCCCCCAGACCGTGATCTCCGCGCCGGGTCAGACCGCCTCCAACCCGACGCGGCGTCAGCACCCGGTGCTGCGCTGCGAGGACCCTGACCGCCGCGCTTTTGCGTTTAGCTGTCAGTCGCCGCAGGATAGTCGGGACCACTGCGACTGGCAGGACATCAAAGCCCAAGTTTAGAGTCCGGGGAAGAGGCAGATTGGGGCCTTGCAGTGCCGACCTCGGGCTGCGCGCTGGCTGGAATCCCTACTAGCCGATGACCGGGTTATCGGAATGCGTCTCTGGGAAGGCAAACTGCGGGGCTCGTGCCAGCAGAGAGGGGAACCTTGCATATCCCTCCTCCCAAGATTCTGCATGAAATCAAAGTCAAATACACACATACACACATCCTCTTCTCCCTCTTCACACTTCAGTCTCCAAGCCCCAGAAGCTCCACTTAAGGAGAGGCGTTTATCCAGAGTACACCTCTCTACCTCCCCATGCGGAGCGCGCGGTGGGTCTCGCAGTTCTCTCACCCGGTGGGTGCTTAGGACTCAAGCGCCGTTGGAGAGGGCGGCGGGCGGCGCTCACGGACTACCCCAGCTGCCCGCAAGAGGGGACTCTAGTGAGCATCTCGGCGACCTCGGTCTGGCCGAGGATTTGCAGGAACTCGGCCGTGGGAGGAAGCGGGCCGGGCCGGGTGTATGTGTGTGAAGGGGGAAGCGTCCCCCAGGCTTCCCGGGTCGTGGGTACGCGGGGTAGCCTCAGCTCCCTCTCACGTGTAGGCGATTTTGACAACTTGGGGAAAGTTCCGGCCCAGCCGCTGTCAGGCTGGGTTTGTCTGTGGCCGGAGAAAGCGCGCCTTTACAGCTGGCGGTCAGCGAGATCCGTGGCCCCTGAGAAACAAGAAAGACGAGGGTGCCACAGACTCCCGGACCGCTGGCAGATAGCGAGCCACGGCGTTCCTGGGTTTTCACTTTCGCTGTCTAGTGCTGCAGTCTCTCACGCTCTGTGTAAATTTCATCTGTTGAGTGTATTTTACTAAAAAGGGTAATTACTTTAGATAAAAATCCTTTCCTGCCTGGTGGGAACCTTGGCGGAGATGATGCCAAATGAGATATTTTGCTTTTGTCTATTTAGAGTAAAATTAGAGATGTTAAAACTCTGATAACGGTTTTCTCAGATCATTAAAATGTAACGTGTAGGAAAGGCATGTCGAGCTGCGAAGGCTCTGGCTGACATGAAAAGCTGAGCATGAAAGGCTGGCTGCCACTTCTGGTGGAGAGGGCTATTTTGGTAAGGCAGAAAAAGTCTTGCTTAAAATGTAAGATTGCCCCACCCTGGTTCTCCGACAGCTCTCGAGTAAACGGCATTTTTCATTCTTGCAGGTAATAATAAACGTGAGTCAAAATGACATCTTGTTAGAATTAGTCTTTAGTCTGTAAGAGAGATTGCTAAATTACAGTGTTGCATTCAAACTGCTCCAGTGAAAGATCTGTCATCATTTCTATTATAAATTCAGTTTTTTCAGGAGTTTATAATTTCACCACAAAACTTTGAGTGGCTGAAATGTTTTTCTAGTGTTCTGGTTTTAAGAATGCATTGATTGCCCACTTCCGTCCTATTTGCTATTCTGGAAAATTAAAAAGCATTGAAATGGGGGGGGGGGTCCCAGAAATGGAATTCACAACCGTGGAATGAAGTGTTTTTGTTAGAACATTATTTGTGCAGAGCAGTATTTTCATTTTGGATTTTGGAAGGCTTTAGGTTTGCCATTTGGTAATCATAAATGTGTTGAATTAATTCTTCTGGTATCTTTGGATTCTGCAGGTGGATTGAAATGTCAGTTTGTATTGTATACGCCAGGATTATAGCTAGAAACATTCCCCTCATATATGTGTAAATCTGAATGCATCGCTAAATTATGAACACCCCTGTTAGTTACTTTTCAGTTCTTTGTATGTTGTTGCATTTGAGGCTCTGCCATAGAGAAGAAGGAGTAAGGCAGAAAGGGAGGGAGGGAATCAGGACTCCCCCCACCCAATTCACTTTTCAGTATTACTAGTGCCTAGGAGGAAGCCATTTATTCTTTCTATTGAATTATGCCTTTGACCCAGTGTCTTCAGGCAAGTCCTTCCAGTGGCTCATCTCTGGCTGCTGTGTGAGGGGCTTAATTATTTGCAAACTGCCTTAAAATCCCTGGATGAAAGGCACTGCATAAGTGCAGAGTATTGCTATTCAGATATGGAATTTAATGATCCATTACAGTTCATCAGGAAAATGCACTTTGCAGTGATGGTAGGAAACGTTTCCACCTGATAGAGGGTAATAATAACTGCTTAAAAGTAGGTTCAGATTACAGATGAGACAATTAACTCTGGCCATGTGCTCTTCAATTTGTTGCAATTCATTTTGTGATCAAAATGAGTCGCGGAGAGCCAGATGGTCAGGTTCATGTTCAAATCTCTCTTAGGCCACCCCTTCACTTCTGGGACCACTGTCTGCACAGCCAACAGGACTTACTCATTAGCGCTGTGAGCTGTTCCTCAGAATTTGTGATCGAGGCTCCTGTGATGCCAACAAAAGGGGTCAGGCCAATCTATTGTTGGGAGCAGTTTAATTTTCCTTGGATTAACTAGTGCTTAGTGTCCCTGGTATGGATCCAGCCTTCACAAGGGAAGAGAGAGATCCCAGTGGCTCTCTAGCTTAGCTGTGCCCGTCTCCACTGCCCTACTTTTTGTACCTCAGATCTCAGGGGTTTCGGTGCCTGGCTTGTTGTAAATGCTGGTTTGACGCTGAATGAATGACAGAATATTCAGATAAATACCCTTCCTGTTTGGCTGAGGGGGTGGGGAGCAGGACCAGCTTCACTGCACGTGACCTGCACCATCGCACAGGGCCCCCCTCTCCCTCTCTGCTCAGAAGGACCTCACACTTGGTTTAATCTTCTGCTGTTGTCTCCTTGCAATCTTAATCATTCTTGAACACAGTGCTCTTCCTTGTCTTGTGTCACTGGTCCTGGTGAGGGAGGAGGGCATAGGCTGGAGTGGCAGGTAACAACTACTTTGTCTCAGCTTCTTTTTGTCAACTGTTACCAGGTGCAAATGGGTGGGAATGTTGGCTTTGTGTTGCCACGTCATCTGATTTTTCCAAGGATTTTATGTGGAATCCCCTGATTTCTAAATATTAGCTCAAAAAAAGAAAATTCTTTTAATGTTGGATGAGAACATGTGTAAGAGCCAGAGCTGGCCTACAGGTTTCCACCACGAAACAGGCTAATACATCTTGTTGCTTAATCTTCCCATATTCGGTTATTTTTTTCTAAAAGCCTGGCACATTGCAGACGATTTATGAGTCTCCACCCAATGAATGGTTACAGGTATCAGGGAAATTGAAAGATGCAAGAAAAACAAAACTCAAAATCAACATTGAGTCCCACTCAGGGGTTGATAGCTTTCATTTTAGTAGAGAATACAACATGAAAGGCCAAATAATTAATACCATAGGCGCCACGTCATCCTCTGCAGGTAAATCATTCATTGCTTTTGAACCACCTGCCTCTATTTAGTTCTTATTGACCAGATGGAGTAACTGGGCTGTTTTAATGCCTGAGGACCTCCATGAAAATTTGATATTTAAGAACACCCACTAAAATAATAGCTGTGATTTATTGAGTGCTCACCATATGCCAGAAACGGTGCTAACTACTTTACCTGGACGTATCTCATTGACTCCTCAAAGCAACCCTGTGAAATAGGCATCATGCCCATTCGACGGAAGAGGGAGGTTCTCGTTTTATGTTGGAAAGAATTTCATCTGAATGCAGTGTGTGTTTTCTTTAGTGTCTAAAGATTATTTTGCCACCCTATATACACAATTCAGCCCTAAGGCAGAGTCTGGCCATGGGGTAGGGAACAGCATACGGAGAACATGGTCTCTATCCTCACGTACAAGGATCAGAGAACAATACAAGGTGTGACAGATTGGTCAGCATCTACAATTCAGACACCAAGCGTGTCTTCTGCCTCCCTTTCCCTATCTGGATGTTGAAGAGCTCCAGTGACATATGACCCTATCCACAGGCAGCAGCTGTTCAGAAGTCAGGCCTGGCTGCAAACATTGGCGTTTCTCTGGAAAAGAAGATACGCTTTTTGGCACACCTGGAGCTATGTTAGGGCAAGCAGCACCAAGGGCTTGGGAATACTAGAAAATCACTCCTGTATTATCCATGACAGTATATGACCTATTCCTACCCCACCGTTACATTTTACGTAAAAATTTACAAACTGTTCAAGTTCAAACTGAAACCTGCTATCAATTAAACATTTTGTAAACGCGCTAAGATGACCCAGACTAGTACTTTTCTTTTTTTGGGTCTGGGACATTTAACAGTAAAGTAGTTCATTCTTGGTCAGTCTGAGGTTTTTCCTTTTACTCCTTCCCTCCCTTTTCCTTTTTGTTAATTTCAAATGTCAGTCTACCTAAAACTGAAACTTAATCTTAGCCATCAGCATGCTACTCAGCTTCCTAAAGCTGGAAGCAGCCTCAGAATCACCACTATGTCCTTTTCAAGGACCATTTCTCTTCTAAAGAATATTGAAATTAAACCTTGTCCTACTAGTGGCACGACTTCAAAAATCAGGCAGGAATTTTGCCTTTGTTTTTCCTTGAGCTATTTTTTCCGACATAATAAATCTCCCCAATCTGAAAGCATTTCACGGACTCGTTCATTCTAGTCATTGGAATTACAGCCAAAATGTCTCTCACTCTTCCCCAGTGACTTCATAATCACCATTTCTCCAGCCTGTTCCCTGGTTAACTTCTCTTTTGTTCCTTAGCCTGATAATAAATCGTCCTTGGGTTCTGAGATGTGTCCTTTTCCTCCCTGACCTTTTTGTTCCTCTCCCGAAGGCTGTAGGACACATGCTGATGCCCCTGAGAGCTGGCACTTGGTTGCTCGCTCCCTCCCACCCTTGTATCCGTTTTCATTTTCTTTTTTCCCAAGCGTTTAAATCCTCCCCTTTCCAGTCCTCCCATACTTATAATCGTCTTCATTTGTCCCTGAGCCTAGAGCTGGCATGTTGTCAAACTCCAGGTGAGTTTCAGGAAGAAAGCTTTTTTGAGTTTCCAAGTCCTCTATCAATTCTAGTTGCACGATCCTTCTCTTTCCCCCTCACTTTCTGCAGATGCTTCGGGAGTTTCCTCAGGACTCCTGGAGTCTAACCCACAGAAGTCTTAGACTTTCACTTTGAAGTTTAAGGTTGGGAGAGCCCAGCATGGTTATTCCCATGCTATAAGTAGCTGCACGTTCAAGTTCCTTAGTATCCCAGTATCCACAGGTTACTGGCAATTTTTATTTTCTTCCCATCCTGTATTCTCCTAGGCAACAGATACTCATGGATGCCACAAAATGGGCCAAGTGTTCAGAAATGCCATTCTTCACAGGCAGATGCCTCATGCACTTGCTAAACGAACGTATACTGAGTATCTTTTACGTGGCAAGCATGGTTAGGCAATTGTGGTACTAGTGGGGAGCAAACACAGTCCTGGCCCATACCCTCATGAAGCATACCATCAGGTAGGACAACATTAATCAGATAGCAACAGATAAGCCATTGCATGATCTATGAAGGAAAGGTTTCCATGTAGCAGAGTGTAACGTGGGGAGGTGACCTGGTTGGGAAGTTGGAGCAGCCCTCCCTGAGGAATTGTGGCGTGAGCTCCATCAGGGCCCATGTGAAGCTTTGGGCTTTCTCTTTCACCTTAGTCTCCTAATCTTACTAATTCGCTGCTATCTTTGGCCCTTTGGAGTATTGCACAAACCATGATATAACCTCTTGGGCCATTTTGGCAAATAATGGTTCCTGTATACAGAGTCCAGAATTGATTTATTTACCTGTGTCTTTAGAAACGGATAAAAACAAAATTGTTAATTGCCAAGAATACTGTTCATTGTCATACTTGGAAAAAAAATGCAACTTTGCATTCTTATTTTGAACATATTTAGGGTCATTTTGAGAATATTTGAATGGTTAGAAGCTACACAGGCATTCTCTCCCAGTTGGCTGGTATGTGTGGGACCTAGGCAAGCATCTTCAGTGACAATATGAGTTCAACCTCTGTCTGAAGCCTTTGCGTACCCCAGAGCAGGAGGGTCTCCAGCCTCTGCAGACCAAATGATTACCTAGGCTGTTCTCAGCACCATTCAGGAGTGTTGACAGTGTCTGAAAAAAAATCGACTCTGCTGTAACTAAAATGCCGCTATTTTCTTTTTCTTTGGTGATAGCTAACCTGTGTTGGGAGGTTCCTATCTATTTTACTCATATTAATTTATTGAATCCTCATAACAACCCAGAGCTAGGTGTGATCATTAGAAGCTGAGGCACAGATGCCACCTAGCTAATGAGCGGTAGAGCTGGAATTGGAAACTGACGTGAGAGCCTGTTTTCTCAACTACCATGCTAGCCACCCTCCTTTTTTTTTTTTTTCCCACTTGAGATATGAATGCTCTCCAGCAGTTCCCAGAAGTGGAAATATAGACCAATTCACTGATATACTGGATGGTTTGTTGATGTCTATCTGAAAGATAAAATTGAAAAATAATTTCTCAGTTAACCTGAGTGAACATAATCTCTTGTCTTTCACACGGCTCACTTTCTAATAATTGCATTCCTCAGGTCTAAGTGTCCATTTGGGGATCAGAAAGTGAAAGTGATGATCTGTAAAGACAAAAGAAGAACTAGACATAGAACATGAGACCCATGGATCTGTCCCCAGGGTTTTCCTGTAGCTCAGGTCCTACTCTCTTGTTATGTGAAGAATTTGTTTTTAGCTTTTTGATTTTTTTCCTGATGAGGTAGGAAAAGGTGAAAGAAGCCATTCCTATAAATAGGTTGATTATTCTACTGAGGAGGAAGAATTTCATTCAGAACCAATTCTATTAGAGCTCCTAATTAGAAATATTAGCTACTACTAACAGATAAAAACAGGTAATCTTTGCTCTCTCGTTCTAGTCAATTTCAGGAAGAGATTATCTGGCCAGATTAACATGTTGCAATTCTCTACTGGAGATTTGAATGGTTTTAGAGGACTCAGCTAAGCAGTTGGTTTGGCAGTGACCTCGATTACCTCAGGTTTGCAGGGTCAGTGTTTAGAATGCTGACTCAGCTCTGCCTTGGGTCAGACACCCAAGCTGTCTTCCTTAGTCAAGAGGCATTATTCTTGGGAACTGCTGGAGCATGAAGCGTATGTCTGTAGCTCAGTTTGGGAAAAGATCAAGTTGTGAGTGTACTGTGCTTAGTTTTCAGTATTTAGTTCACATTTTGGAGATGGCTAAATGAAGAGATGCTTAGTATGTTACTGTTGGAGGTTTTATGTGATTAAAAAAATCAAGCAGATGAGTGCATAAAGATTTCTATGCAAACAATGATGAGCTTACATTAAAGCTGCTGATTTAGTATGAGAATTACTTGCATTGATTTGTAGAATATCTACATGGGTTCAAGATTCCATATTGTGCAAATGAATGAGCCCTGAAGAGTCAAACTGTGAAAAAAAAATGAAATTAATTATAAAAGATACTATTACCCATTCAGCAAGAGGAAAATGTAGACATACACAGAGCTAACGCTTACTGTTCATGTATCTTCTTGGGAATATCAGCGTGGGGATGATGATTGTCACTGCAATTGTAAAGCAGCTCGGCAGGGTTTGCTCTCAGTTTGCCAGTGTCCTCTGTCTTCTGTCCTTACTTCTTCACTCTGTGCTTTGGTGCCTGGTGGCCACCCAGTGCCCTTAACTAGTCCCCACCTCCATTTCAAAACCAATCTCAGGAAAGGAGTTTATGAAAAAAAGTTTTACTAGGGTATAAATCACTGAGCAGATCTAGTGCATTACTGCTGTCTGAAGCATCAGCATATCAATAGGGACAAAGCCAGAGAAATAAAAACCTAACAATGGGAACAGTAGAATTTCCCTCCCTGACCTGGTGATGGGAGGAAATTCCTGGGCGAAGAGAGGGCTGTTTATAAATCCAACCTTGGACAGAAAATATAGACAAGCAGGTTAGAGAATATAAACCACTGTGATATTGAAAATCAGGGCAGATGATTTTTAATGTTATAATACATTTGTCAGTGAGCGTTCCTCTTGCCAGACACTGGATCTGATCACATAAACCTATGCAGCAAGACTGTGTTATTTGACATTTAAACAGAGCTTCAGGGGGAAGTCACTTGGTCTATAATTAGGAATTTTTGTCAGTCAGTAGCAGTGAACCTGAAATACTCTATTATCCTTAAATGTTAAATTTAAAAAAAAAAAAAAAAAGGCAGTGGCTCCCACTCACCTGCCTCCCCACCCCAAAGTTTTATTGATAAAAAATGAGTCGATGAATTTATTTCAAAATTGGTATGCCCCAATGCTATGGCTGGTGGTGAAATATGGATGTTTGGAGAGGTTGACTGGTTAATGAAACCATGTTTATTTTGTAAAGAGCCTGTTAAAGACCCAGTTGTAAAGAATTTGAACTGCCTTCCACATTACCCCTCCCCCACCCCAAAGTCCTCCAGTAACCATGCTATGTTGAGTTGATGGCGCCATCTAGTGTCAGTCTCTGGAACTGTCCTTCTGGACTCATTCTTCCTTTGCTACGGGGTCAGATCACCGAGCAGCTAGCTACGTGAAGAGTCCTCTTTCTGTGGGAGTACATTGTCTACTGGGGGAACTCGCTCCAATTTCTACGTTTCCCCTATCTTTGTAGTTTAGTTATGTCTCCATGCCTTTCTTTCTGCCTGACTCCATTTCTTTCTGTTCCTCTCTTCAGTATCCCCTTTTTGTAGCCCTTCTTCCTTCCTTTATTCTCTTCCAATTTTTGATCAGTTTGGGGGGGAGAGAAAAAATATCAGTACTCACAAAAGATAAATATAAAGGTTTTAATAATGATACGTTATGCCAAAGTCAAAGAATGCCATGCATTCAAAAGCAAAATGAATCATTAAACCATATTAAAGGACCAGAGTGAAACTAAAGACAGAGTCCCCAAGTCTCACTTAGAAGACTGTCCCCCCTCATCTTTCTCTAATTAGATGTTTCCTCAAACAGTCAACCAAGAGTGTTTTCTTTAGTTTTTAATTGGTTTTGGAACTATTGTTATAGTATTTCTTTTCTTTTTAAATTGCAAATTGAACCTCTCTTAAAAAAATTTTTTTTTTCAATTACTGTTGATACTCAATACCATATTAGTTTCGATGGACAGCACAGTGGTTGGACATTTATATAACCCACAAATCTCACTCATATTTTAAATTCGAGACTCTCATGAAATATCCTAGAATGTCACGTCATTGGCATGGCATTTTTTTCTATGGGAAAATGTGCCCCGAGTTCCAGATAATCAGTTTTCCTGTAGGTTTTTAGATCCGTATCAAGTGGGAGAAGAGAGATGACAGACGCATAGGACAAAGCCTGAGATGTGACTCCTCCATAACGTTTGTGGGGTCTAAATTAGTGTACAGGGTTAAGTCTCCCACATCAAACAGTAAATTTTAAATTTCCACTTATGTTAAGCATCTTGATGTTGTGGGTTTGAAAGTAAGTCCCCTCTGAAAAACAGGAACTGCGCTCGTCTGTTAGCAGTTCTTGTGGTCGATATGGCAACTATTTTGATTTTTCAGAAGGGAGGAAAAGCAGTTAAATCCAGTTAAAATTAAAACCAGTTAAAATTAACTAGCTCGTGAGATTTGAATGCAGCTGTTCCACACATCACAACACTGAAAGTGGGTTGTTTATTACCACTATTAATTACTACTAGTTGCTACTACTACTTTTTAAGCAGTGGCATAGATTATCGATATTTTTGGTTTAACCTTGGAAACTAGGAACTGCAAGGGTAGAGAGGTTCCTGTTTGCTAATTTGCATGTACCTTGTTTTTGTTTTTGCTGGGTAGGTGTGTGCACCTTCTGTATGCAAGAGTAATTGAGCCTGTCAGCAGTTTCCTTCCAGAAGCGCCTGCTGACTCATGCAACTGTTGCAGTGCTCAGCTGGCCTCTCTGTCAACTGCCCCCAGTACCAGCGCTGCCCTGGGAGAGCACAGGGCAGTTGAACTACTGAGAGGCTATTTTCAGACCTGTAGTCACTGCTGAGCTGGGTTCCCTTCTCCTTCCAGCAGCCAAACACAGCCTTTTGGTTGTATGGTAGTCAATTGGGCATATTTCTATTCTACCTTTGGAAAGACTGCATAAGAATCAGCAATTCTGAGACTCCTTCAGGAAAACAAATTTTTACTTCATTTTAAATTTCTGGGAGAGAGGAAAGGGGATGATAATAAGAGAAAGGGAGTATTGCTGTTATTTCCTCCTTAGCACCAGAGGGAACTCTCATGAACCTTTAACTTAGGCGTTCTTTGTGTAACCGAAACCTGACCCACTTCTCCCTCTGTGAGTACCGTGTGCCTTGAGTAAGGAAGCAGGAGAGTGGGTGTTGAGTGGCCAGCCTGACAGTGTTCTGTGTGGCTCAAGTCCTTAAGTAGTGATAGATTTTGTTGGTATCAATTGCATGTTAAAGTTAAAAAAAAATTAAATACCTGACCTCAGGTCATTTTCAAGGGGCATATTTTTTCAGAGATGGTTTCCCTGTTTGTTTTTGGAGTTCACTTCTATTTATTTTCATTGTAAAATGTGAAATGCTATTTCTTTTTGAGGTTTATAAATAAACTTCCCTTTGTAGTTATAAGTTGATCAAATTATCCTAAACTATTTTATCTTGAGAAGTGAAATCAGCTGGGGAGAAGAAAGCTTTGCACCCACTGAGGAGGTCTCCTCCTTTTTTTTTTTTTTTTTTTTTTGGAGCTTCAATAAGCATTCTGAAGCAGCTTTGACCAGTAATAAAGAAAAAGCCAAGCCACAGTGACTATGTGTAACATGATGTTGATGGAAGTTCTTGGTTTCCGCCGATACAAATGACTCATCAGTATCAATAGAATTGTGACTTCTAATAATAACACAGTGCAAGACCTTCAAAACATGTGGTTTTAGCCCTAGCTGTTAGTGAAAGGTTGGAAAATATTAGTTTAAGCTTTTTTTTTCTGATCTCTTGATTTCACCCAAGTTTAAAGTTGTTTTTTGTAGGTGTGATGAGCACACTATTGTTTTTTCATCTTACTGTTTTTAGTTTCATTATGACCAAGTAGCCAAACTCAGATCATTTCATAGCTTAGAAATCTGTGCAGTAAGCATCTCTTGTCAGGGCTGTGTTTTGAGGGAAATGTGGCTGAAAAGCAAATCCTCCCTGAATAGAGAAAGGAAAAAACTTGTGCAGACGACAGTCCACCAAGCTGCCTGCCTCCTACACAGCATCTACTGCGGAGGGCTGTGGTCTTGCTGACTAGCCCTATTACCATGTGAGTCATTGTCAGAGGATTCCAAGAGGAAGGTTAACAGAAAATTCGAGTCAGAGGAAAGGGCAGAGTGGAGAAGGAGCAGTTATCACAGGAAGGGGGTGCTACCTCGTTTCCACTAAGGGGCTGCCATATGACCCTCAGCATCGCAGGGAATTTGGGTGTACGCTCATATTCTGTAGACTCTTGACTTCTGTCTATACACTGAGGGGGCAAAAGAAATATATACAAGTGGACACTTTGGTCAGCGCTGCTCAAGCAGTAGTTCACCGTAATCAGAAGGGTCTGAACGCTGATGGTAACCACTTGGAGCACCTCTTGTAATTGCAGAAGTCAAACGTGACTTGTATTCATCTTTTGTTATCAGTATATATTGAGTATGACAATTGTAATAGTTTTTTCCTTTCTTAAAATGTGTATATATTTTTTGGCACCCTCTATATTGGAGCATTCTTGGTTTTTTTGTTTAGGTTTGGTTTGTTTTTCCTGCAGTTTGGCCAGACCATTCAAGATCACTATCTTAGCTCTGTCCCACTGCAGTCTTGCCCAAGAGCCTTTCCTTTTCACATTCTGTCGTGAAAGCAACTGAATTTCTAGAACATGAGACCAACATTTACATTTATATAGTTTTTTCTTTCTAAACACTTCATCTTCAGCTTGTTTTGTCATTTGTTTCCTAGCTAATAGAGCCAGATGCCTTTGCGCCTTGCTTGCTACATTAGCCTTGATCTGGGGAAATACATGCTTTAAAGGGAAGCTGAAAATTAGAATTATGAACATTGAGAAGGAATATATCTGCCAAGAAGGACTCCTTGTAGTTAAGTGGGCCTAAATTCATAACCAGTTTAGCAGCCGTTGCTGATGGAGGCCTCTGATGCTCACTGCATTTCAGGGAAAAGTCATAGACTGAGCTAGTGAGCCTTCTGCACTGTACTCCTGCCATCTGAGCCCACCCTTACAAAAGGAGTTCCTGGAATCATTTTCAACCAATGGGCTGAGACCTGCCCTGTCCCGTTAGAACTATGTAACTATAATATATCCTCATTTGTATCTCTACAGACCAATCAGAGTGGCTCCATAAAGACCAATCAGGATGCACAGTTCTGACCAGTCAGGACCATATTTGGGCCAATCAGAACTGTGCAGTTTGGATTCCTCATTTGCATAAAAATGGACCAATTGAATGGACCAATGAACCAGGACTGGGACTTTTTCTATAAAATGTGGCCTCCATTTGTCTTGGAGGAGTGCACTTTTGGTTTCCTCTAGAGGCTACATTTTCCTGGTTTGTAAATTTGAATAAAGTTTCTTCTCTTTGTGCATCTCAGATTGGGAACATTTGTTGACAGAGTTTTATTAGTTCAAATTTTGTGTCAGTCTTGTCTCTTTCATGCTTCGTTTTAGATGATTTCTTTTTCTCTCTTTCTTTTTCTTTTTCTTTCTTTATTTTTATTTTTTGGATCCTGCCATCTTCTCAGCATTTTGGGTTTTTAATACTCATACTTTCCTGTTACTCTTTTTACCCTTGTGTCTTGCTACCCAGTAGAGTTTCTTTTCTAGGCCTCTTTTTCTTTCCCTCTGTTGGCAAGTGTTTGCATATCTTTCTCTGTGTGAATACTTGCCTCTTCTCATTTGTTCTCTTAGGTTCTCTTGGCTCCTGCCTGCATGCCTACACTCATTTCTCACCCCATTCTTGGACAGACCTGGGCCTGCGCACACATGCACACACTATACGTACATATGTGTTCACCCACGTGCACCTGTACGATGCCCCTCCCTGATCCTGGTCTCTTGCTCATGGAGATCACCTCCACAGCAACCTCAGGTGCTACTGTTTCCATCCCTGCCAGCAGCTGGTTTCTGGAAGGAGTCATTCAGGTGAGAAGGAAATCGGAAGGAGAGCCAGAACTGGCCTCCCGCCTGTGGCTGAGAATGCATCCTGGGAAGGAGGCTGGATTCTGAGGAACCAGGAAGAGGCCCAAGAGAGGCCTCAGCTTCAGAAGCCAGGAGGACATAAGGCCAGGCTCAGGGATATTAGCAGAGCAAGATGAGACGTTGAGATTGTTCTGCCACCTAGCCTGGAATTGGAGGTCCTGATTGGGTGGGAAATGCATCTGGTTGATGTGTGGGGTAGCTGAGGAGAATTAGGGGGAGGAGGAGACTCAGAAGCCAGGGTGTGAAAGGGGATGGGAATCTTTAAATTACCTTCTGGCTATTAAAATGCTTGAACAGCCTGGCTAGTCCGTAGGAGTAGGCGGGAGAACCCACGGGACACACAGTGAGTAGTAGCTCTTTCCCCAAGGCCCTCAGGGGTGCCTGTCGCAATTGCCCTGTGGAGTGCAGAGTCCACTTTCCTTCCCAGGAGCCTCATCCCTTTCCTCTTTTTCCTTGTTTCTGTAGATTTTTATCACCCTCTGACATGCTCTGTGTGTTGCTTTCTTGTTTATCTTTTTCCCTCACTGTGACTTAAGCTCCAGGAGCACAGGGGTCATCGTTTCCTTTGGTCACTGTAGTGACCCTTTGGTCACAAAGTGTCTGACACTCCAGGGGTGCTCAATAAATATGTATTTGTTGAGTGAGTGAGTGAGTGAATGAATGAATGAATGAATTCATTGACTCCCCCTCTTTAAAAATCACCTATGACTTCTTGCTGCCCATAGAAGTCTAAACTCCTCGGCAGAACATTTAAGCTCCTTCTAATCTGTTCCCATTCTACCATGTCAGATATATTTTTTACCAATGTTTTCTCCATACTGAACTTCAGTTTAATGTCTCTTGAGCCAATTAATGTTTTTATTTTGTACAGTTTCCTAATGTATGCATTATATACATTGACTCTGAAGTTCTTTTAATGTCTCCTAAAATTACTTCTTGGAAAAATCAATAATTACTTATTGAGGACCTGCTCTTTGCAGAGAACTCTGTCAGGCACTGGGTGCAATGTGTGGAACACGATACCAGTATAAAGTATGGTCCCTGTCGGTAGGGAAATTGTTGTTTTCTATTGGAGATGACATACATAAACATGAAGCATTTGAAGTACAGTTCATGGCAGTATGTGCTCAAGGGCCAGGATGAATAATAGAGGTAAATGTGGTAGGAGTTGGGAGGAAAGCAAGTCAGCAAGGTTTGGAGGACTGGGAAGCTTTAAGAGGAGAAGTTGGATTTATATCTATGCTCAAAATATTGTGGGAATTGCTGTACTGGTCCTGAATTTCCTAGTTGATACCTTCCATGATTTTATAGATGTCGGGCTTATCAGCCTTATTGTTCAATATTGATTATTGTCAGCATCATGTCCCTTGACCATTCTTAAGATGCAATGAGTGGAAGAACATGAAGATTTTAAATACAGACCTATGAAATTCTTTTATAATAGGATGAAAGGTTTAAAATGTATGAGGAGTCCTTCACTTTCATTGTTTGAAAAAAAAATGTGAATAGAACTTCTGTTCACTAAAACATGAAGAGTGAGAAAACAAGCCCGAAGTAGCTGGTGATATCTGTGGCACATATATAGGACTGGTCCAGCATATGTAAAGAACACATATAAATCAATAAGAAAAAGCCAGGCAACCCAATAGAAAAATGATACTCTACATTCATATACTTATGCACTTCAGAAAAGAAATCCAAATGGCTATTTTAATAATGAAATACATACAAATTAAGGTTGTAATAACATACCATACTCACTCTTTGGATTGGCAGAAATTTGAAAAACTGAAAATACCATGTGTTGGCAAGGATGTGGATGAATGGGAGTTCTTGTATATATGTAGCTGGTAGGAGTATAACTTGATATAATTACATTGGAGAACAGTTTGTTATTACCTAACTGCAACCTGTTAATAATTTACAACCCAGCAGTCTCCCTCACAGGTATACAGTTAAGAAAAATTTCCCTGTGTGCTTTGAGAAACACAGACACAAGGATGTTCAAAGAAGCATTGTTTATAAGAGCGAAAACTAGAAACAATACAAATACCCATCAACATTGGATTGAATCAAACATTTTGCGGTATGAATGCACTGGATTACTGTTTGGTTGTGAAAAATGAGCTATTAACATCACATAAAGGAGGGTGTGGAGAAGGCAGGATGCTTGGTGGTAAAGAGCAAGGATTCTGCCTGGTTCAAAATTCGGTTCTGCCACTTATTTTGTAATCTTGGGCAAGTTTCTTAACCTCAATTTTCTCATCTGTACACTGGAGAAAAGAATAGTGTTTACCTGATAGAGGATAGAGTTGTTAGGAGGGTTACGTGAGTTAATATTTGTGACATGCTTACAAGAGTGACCATGTAACAAGTAGGTAATACCTTCTACGTAAGTGTTTGTTAAACAAATAAAAATGCATGTATCAATATGGATGACTCTGACAAACATAATATTGAATGAAATAAGCCAGATACAGAAGAATATATACAGTATGATCCCATTCATATAAAGTTCAAAAACATGTGAAACTAAATATATTGTTTAGGATGCATATATAGATAGTAAAACTGTAAAGAAAATGAAGAAAATGATTGTCACAAAAAATGAGTATAGCGGTTACCCCCAGAGGTGATGGAGTGGGGATATGATGGGGAAGGGACTCATTAGGTGCTTTCCAAGGCCCAGACAATGTTTTATTTCCAACCTGAATAGTTGTCCCAACAATGTTCTTTTTAAAAATTATTTTTAAAAGCTGTATGTGTTTTGCCTATGTGTATATGTATGACATATTAGGTACTATATTTCTAAAAGGATTTTTGAGTTGTTACTTTATGAAAATATTTCTGATTTGATCTGTTATTTTAAAATTACCTCAGAGAATGCCAAGCCCAAAGCAGCAAGATGACATTTAACAGGAATAAATGTAAATTCCTACATTTGGATTAAAAAAAAAAAAAGTGGTTCAAGTGCAGAATTTGCACACCTGCGTGGTACCAGTTCCTCCACATGATTGGGAGCCGCCCGCGTGGTCTGGTACGGGGGGGGGGGGGTAGCGCCTCCTTAGAGCCCTGTTAGGAGAGCGGGCCTGTTTAGATGGGGCAGTGCAATGGTCTTGCTCAACTGTTCAAAAGCCTGGTTGTCCTGTGCCTGGAATACTATGCCCTGTCCCAAGGGACTCTTTTGAGGAAGATGCTGGGAGTGACCTCTGTAATCAAGATGTTTAGGGATCTGGAAACTGACCAGTTCTAAGAGTAGCCGAGAAGTGGGGATGTTTAACATGGAAAAGAGAACGCATGAGGAGAGAAAAGGTGTCGTTCAACATTAGGACAGGAAGCAGACTTCCTTTGTTGCTCCAGGAGTAGATTCCTGGAATTGTCTACTGGTGGACGCCAGTTTCAGCTCCTGGTCTACGCAGAGGCCGGGGATCTTCTTCAGTTTGACTAGAGCCTCGTGACCTGGCATGTGGTCCCTGGACCAGCAGCTTCAGTATAACCTGGAGCTTGTTAGAATGAGTCACAGGTTACATGTTATGTTGGTTACACCGCACACAACCTGCATTTTATTAGGATGCCCCCGAGACTCACATGCACATTAAAGTTTGAGAAGCACTGGGCTAAATATTGCTAAATTCTCTCTTCATAATTCTTAATATTCAATGATTTTATTTAGTAAATTACACTTAGGAAACTGAAAATTACCAGTTATATGTAACATTATCAATTTAAAATGCTTGACTATAATTAATAATACTGTGTTGTATGTTTGAAAGTTGCCGAGAGAGTAGATCTTAAAAGTTCTCATCACAAGAAAAAATAAATTGGTAACTGTGTGTGGTGACAGATGTTGACTAGACTTATTGTGATGATCATTTCACAACAAAAGACATATCAGGTCACTGTGTTGTACACCTGAAACTAACAGAACCTTAAATGTCAATTATATCTCAATTTTAAGAATAAAATGCCTGAGTGTGTTATATGTACATAAACTCAAACAAGTATTTGTTTCCTGAGTTTTAAGCAGTTTTGTCCATTTTACCCCTAAAGTAAAAGTTGGGTTGCTTATGTATTTGGGGAAAATATAAGTGCTTTTTTTTTCCTTTTTAATATATAAGACTATACTTTAAAGTTCTATTAATTTCTTTTTATATTCATTAAAATTTTCAGAGTAGATTGAGATTCTGAATGCCAAGTGAGAATGCTCAAAAGACACAGTTAAATAACAAAAACGTCTCATAATACATTGATTTTATATTTAGCCTATGTTTTTGCTTGTACATATTCCATATTTTGACCTTCTGGGAACCTTTGAAGTCTGCGTATTTCATAGTGATTCTCCACAGTAGCCCTTGTCTTTTAGATTCTAGATCTGAGATCAGACAAATAAAATGTTTTTATCTTTTCCCCCTCAAAAGACCATGACTAACTCAAGCTCATCTCTTTTTTTCCTTAAATATTTTGCTGCTTATTCTTTTAACCGATGAAGTTCAGGTGGAATCTATGATTCATTTCATCTTTCCCCCTTTATATTAGTCATTTATTCTTTTGATGTTAGCTAATAGTACTTAACATGATAGTCATAAAATTCCAAAACAAAGAAGTTGTTAAATGACTTAAATCAGATATAAAAAAATGCTTCCCTGTACGGCAAAAATGAATGGGGAAATCTCATGAATGAAAGATGTTCTTCAAGGCCATGTAACCATGAGTTATTTGGTTTAAGCACATATTTCTAGATTAATTTTCTTTTGGCACAAAGGAGAAAAAAACTGTATTTTGACAGCTGGCTTAGATAATTAGTGTATGTATGTCATGTAGATGAGAATATGTATGACAAATGGCTTTATAAACTGGTAAAGTATTAGAGACATTTTAATAACTTTTGGTCATTGTAATTATGTTTTAATTTTAGTTTAGCAGGGTTTCCCCTCCATTTATAGAACTGACTTAAAAAAAAAAAAAAAAACTTAATTCTGTCTCAGTGAGATTCTTCAAGTTTTGATTTCTTCATCCATAAATGATTGTGAACAAGTGTCACCATGCTCCATCATATTAGTAACTGGCTGTGAGGTGGAAGGCTAGACTTTTTTCTGCCAGCTTGCTGGTTTAATTTATTCATCCCTTCCTTGCTTAGTTTGTTCATTTCTTCCTTCACCATGAATATACACCGAGCACTTTTCTCTGTGCAAAACTCTGGGCTGAGTGCTCTAGGAAGGACATAAAATAGACAGTCCCCAATGTCACCCACATTTTATAATTCATAAATTTATTTTTTATAATCATAGCACCTTACCAAATTTTAGATTATTAGGTCACCATTTTAAATAATGAGGAGATATAAGATTGATGTTGAACGTAATAGCTGCTAAAAACAAATTGCTTGACGTATATTCTTCAATTTTGAAGAGCAAGGTTTCGAGAGATTATGGCATATCCCTATGAAGCTTAGGGCTTGTATTCAGAATGGTTTGAAATCACACATTCCAGGTTAGACCTCGAGCCTGTGCTCTCCAATGTGGTAACCATAGCTACATGTGATGTGACTTTTGAGACTTGAAAGGTGGCTAGTCCATATTAAGATGTGCTATGAGTGTAAAATACAGACTGATTTCAAAGATTTAATATACAAAGAAGGACAAAATATTTCTTTAATAATTTTTTATGTTGGTTACATGTTGAAATGATAAACTTTGCATATATAAGGTTAAGTGAAAATACTAATTTTACCCGTTTCTTTTTACATTTTTAAAAGATGTGGCTACTAGAAAATTTTAAATTACATAGCTGACTCATATTGTATTTCTGGCCCAATGCTGGTCTAGACTCTTAAAGTGTGGAGTGATTGGAGCTCTCAGAGAAAAGAAGATCAGAGCTTAACAGAGTGTTATAGAGATGAGATGACACCGGCAGAATCCACTTACTCAAAGAAGAAATCCGAGCCTGCACCTTTGCCCTACTTGCAGAGATGCCAGCTATCCTGAACCCATAAAAAGAGCATATTTCAGGCAACAGCGATAAGCATTTGTATATCTTTTGCTAAAAATGCATTGTTATGTCATTTGAGCTTGGCTGTTCGCTTCAATTTATAGAAGTAGAAGCCAAGATTGCACAATTAATAGTAAAATCTTGAATTTGAGTCCAGTTCTTTATACTATGCTGAGTCACTCTAATTTTCACATCTGTAAATCTATTTCTTGAGAGAAGCAGCTCATTTTATGTCATTTAACTTTTGCATTTCATCATATTACACATTGAGAAAAGCACATATGTCACATACATTCATCATACTGGTGAATTTTTACCAAGTGAACACTGATATAACCAGCTCCCAGGTTAAGAGACAGAACATTCCCAGTACTGCCCCAGAATTCTCTTATGCTCCCTTTTAATAAGCACCCTATCATGGTAACCACTATTCTGACTTTTAAAGGCATAGATTTGCTTTGCCTGTTTTTGCACTTTATATAAATGCAATCCTATAGCATGTACTATTTTGTGTCTGGATTCTTTCATTCAATAATACGTTTGTGAAATCCATTCATGTTGCATATAATGGTCGACTTTTGATTCTCAGCGCTAAATTATATTCCATTGTGTTAATATACCACTATTCATCCATTTGTGTAATTTTCAGGGTTTTGTTTTTTTTTTCTCCTTTTGGCCATTATGCATAGCTCTGCTGTTGAACATTCTAAAATACATGTTTCGGTGAACACACATATGTATTTCTGTTGGGCATGTATGTAGGAGTAGAATTACAAAAGCAGCTTAATTATTAAATTGTCTTGTAGAAGAGGCTGAAATTTGGCTTTGTGACACTTGAAGAAAAGAAGTAAAAACTTCAAACTTTTGATACCTCAAATACTGTATCAAAATAAATATTAAGGTAGTCATTAAAAAAGGATACAAGGAGAAGGAATTTTACTGCCTTAACACATTTTCAGAAGGAGAATGAAGACAAAATAGTAAACTCCTTCATCTAGATAGAGTGTGAAAGGGTTAAGATAATTGAAATACAGGCATACTTTGGAGACATTGCAGATTTGGTTCCAGACCACTGCAATAAAGCAAGTATTTGTAATCTTTTCTGCTGGTGGAAGGTCTTGCCTTCAATTTGTAAACAAAAACAAACAAACAAACAAAACCCCACGCCTCTGTGTGTGCAATAAAATGCGAGTACAATAAAACAAGGTATGTCTGTACTGAATTTGTATCACTCAGATTTCTCTTACGGTTGCACTTTTTTTCTCTAAGAGAAATTCTGACCAATGATAAAGGAAAATTAAGATGAGATTGCTACCCAGACATCTTTATACTAGGGTAAAATAAGGGATGAGTAACTGGGGTTGTATTTATTGGGGAACGAGGAAACAAAGGTGAGGGTAAATGGTTGGAAATTACATCCCAAAATCTATGATGAAAGCTACAGTTCTCAAAATTTTACGGAACGAAATTTCCTCCATCCCTTTCTCTTTTGTTTAGGGTAATCTGCAGGCAATCAAATGTGCATTCTTGCAAAGAAGGCAATTATATATTCCCTAACCAGTTTTTAGAAGAAAATGTTCAGGCAGATGTTTATCCAGTGGCATCCTGTGAAAAGAAAGTGTAATTCTAGGATTTGCCAACACAGAAGACTTCAGCGTCTACCTTTTCAGCTTATTAACATTAATGACGATCATTTAAAGATGTGTATTTTATGTTTAGAGTTATAAGAGCTGTTGAACACATTGGGCAGAGGAAGAAATCCTCCAATTGTCCGTGCTCTGACTCAGGATGGCCCTAAGCAAGTGACAGGGCAAATGGAAACAAGTAGATAAATACTCTGATAGTTTCTTTGGCCTCTATAGACAGAGAACACTGTTGTTATTATTAGTGGTGAATTAAAATTATTTTAGAGTGGAGACTATGACATTAGGCTGTCCCTTAGGATATACCTCTTACAGACTAAAAGTTTTGTACCTGTATTGTGGTGGTGAACGTCCCTTGCATTTATAGAAACCCCTTCTTGTTCTTGTCATCTCAGTGAACTGGGATTACTGCATCCTCCAAAGACTGGGTGTATTTTGGATTATGGGGTATATGTTTAAAGGTCTCATTTTCTTTAATGCCTATTGATGATTTCTTTAGGATTATAAGTTGTGGGTCAAAATTTGAGCTTATTCCATTTTTCGCTTTCTAAATTATATATAAAATGAGAGCATGGTGGGGGAATCAAATTATTCTTAAGTTATACTTGAAGACCAGGTGTGTTCTCTCATGATTTACAGTGCAGGTGCATTTTAATTTAACTGCTTAAAATGACGATTGAAACATTATTCAAATGGAACAAAGCAAAGTTTTAAAAATTACTTGGAAACAGTTGCTCTTATTTTTTTCCCTGTTTTTTCCTCCACTTAAGTAATGTGAATTTCAGAAGCAGCCCCCTCAAAGAACAGTGCTCCAGACATATGAATTACATTCATTCAATCAGATCTGGCCTTGTCATTGGCAGGACAATGTGGGATCATGGAGCCATGGGTCTTTGCTTTGTCTAGCCTGATTCTAAGACGGGAACAGTCTTCCCTACTTTTGGGCCCAGTGACATATTTCCATTTGTCATTGAACACCAGGGGGAAGAAGACGACAGCGCCCAAAGTACCCCTACCATGTCCCAGAGGATTTGCTGCTTCAGTCTTTCAGGTGCCCCAAATATTTCATATTAAGGTCTTGCACTTTTGTAGCTAGTTATCAGGGCTGTGTGGGTGTGTTTAGAGGGGTCTCCCCTTAGTTTAGCATCTGGTCTTGGTGACAAAATCTAAATAACACAGGTTACTCATCATGAGTTGAAGATTTTTCCCCTTTTCACAGTGATGCTTTTGATACAGTTTTATACGTTGGCTGATTGTGTGTGCGTACTTTGTGGCTCAAAGATGCAGCTGGAAAGTGTGTGGAGGTTGCTTCCTCTGAGGCTGCTACAGGTGGTCAGGTGGGGGCGGCTATGATCAAGGTACAGCACCCACTTCCGGCAGCTCGTCTTGTGAGTGCTGTAACCCACAGCCTGAACCCGAGTCGCACTTCAACCCGATTCTGTCCTGGGCTCTTTATCTTTCGCTGCTTCTGATTTGCCTGTGGAAGGTTTATGACTAAGGTTGTGGTTAAAAATTCCCTTTTTAGGTATGAAAAATCTTTCAAATCACTTTGTGTTGCAATTTCTTTTTCTTATTTTGCCGTGGAATTTCTGGATTTTGTCAAAATGAGTTCTAAGGGAAAAAAATCTTACTATCATATGAGTTAGATAAAGGTTAGGTGGATAATATAGCTCCTCATTAGAGCAAAAGCAAAATCAGTTTTATGTTCTTGGCAGATTGAGTATGCTAAAATGTATTTTATGATGGAAGCACTGCCAGCTATTTAGAACTGATATGGAAAAGCTCATTTCAAAATACTGTCACACAATCATTAGATTTGGAAGGAGTTCATTTATTTGGCCTGCCATTCACCTGTATGTCTTTTTAATTTCTACACAGTACTGTCCTTAGAGACGGGAGAAACGTGAGCTGCCCTTGGTGGGTTTATAGTCTCACTGGAAAGGAACCAACATTTATTAATATGCCTGATGAAGTGATAGGAGCTTTACAGGGTCTTATTCAGTCTTTGAGAAAACCTTATAAATGAGGTAATATTATAAGTTTTTCAGAGGAAGAAGCTGAGGTCCAGAGACATTAAACACTCACTTAGAGAACCCATAGTAAAGAGTCAGGCCTCTGGCTCTCACACCAATGCTTTCTCCAGTGTGTAGGCTACCTCTCACGGTTGATAATTTAAAGAATAACTTGATATAGGGACATCCAGTAAGTATTATAGAAGTTCAAAGGCAGGAGCGGTGGGGTACATCTGGAGTAATCAGAGAAGACCCACGGGCTGGGTGGGAAAAGATCAAAATGTCAGGTGTGATGATTGAAAGATCAAAATGGCAGCAGCAAGTTGGCCAATTTGGAAAGAGACCTGACTGACCCTTGACATGGGTAGAATTTGCATAGAGCACCCAGGGGGAGAAAGGATCTCCCGCACAGTGTAAGCTAAATGAAGGCAGACATAATAACAAAGGGAGAATAGGGACATGTATTTAGGAGACACTGCGTAGGCCAGTCTAGCTGGGAGCCATCAAAATTTAACACTAAACCAGAGCTTACGGTGTTAGGTATTATTCCAAGTTCACTGCATCTTTGAAGTACCTTTCTTCACAGCAATCCTCAGAGGGAGATATTATTATCAACTCTATTTTAGGGGTGAGAAGACTGAGGCACACAGCCGTTAAGTGGTAGCACTGCGGTTCAAAGCTCAGCCATCAGGCGCCAGAGTCTGAGCCTTTGATGATTGTGCTCTACTTGTCACTCATTCCTAGGAGATGCAGGTGGTGGTGAGGGTGCTGGAATTGCTGGGGACAGTGATGGAAAGATCAAAATAGTGGGGGTATAATTGAAAAATCAAAATGGCAGCAATGAGTCGGCCAGTTTGGAAAGTGGAAAAAAGAGAAGCAGTTACTCTCAGCTAAACAGGGTCTGGTCAAGGCAAGTGGGTAGCAGGAGATAGAGGTGAATTTTTAAAACTTCACCAAGCCTTGAGTGATTGGAATTGAAGAGGAAGAAGAAAGCTCTAAGATTTGGAGGCTGGGTGGTGGAGAAGACACTTCTGCTATTGAAGAAGTCAATGAGGTCACGGAAGAAGCTCTTTGGTATAGGATGATATCATAAGGGCAAGAAATGAAGGCTTTTGAATGGGTTAAATATGCAATAGAGGCATCACATGCTAGAAAAGCAGTTCACTGGAGAGTTGGAAATAATGGGAGGGAGTTACAGGGAGGGGACAGCTATGATTTGAGGTTATGTGCAAGGAGAGAGTCGATAGCCTGTCAGTGGATGATTTCTGAGAGGTAGGGAGGTAGAGAGAGGAGAGAGAGAGAGAGAGAGAGAGAGACTCATGCCTTAGGAAGTATCCTTGGTCAAGCAGAGGGAGGAGAAAGAGGAGCAGGGAACCATGAAGGAAATTGGAGAAGCAGCTCCTCACTGGAAGAGAGAGGAGAATTAAAAGGAAAAATAAAAAGGTGCTGAGCAGCGTCAAATGCAGCAAAGAAGTCAAGGGGAATACAGGGTGGAAAGGGCGTACGATCTGACAACGGGGAAGCCATCGTATGCTGCACAGTAGGCTGAGTGGAGTGGGAGGGTGAAGTCCAATGGGACTAAGGATTTTGATGTTGCTGAGTTCTTCAGCAGAACTTTCCTAAGTGCTGGATTTACAGGTGGTTCAGTGCCGAGCAGAGCAGGAGCTCAGTAAATACCACTTGGTGGCCTGATACTGTGTTTAGTTATAGTGAGCTGCCTGACCTAACATTCTTTGTCTTGCACTGCGATTGTTTCCATTTCTCCCAGTTTCTGACTGTGGAGGTGTTTAATGGATCACCACCTACTGAAGACATCGTTTGGGGACCCAGTTGATAACCCCTTAAGCAGAGGTGAGGCTTTGAACCATGCTTTAGAAGTTCATACTGCTGCCCAATCCCCAAGGGCCCTGGGCTCATTTGTTTCTAAACCATTTTTTGAATACGAGTACACTGGTTGTTGTTACAAGGAAGCCAAAGAGTAGTATAGCACTGCCAAACACAGGTCGCCTTTTCCTTTTAGGGCTCCGTTGTCATGTAAAGTCCAACTGATATGAAAATAACAAAAAGTGTTCCTCCTAACTTCTCAGAAATCCTCACAATACCAAAATGTATCACAGATGTTCCAATGCCTGCTTACCCTTTGGTGAGTATCCAGGATTTCCTAATTTTAGCACCATAGCTATGAATTGTAAAGCATTGCATGCACCACAGTGGCACTCGTGGTTATTTTTATTTAAGCTGCCAGATTTGGAAATTAACATCACTTTAGCGTTAGTTTAAACATTTTAGGAAAGAAGAAATTTGCATTTACAAATGATCACTTTTTTTTTTTTTTTTTTTTTTTTTTTAGCTTTTGGCTAGAAGCCTATTTGGTTCTTTATTGTTTCAGCCAGTTTTTCTTGGTAACAATAACTCGATGCATTCTGATTTTAGAAAATATGTCTCCATGTAGGAACCCAGAAGACTTAGGAGATTGTAAACTCTTGCTCTCCTCCTGCCCCTCCCCCCAGCATAGAGTATTGGTAAGTGAAACTTAAAATAGAGTCCACTTAGTAAAGTCAGACCCCCACCTCCCATCCCATCAGTCCCCTTGCCTGTCTTTCTTACTCCCTATCTTCTGTCATCATTACCATCTTGACTCAGAAGTAGGAGAGGGGAGAATGAGAGTCAAGTTAACTTTGTTTCTTATGTACAGTTTTGGCAAAGATTGAAGTGTCTTTAGTTGAATTCGTGGTAGTTGGTTTTGGAGTTGTCTGGGATTTCATTTATTCGTGTATTTCTCCCCACTTCTCAGATTATTTCTCTAAATGTAGAGTTCATTGTTCCAAACAAGAGAACCAGCTTAATTATTTATTTAGAGTAGTTAGAAATCTTTTCTGATTGCCAGAAAGTTTTCTTCTAATCTATTTGGTACCTTTTATAAGAATTTGATTATATTAACATAGTCCAAATATGTTTAATAAAATGTAATCTTTCATTATTAAAGTTCCTAAATATCTTATATTGCTATATTTTATCATGAACATGGACTCTCATTGTTTAAAATTGTGCTTCTCTGCTATGTTAGTCTAGGACTGATAATTTTATAAAATACAATAAAAATTAATTACTAGAAAAATGAAATTAAAAAGACATAAAAACATAAGCCTGATTAAAAATTGTAAATTATTATATTCAATGAACATAAAATTACTCTGGCAAACTGCTATAAATATCTCTAAAGATCGACTCCCAGTTTCTGGACTGGGTTTCGGGCTGGCCCACAGGTCCCACTTTGAGTCACACTGTCTGGATAGAATAGAAACAGTTTAGGAGACAGAAGATGAATCACAACTAACTTCAGGACATACCCTCTAAGGAGGTTTTGGGGGGACTGTCACCTTTATATTTCATGTTTATCGCTCATGTAAGTCAAATGCAGAAAAAAAATGTGTTTATTTAAACTTTTTCTACTTAAAAGAAATCATAGAACAATACATGATTGTTGTAATGCTTCAAACAATAGAAAGAGGAATATAGAAAAAATTCAGTGTATTTCTCCCCACTTCTCAGGTTTTTTTCCTTGCTCCATATATAATATATATACAAACATACATATATACGGTAATTATTTTCTCCTACAAAAAATGGAATGATAAACAACACCCTGCAGCTTATTTTTTACTTAACATTTTGTCACAATATTTTTCTTATCAACAAATATAAATCAAATGCTTTTTAAAATATAAATCTAATACCTCTGATGGTTACAGTTGATGGGCATTCAGGAGTGTTCTGTTCTTTTAGTATTTCCAACAACACTGCAGTTAAAATTCATATGCATATGTTCTTACGTATCTTATGTAGTCTTATGTATCTGCTTTGATATTTGAAGGATAGATTCCTAAAAGCTGAGACAACGATAATGCCCGATGACATTTCAAAAAAGTTGCATCGATCTAGAGTTTCATCAGCAAAATATGAAGTACCTGGCTACCTCACCGCGGCTAGGTGTTAGGAATATTTAAAAATTCTCATTCCTCTGGATGAAAAGTGATCCCTACTTGTTTTAGTTCGAATATCCCTGGTTATGAGCAAAATAGCGCCTCTTTTCATATATTTAAAGGCCTGTTGGATCTTTCTATTTAATTTTGAGAGGGTAAAAAAAACATAGCAGATTTCATTTTATTAGGTCTTGTAAGTACTGATTTTTCTCTATGTGGTGTACTCAATGGTTGGAGTTTATGTATGTTTGTTTTAGAGGGATAGAGGAGACAGGCAGATGACAGAGATATAGTGTTGAGTTTTGTTTTGTTTTGTTTGACATGGCTTAGTTCTCATTTTCTTTCTCTAACCTTTTTTTTCTTCAAGATCAGCTTACTTACAGGAAATCCGTCTCTATTTGTGTGTAATGTAAAAAGAGCTTAGGGTGGGGCATCTTTATGGCTTGGCACACTGTACGTCGTTATTCAAGACTGCTCAAGGAGTGCGCAATCATACATGGACTTTTTTTTTTAATTGAAGTAAATTCACACAACGTATAATTCACCTTCTTTAAGTATACAGTTGAGTGTGCAGCCTTCACCTCTGCCTAGTTGCACAACGTTTTCATCACCCCAGAGGAAGCCCCATACCCCTTAAGCAGTCACTCCTCATTCCCCTCATCCCTCATCCTCTGGAAACCACTAATTTACCTTTTCTGGACATTTGATATAAATGGAATCATATAGATGGGATTTTTGTGTGTGTGTCTATCTTCTTACATTTTGTATAATGTTTTTTGAGGTTCATCCACCTTGTAGCATGATCAATATTTCAGTCCTTCTTATGACTGGATAATATTCCATTGTGTGCCACAGATATACCACAATTTGTTTATCCATTCATCAGTTGATAGGCATTTGGGTAGTTTCCACCTTTGGGTTATTGTGAATAGTCCCACATGTAAATTTAGACCTCAGGTTAGTCATACAGAGGGAGGTATGGAGGACAAGAAGGAAGGCAGCTGAGAAGAGCCTTTTGGTGGTTCTTCTAGCGCTTTCTTCTCTCTTGGCAATTGGTTATTACACGATCTTTAGAAAGCCAGTTCAGTCTTGGGGTCAGATTGAGGATTTGTGTTCATTTGGCTTTAAGATCCAGGTTAACCTGGGACACAAAGCCTCCCAATTGATCACATCCTCTGGATTTAAAAAGGAACTTACTTTCCACCCTAGGGCATGGTTGCTTATTTTCCTTGTTCTGAGCACTGGGTCGCTCCAACTTTGGTGGATGCAATGACAAGGAAGCGATATTCACAGCTGTTCTTTCTATGGCAGTTACCTCCACCTCCAGCATCTGGCTGGGAGCTTGTGGAATGTGGTGAGCAGAGGGACGAATTGTGCCCATGTTGTACTTGGCATAGTGGGTTGTTCGTTTCCCAGCTTAGCGATCTTGGTTGCGTGATGTCCCTCCCAGTTTTTCCCTCTGTAAAATGGGGTTGCTGATACTGAAGTCCTTAGGGCTGGAAAGAGAGTTGAGTGGGATAATGTCTAGAGAGCTCTACTGCAAAGCCACATGGTAGTGCTCGATAAATGTTCACTTCCCCTTCTCAGAGCTTCTTGTCCTCTCCTCTCCAATACCCATAAATTACCTACCTCACAATGTGGTCGTAAGAATAAAAGGAGCTAATACACACAGAATGGTTCCTGGCACCATGCCTGCCACATAAGTAAACACTCAGTGTAGACAGATAGAAAGATACTTTACTTTGCAGTTAGTGTTTCTCATTGGGAAAATGCCATCCAATTGATTACAAGCCATCTAAGCTGCTTGAGGTGGTAGAAATTTCACCTGGGTATATTGAATTGTTCTGAACTTTGTATTTGTTGCCATAGGTATATCAGGCTAATGAAAAGACAACCATGTTGAGGATAGACTCGAGCTAAGATCCTGATGTGTGAGCTAGGAATTTAGCATCATAGTAACACAAACACATTAAAGAAAGTTATGTCTGTATTAAATTGCTGCGTCCCAAAGCAAGTATCATAAGAACAGAATCAAAGCATCACTCTTGGAAGCTAACATAAGACTTCTGTCTGGCCTTTGAAAATGGTCATTTAGTACCCTGTTTTGAGTACTGTTTGCGTGCTGTTGTTTAAAAACCCTGTTTGGGGGCAAATGGAAAGTGATTTTAGAAAAAATAGTTGACAGGAGAAGAAACTGTCTTGTGCCACCCTACCTCTCAAACAGGCGAAGTCCATGGGGTGAAGCGGACCACCCCAGTGTGCCTGATGCAGGGAAATGTTTAAAATGCTTTCTTGTCACAGGTGCCCGTATAATTGAAGGAGAAAAATAGTTCATGTTTTGTCAGAATTGAAGCATGTCTTTAGTTACAATCTTTTTTCTCTGACCACATCTCTGCTGACTATAATAACAAATAGCTTGCATAAGATTTGCACATACATATTTGAAAAAGCATTTTAGACTCAGCTGAAATTTTGAAAGCACTGAAGAGCCTTTATAACAGTTAACATTTTTAAATTAATAGGTCAAAAGTGCAGTTGTTTATTTGGTGAATTCATCCCGTGTTCCCCCAAACCCTCCCTGATCTGCCAGACGTTTCCCAGGATCCTCTGGTGGATGCTAGAGAGCAGGCGAGTGAACCAGGCTCCCCCGGGGTGTTAGAGAGCAGGAGACCCTGCAGCCCCCGTTTTCTGGGGCCTTTTGGAGGGAAATGCCTGGACTGTGGATGTGTTCATCATGCTTTTCCACTTCAGCCTCACACGCAAATCCCAGCCACTTCCAGCAATTGAATCCAGGTTGTACCTGTTGAAGACAATCAAATCTGTCCGTTGTTGGTCCTGACATTTCTTTAGCACAAGGTACCCCAATTTTTAGATTTGTGATGCTAAAGAAATGTATTTACCACTTGAAAAACTGGTACTCATTAGCTAAAGTAATTCTTTTAAAACTGTTTTTCTTTTTCTTTTGAAAAACTGAAACCTAGAGGGAAAATAAAAGAATAATATAAGGAACATTTCTACACCCTAAGTTTGTATTCACCAATTTATTAACATTTGTTATTTTATCTCTCTAGATGTGTAGTTTTGTGTATATGTATTGGGGAAAGAGGTTCATTTTTTTAGAAACTTTTGTAAATAAGGTGCACACCTCATGACATTGAATCCCTAAGCCCTTCAGCATCATCTCTGAAGAACAAGAACGTTTTCCTACATAACAATAATACTATTAGAAAGGATCTCGGGGGTTCTGGTCAAGATGGCGCAGTAGCCCATATTTTCTAAATTTCCTACAAAAAACGTGCATTATCTGTGATTTAAGATTATGATTTAACAGGGAAAATAAAAAAAAAATTCTTTAAAAAAAAAAGGATCTCTTAATTGAAAACTTCAGACAAAGGGCAAAGAACCAAAAAAGGTAGATATTGAACAATGCTGAGACTTAACTTGAAAAGTGTCAGGAGGAAATATAGGGATATAGAATTCCTAAGTGGTCTGTTAAAGTATAAATTTTGTATATACCAATGAGCTACCCACTTGATGCAGATTTTCCCCAAATATTTATTTAGTTCAAGGAGTTTCTCCGGGTGCTCTGAAGCCATCCAATGTTTTGGCCAGGGTTAGAAGCTTGCCAGCCTGCAAATGAATTTCTGTAGCATCATCAGTCTAAAACCCGAGAAGCCATATCTACTAAGACTTGTTGTTATGAGCAAATTTCCAAGGGAATTTGCTGGTGCCATTGCATTGAGAACATGGGACCTTCAGTTATTACAATCGAAAATGGTACTAATGGGTAGTAGGAGTAAACATGAAGGTCCTTTCCTGACATTTTATTTGGATTGGAGTAAAAGCTGATATATTAGCACAGTATTTTGAGAAATAATTTTCCTGGCCTGGCAAAACGTTAAGTTTCTTGTCATCACAGACTTTTTTTTGCAGATTTAGGCATCAGGAGTCAGTTCCAGGAAAATGCTATTCTTTAAAGCTGAACATCAGAACTAAGTCAAGTGGATGGTATATATAAGCATCCCTGATTTGTGTATTTTAAAACAAAAATATACATTTTCTTGATACCATTAGCTCATAGAACATTAAATAAATTAAAATAACATTAAAATAAATTAAAAGCTTTCTTTGGACTGTTTCCCTGAAAACATCCATCTTTTGCAGGATTTAATATTTTACAAGAACTATGGGGATTTATTTTTCAAATTTTTTAAAAAAGCTATTTTCACTAAGTTTTGGGATGGAAACCATGTTAAGCTGTGTCTTTGAATAAGTACATCATGCACCATCATGTCAAGAATGAGAAAAAAATTGTGTTTCCTTTAATAGAGATGTTGGACTCATGATTTGTCATGAAAAGGTCCATTTTCAGTAAACTCTTGTGTTTACCCAGTGCATTGCATGTGATAACCGGCCGCCCACTGGTTAGGCAAGTGGGAGATGAATCCCAGAGAGTTTGAAACTGTGTATTTTATCTTTCATTTCCCTTTTTCTTTTTACTCTTTTAGTGTTCAGTGGCTATGGAGATTTCTAATTTTAAATCCCTATTTACATATCAAATTTACAAGCTATAACTTTTAGAATAATTTTTGTACTGTGTTCTGTAAGTTACAACAGCATTTAATGTAAAATGCATGTGTGGTTTCTTGTGTATCAAAGCCATGCTTTTCCTTTGCCTAGCTTAAATGTCTCCTGTTTCCAATTTGTGTTAGAAAGTTCTGTGTGAAATGTGAACTCTGGTTTATACAATTACTAAGACTGAATGCATGTCCCTTGGGATAATAGCCCTTGAGCTATCTTTGTGGCAAGCTTATGTAAAATATTTGAATCTTTCTCCTCTAATGCCAAGTACTTACTTTTCACATGTAAATTGAAGATGTCACTGCTTGAACTCAGGCACCAGTGCGTGAATATAATGTTGATTGGCACCGTAATGGTTTTTGGCCACTCGGTGAGAATTTTGTTTTTTAAGAGGCACATTTTATCAGGCCAAACTCAAGATGGAAGATTGGATTTGTTCATCACTCATTCTTTCAGTCTGTAAACATTTATTAAGTGCCCACTTTGTGTCAGTGCTGTTCATAAAGGAACAGGATAAAATTGCTGCCCTGGAATCCTGTGGCAGGTGCCGGGAACAGGTACTAACCGTCCAAGAGCCACTTGAGGGGTCTGGGATGGGAATGTAGGGATGCTAAGGGGCCTTGTAGAGTAGATACTTTGTATGACGTTTTTCACTCACTAGATTTAAAACTTATTGATATAGGACTATGAATATCTAGTGCCACCTGCTCCTACCTACCAGTGTCCTGCACAGAGTAACATTTTAATAAATACTTGTTGAGTGAACATGAACAAATCTTGATGATTGTGGAGAGGCAGTCGCAGACAGATAATGAGGTTCAGTTTGAAAAATCAGTCTTGGATGGCCACAAATCGCATGAGGAATATAAATTATTTTTTAAAAAACCCCACAAAACCCTCAGGTGATGTGTCAGAAGAGAGAGAATGGTCTGTAGTGATTTCTTATATTTCTATTGATCATAGGGACATAATTTGTATTATTTGTGGGGGCTGGACAAGGGGACATATTGTTGTTCTGAGGTCTGAATTCTATATCCACCCACCTAATATGGGGTAGATATAGACTAAAAGCCAGTCAATTGATTGAGAATGTGCTATTTTTACAATCTTGACTCATTTTGGAGTGTTAATGGAGGAAAATTGAGATTTTTGGTTGGCTGTAGGGAATATAAGTTACATTAATGCTCAAGAGAATAGTTTTGAGTTTGAAAATTATAGTAGCTCCTTCAGGCCTTTTAAAATGTAAAATACTGTAAGTGGGAGCTAATGAATTGACAGGAGACCTCTTTATACAGCTGGAATATATGAAGTTGTTACTTTTCTATAAATCGTCTGGCACATCGGTTTTTGCTGGTACTGTTTTTTTGTTGTTTTTACTATAATAGTTGTTTATTATAGGATAAAAGTCCAAGAGGAAACAGCTCTTAAATATAAGGTGCATATATTCTAAATACAAGATACAGACACTCAGTTTAAGAAATGCCATTTCTGCTCTAGATTATTTGTGTTTTCTTAAAGCCAAACATATTGTGCATTCAAAGAGGTGAAGAGCAATTAATTAAAAACTGACTTGAAATCACCCTTCCTCTACTAAGTTTACAGGGCTATACATAGCAGGTTATTTTATCACTGCTTCCTTAGAGCAGCAGGTTCATCTCCTATACTTTATTTTAATGCTTTACTAAATCAGTTTTCTTTAATTTTAGTGAGTATTTTCAAGTAATCTTAAAAAAATCTAGGAAGACTCATACTGGTTTTTTTTCTTCACAAATTATGGTCTATATTTAATTGAGTCTATCAGTAGGGAGCATTTATTTCTGTTCACCATTTGACAAGCTGTGTGCTAGATATTGAGATTATTGTCTATTGACTTGCTTCTCTCTATATATTTGGCTAATATGTCTTATCATTTTGGTTTTATTTCTCACCCTCGAGTTCTTTTACTTAAGCTCTTTTAGCAGGTTGTGATTTGTTGCTACATCACCTGCATTCAAATTTTTATGATGTGGCGATTCGAAAACTACTTTTTTAGGATGCTACACGGTGAGACAAAAATAAAGCTATATTGCATTACTGTGTACAGATGGTTTTTTGGAATAAGAATTCTTTGTATGTCAAAGGCAACTTGTGCAATGAGAGCTTCTAAAAAATAGTTTGGCAGTGATGTTTTTATTCTATGTACACATTGTGTGTTTGACCACAGAAGTTCTTCATGATGACTAGGGCTTCTGTGTGGTGAATTTCAGATCAAATATGAAATATATGGTGTTTAACTACTGCTGTTTTCTCTTTCCAATACATATGGACTCATCCATGAGATGTATTAAACATGCTTTGACATCCTTATTTCATCTTGGGTTGCCCTTTCATTCACTGGCTTGGCTAGAAAAGAAGAACTTTGCAATACGTGATGAAGAAAATCTGTTGGTGCAGCTCCAGGCCAGTTCTTAGGGTTTGGTTTCAAAAAGAGTGTGCCCCCCAACCCCCCACCCCGGTAATTACAGGCTGTTAGAATGGGCAGGACCTTAAACAACTTCAAGTTCAGCACCATCAAATGCAGATGCCTCCTCTAAGGGCTCCTAATTTCTGCATAGCAAATAAGTCTAATTATCAAATCGCACGCGGATCTTCAGTTATTGAAACAAAGACAGCGCCATGGCTCCCGTAAGTCTTCTGTTTCCAAGCTGGTTGTGCTCAGTTCCCTTCAATACTCCTCACAGTATAGTTCCTTCATCATTCTGTGTCCCTCCTCTGCACACTCTCCAGTTTATGAGAAGGTGACTTAAAATGCCATGGGCAAAATTGAAAGCTGTTCTTCAGGAGTAGTTTGACTGGAGCCGAGCATGATGGGACTTTTTGCCTTCTCTGGCCTTGAGGACAGTGCCTTTATTAATGCAGCCCCAGGGGGTATTTCAGCCACCCTGTCACACTGCCTGTACTGAAGCAGGAAGCTGCCGACCCCTGGGACTGTGGAAAACCTCACGTGGGAGCCTGGTAAACTTGACCGTATTCATTTTGGCCCATTTTCAACCTTGCAAGAATTTTTGGAGTCCTGTTTCTGGTATCCCTGGTTTTGCGTTTTCACACCAATATGTCTTCTGGATCTTTGTTTCAGTCATTGATGAAAATGAGTCATTGATGAGAAACCTCTGTTCAGGGTATCTACTTACTTTTGCTTTAGACAGAGTCTCAATGTTGACCATCCATGGCTCGGGAAGGTGAATGATAAAGCCAGAAGAAGGCATGCTTTCTGATTATTCCGAATTTTACTTCTAAGAAAGGATATTTTTAAAAATTAAGCTAAGTAGGTTTAGATTTTATTGTCTCATACATCTTAGGAGACCTAAAACTGTCAAAGGAAACAACATGATTTCCACTGGAGCCTGGTTATAACCTTTCCTTTGGGACCCATGGCTGTGGGATGTGGATTATAGATGAGTGACTGTAAGTCTTGCTTTGCCCAGCACTGTCCCATTTACCCCTGTATCCTGGATTAATTGATAACATCCCCTTACATTCTTGAAAGTGTCCCATTTAGACAATACATTATGTATTAACCCTAAAGCTCTGCCTTAGCTGAGTCTTTTTTACATAGATGTTTTTTAACTGCCTCTTTTGATATGGGTCAGAGACCTTCTCGTGTCCTGAGGAATTCTGATCATGGTAGGTGATGTCACAGAGACTCGATCGAATTTGGCTGGAGGGAAAGAGCTGCTTAGCACCACACTGTGTTAATCTCTGTATTAAATAAGGACACCTGGGCAGTCTTAAAACCAGTGTCTCGTGTTATTTGGACTTTAAAATGCTGTGATGTGTATGTATGTCCAGGCTGGCTACTTCAGTTTTGTTGCAGCATAGCCTGTTCACACCATAGTTGAAAATTTGATGCTAAGCACAAAGTATTTGAGCATCATCAATTCTAAATAAATTATTTCCTTTTTTTCTTCCTCTTTCCCCCTTTTCCCCTTCTTTATGTCTTTTTGAAATCTATGGATTATACTTTCCCATCCCTGGAAAAACAGGTCCGAGGGTACATCCTGTGTCACCACCGTCGCCTTCCTTTGTCAGTACAGATTTACACCTGGTGGTGTTCTCTTGTCACCTTGAATAACTTGTATAAATCGTAGAACAAATTAACTTTCCATTAAAATCCCAACAGTTGTTTGTAAAGGCTCCTGTCTGGGGAAGTTTGTCTCATGTGCTGAGGGGAAAGTTGCATCCTCATTAGGCCCCCGTGACTTAGTCCAGGTGTCATCTTCTCAGTGAGGAAGAGCCGGCAGCCTCGCGCAAAATACCCTGGTGATATATTTGGGTTTTAAGGGAGAAAATTCTGAAACCGAAAGAGTTTTCTTTTTTTATATGACTAGCAAAATAGTGTTGATTAAGATGAGTCAAGCAGGTGCTCGGTATGTGCTAAACTATTTAATGATATTCAGAGTACCGAAGGGCTATTTTTAAATATTTCTATATTATTCTCAGCCAAGTGCTGGATGAAAAGTACAAAGGGCTAAAAATATTTACACTTTCAGTAATGTCTGTTTTAAAAGAAACCATCCTGTGTGATTTTTTTTTTTTTCCATTTGTAGGAAAAGAGTGTTATAGCTTAGATAGAAGTGGTTGAAAGCGGTTTGTTTAATTGCTTAGGTTTTTAGGAAAAATGACCATTGAAAAGACAGTAAGTTGTGTTAGAAATCATCAAGATTTTCAAAACCAAATTGAAGAATGAAAACAGGCGATTACAATTACTTTTACTATTACTGTGCTGTTATTACTATTTTCATACTATTTACGATAGTTCCAGTTGAAAATAAGGTTGCTTATTTTCAAAACATTTTATATGTAATTAGGAGACACGTTGCCGGTGGCAGTCAGATTGCTGGGGCTTGTATCTCCGCTCCATCCATTGGATATGTGATCTTGGGTAAATTGCTTAACCCCTCTGTGCCTCAGTGCCCTTCTGTAAAATAGGGATAATAATAATGCCTGCCTCCTAAGGTGGTTGTGAGGATTGCCTGAGACGGTACTCTGATTACAGAGTAGAACCTAGTACATGGCAAGTACTCAATAAATATTGGCTGTGTATATTTTGTACCTGTTTAGAATTTATTTTACTTTTTAAATTGTTGTAAAAAAAAAAACCATAAAGTTTACCATCTTAAGCATTTTTAAGCATACAGTGGTGTTGACTATTTTTATATTGTTGTGTAACAGCTCTCTAGAACTTTTTCATCTTACAAAACTGAAATGTTTAGTTTCTTTAAAAACTCATTTTCCTGCACAGTCAGCCCCGCAGCTCTCAGTGAGTATAACGTGAGAATGCATGTTCTATCAGGATAGGGATTTTAGATGGTTCTGTTCACTGCTGTATCATGAGTCCCAAAAGCAGTGCCTGGCCCATAGCAGGGGCTCAGTCAATATTTGGTCACTAAATGGATGGATGGATGGATGGATGGATGGATGGATGGATGGATAACAGTGAGGCTTCATGTGACATAGTAGATGTGTTTTTGAAAAATTATTTCTTAAATAGTAAATCCAGTTTTATAAGTAATCTTAAATATACATGGAAAACTGACTTCTTTCATAAGGTGAAGTGATTTTTAAAACAACTGTTTCTTAATTATTTATGAGTTCTGATTTTGGTAGGCTGACTTTTCTTAAACTGGGAAAAATAGTATACTTAGTGTAGACATGGTGAAAAGAGGATACATTAAATGGTTTATCTAAAATTTAAACATGGTTCACTTTAAGTTCAAGACTTTTTTACTTTCTTTCAGATCTGGCCACCAGACCGACTTTTTCCTTAGGCATGAGTGAATCATCTTGTTCTTTCTTTTAGAAATCAAAAGTTCAGGTCTAGATTAGTAGTTAGCAAAATTGGTGGAACACTACCTTTCCACTAAGAGTGTGTATCATCTCTTTTTGAGTCTTTTTAAAAAATATCAACTGAACATGATCTAGAAATGGCCCAAAATCAGTGGGTGGAAAGAAAGGAAGGAAGAACTATCTCTCATTCAAAACCTACCATTTATGAAATAAAATATAGTCTTATTCTGTGGAGTTTTCATTTAAATTATCTATTTTGTTGGGAAACTATAAATGTTGACAGGGCTTATTTGCTTCTGGTTGAAAGCATTACTTTTCATTGCTTAACCTTAGATTTTGTTTTTATGATATATTAAAATGTTCAAATGAACATTTCATTTGTATTTAACTACTACATTAGGTAATAAGCACAAAATGTGGCTTATATAGCAGTTCACTTTCTTCTCCCTGCATTGCCATGGATTTTGCAGTCTTGGGAAGAAGACAGTTGGAAGCCATGTCACCTGCCCAGATTTTTATTGACACTTATCCCAACACAGTGCCTGACTGTAACCAGAAGCCAGAATGCATCTCTCCTTTCAGCTGATATTTGGCAAACCCTCACTCTGTTCCCACGGCAGAGACAGTCGCCCATTTTCCAAAAGGTGGCATCTTGAGTCATTTCCATTATGATTCTGTTATGAGTCTTTCTGAAAAGTAATAAAGGAAAATGATCTTACCTAGTCATTCTTTCCCATACCACAAAAGAGTTACCTCTGAATCAGAAACCATAAATCTTCTGAAAGGCCTCCATTGTTTCTCTGAGTTGTTAATATTTTTTTTATTTGAGTTCTCTGATAGCACAAAAGGATGTAAAATCTTCCCAGGTTTTTTTTTTTTAACTCTTTTTTGATTCTACACCTAGAGAAGAACAGATGCCAAATAATAGGCAGTTCCATAGTCTAGACCCTGAGGACAGGATAATAGGGACGAGGTCAGCTCATCCTGCTCTCCATCTGCCCTGGCGTGCTTTCCTGCTCTACAAAGAATCCAGCCTCCTTGGTGCCTACAGGGTTCTGCAGACCTAGCCCAGCTGGGTTTCTCTGGCTGTTTTCCCTTCATTAAACTCATGTTGCACCAGCTACTCTGACCAGGGGCCAGGGTCTTCTGGAGGCTGCTCCTTCTACCTGAAAGGCCTGCTCCATTGCCGCTTTTCGTTTTTCTAATGCCTCGTCATGCTTCAGTCTCATCTTCATATTACTTCCTCTGAAAAGTCTTCCTTGATCCCACCCTTAATGAGCACCCCCAATTCATACTTTCCCTTCTCCTAGCTTTCTTAGCCCTTATTAGAATTTTAGTTACATATTTACCTCTGGGTTGTTTATTTAGTGATTTGTCTCTCATGTAGCAATAGGTCCATCAGGGACCACAGCTGTTGTATTTGCTTTTGGTGATATCCAGTGAGCCCCTTTGAAGTGGAAGGTAGGTGATGATGAGTAGGAAGATCTCAGACTGAGAAAGGAAGTGGAGGCTATACTTTAGAGGAATGAACAATTCCTCCAAGTTTGGGAAGGATGACTTTAATTATCTCTAATAATGCAGTAATGATATCGACATTACTGTTCAATACCACTTAATAAATTAGTCTCGTCTAAATACGTTGTGTGCCTCAGGCACTGTAACGGTCTTCTCCAAGGGGGATAAAATGTCTCTTACTTTAAAACCCTATCCAGGTGCTTGTTCTAGCATTAGTATTCAGGTCGATGACTTACACATGATCTCTAGATTAGTCTTTATCATAAAAGTAAAACCAGTAAAAACATTTTATGCTAACTTGACATGTGAAGCTTTTTTTCACATTTGTAATATCAAAAACTTGACTCCTTATCACAGGGGAAGGAGGTATGCGGGGTGTTTGAAGAGGATAAAGGGGGACAAATACATGGTGACGGAAGGAAACTAAACTTTGGGTGATGAGCACACAATGTAATATACAGATGATGTATAGTAGTGTTGTACATACATCTACTTATATAATCTTATTAACCAATGTCACCCCAATAAATTTAGTTAAAAAATTGACTCTTAACAGATATCCTAAATTGACAAATATACTTTTTATATGTATTGAAAGGGAACTGTAATAGAACTTGAATGTTAAGTTTCTTTTGAATACTTATACAAGCTATACCTAACATTTTCACTGTAAATTTTCATTTTCCTGGTCAAATTTTGTTTAATTGTCACATTAGTGATTGAGCAGAGGTGCCCTGCTTTCTGGAGAATCTGTGTTCCTAAAACGTTTACCATGAAATATAATTTTATAAATAGGATTGTAGTAGAATATACTCAGTCACCTTTTACTTAAAATAATCCTTCAATAAATTCATTTATACCATCTAGTTCATCTTTTATAAATCCACATTTTAACAAGTACCCTTTTTTCTTGAGTAGAAGGTAACCCTGCACACAGTAAACTAAGTAAATGATGTTTTTTCTTTTTCAGTCTGTTTTTTAAGGGCATGTCTTTTCTTTCAGGTGAATGTGTGTTAGTTCCGGTGCACGGCTTCAGGGAGTCATAGGGAGGCTGGGGGAGGCAGAGGGAGCTCAACACCGGTAGAACTGACTTTTTCTTTTGTATGGAAACTTGTTGAAACCCATCTTAAAGAATTCTGAGCAGAAATTGAAGGATGAACCTGAGGGTTTCGGACTAGTGGGAGGAGACTGTTTTCAGTGGAGGACAGTACTAATCAAAGTGGGACAGTTGCATTTAGAGTAGATATTGTGTTATAACTTTTAGAATTTGACCATCTCCACGGCACACGTTGCACTACAATAATTTACTCTGCTTTATACTTATTTTGTGCAGATTATTTGAAGGGCAAGAGAGTATGTAGAGGCACAGAAAAACAGAATAAAATTGGAACCCTGGGTTTTGTGTACATTTAAGATTAATTTTAGCCTAGTGGTTTCTGGCTCTCACTATCCTGGGTTGAGTGAAGGACCCTCTCTGTTCATTCTGTTCCAGCAATAGTCACTCAGACTCAACCCACCAATGCATCACTCCAATCTACCTTCTGTCACTCCCTTCCCACTTCTTCTCCCTTGATAGATTCTTTCACTGTCATCTGTTCCACCTCTTTGTGCCTCATTATTCTGTCACTGCCAGCCTCCTGTCATGGAATGAGGATCTAGGCCTGGAGACTTTTGAAACAGATTCCTGGAGAGCAAGCCTTCGTAGATCTTTGTCAACTCTTTTGTTTCCACCTTCTTTAATTTTTTTTTTTTAATCTAAATACTAAAAATTTTAAAAATTCAGACTTTTCATATTTCAAATGCACATGATTTCTGGTCACCTCATAGTTAGGTCTGAAGTTCACCTATATAGGAAGGGAGGTAACTTAACTAGCGAATGATATAAAGGAGTGTGTAAAGGATACACCTAGTTACCTACTTACGAGAAAAAATTACTTTCAGCCAGTTTAGAAATGTCCACTTACACTAGGAAATGCATTATATTTTACAGAGGAGTTTTCAGTGCTTAATTTAACTAGTTTATTTAAAATCTGTAAAATATATTTTTAACGAAAATCTTCTATTTAGGCATTGTTTATCCTTCAAGTGTCTTGCTTGGTAAATGTCAACAGATTAAGGAAGATTAACTGGAGCTAGAAGGACCTGTGAAACTAGATGAGGGCTCCAGGGAGACAAGAGCTGCTTCTAGGGCGAAGTCAAATGCAGCAGATGAACATGGGATGGGCCAAGTATGATACAGAGAGTGGTCGCCATAGCACAGGCAGTGTTTATGAGGCACAGGCCAGAGCACACATGTGGCATGTTTATATGTGTATGTATGCAGGTGTGTGTATGGAGAGGGGCGTGCGGACAGCTGGGCAGTATACACACATGGAGGCCCCAGAAGCTATTAATACTGGGCCAAATAGGCAACAGTGTCTGTATACAAGGCTTTTGGAATCAGTCATTATCCAGGGGCTCTTGGGCGGGAGCTTGGAGAGGTCACAGCAGATCCCCTGCTTGACTTTCCTAAGCTTCAATTTCTGATTCTGTAAAATGGAAGACATAACAGTAATTACCTCATGGTGTAATTTTGCAGGCTAATTCAAAGAATCTATGTGAAGACCTTAGCATAGCCTCTGGTACCTAGTAAATATTTAGTAAATGTTAGCTGTTATATTTGCGTGAAAGTAATAAAATGATTTCTTTTTAAGTGTCCTAAAACTGAGCTTTATTATTCTGCCATTCAGTTATTTCAGTCAATTAAATTTTACTACATTGTAGGGAGATGACTTCTGGAGGTTCTTTTTTTGGGAGAGAAGAACTGTTTCAGTTGTAAATTTGTTCATGACAAAGAAAACTATTTAAATGCTGAGAAAAGAAATTTGCTTTTTTTGGCCAATCCTTATTTTTGCTAAATTCATCGAGTTCTTTCCCAGCAGTGCCAAACTTGAAAGTTCATGGGAGAGAGTTCAATTACACTGTTATATCAGGGTAGGTATAGAAATCAGGATGAACATTGTGTAAAGACTATACTACTAGTCAGAGAATGTCTGCATTGAAACGAGAATGGTTTCTTTGGCTGGCAGGACAAAACTTTCCTGATCTAAAACCAAAACAGTAACAAAAACAACTGCTTGACACATCTAAGTGGTTTTCATTATCTTGACTGTTAAACATTATCTCCAAAGTCTCAACTACAGGTGGTTGAGGTTTCATTGAAAATGATACTGAAACACATTAGTTTAAAAGTCAAATGAATTGACATGACAAAAATTATAATCACCTTCTTAAGAATTACATAAAAATTAATAACTGTAAGAGATTTTAAAGATGATGTCCATGAATAGTTACATTTTTTGAGGCTGTATAAGTCAGGTAATCTGCCCAAAGTCAACAGCCAGGACTCTTGTATTTTTCAGTCAAATTGTCTAAGTTCAGTCATAGTACTCTGAAAGTTAGCTGCCCTTCACTTAGATCACAGATAAATACTAGACAACAGATAATATACTAGGAGTGTTTCCTAGTCACGTTGTATAGATATAATATGATGTATTTTGGTAGGTGGGTTTTTAAATGGAAGTTTATCACAACTTTATTGATAATTACCCAAAACTAGAAGCAACCAAGCTATCCTTCAATAGATGAATGGATAAACTGGGGTACAATCATGCAATGGAATATCATTCAGCACTAAAAAAAAGTGAGCTATCATGAAGACACAGAGTAACCTTAAATACATTTGGCCGAGTGTAAGAAGTCAGTCTGGAAGGCTACACGCTGTACGATTCCAACTACAGGAAAGGCAAACGTGCAAAGACAGTAAAAAGAACAGTGGTTGCCAGTGGCTCTGCAAGAGGCCAGGTGAGTAGGTGGACAGTGGATGTCTAGGGCAGTGAGCCTGTTCTGTATGATATTGTAATGGTGGGTTGATGACATTATCCATTTGTCAAACCCATAAAACTGTAATACAAAGAGTGAACCCTAATTTCAACTATGGATGTTAGTTAGAAATACTATATTAATTTTGATTCATTCGTTGTTGCAACTGTGCCAGACTAATGCAAAACGTTTATAACAGGAGACACTGTTACATGTAGCAGAAGGGGTCCTTTCTGCTCAGTTTTCCTATAAACCTAAAACTGCTCTAACAGATAAAGTCTACTAATAAAAATACACTCAAAGGAAATTAAAAACAATAGGTTATAGTCGGCTACAACAGAATAATATCCCAAAACAAAACCAAAACTCTAGAGTATAACTTTTGTTATGTAATCTTGTATCTTTAGTTGTTCAAAAAATTTTTTTTTCATTTATCTTACATTTTATCTCATCAATCTGTAGCTAATAATGGGTAGTTAAAGACAAAATAAAAAGCAAGTTTGGCAAGTGCCTGTGGCAGACATTTCAAGTTGCGAGGGGCAGGTTGGGAGAAGGGGAGTCGGCCACCACGTGACTGGTAGGTTCCCATTTCCTGTCTACATCCTGCACCTCTTTCCACTCACCCTCGCTTTAGTTGGGTTCCACCTGGCTTTAGATAGTGGACAAGAATTGAGGGTGAAAATCGGGGCTCGTAGCTATTGTGCTTTTAGCATTGTGCTAAATGTTTTGTTTTTGTACGTTTTAAACCTCACAGCAATTCCCATATTATAGATGAGGCAGTGAGACCACGGAAGGAGAGAGTCTGACTGCACTTGACTGCTAGGCTAACATGAATTTGTCTGACTCTCTGTTGAAACCTGTCTGCCAACCGCCTGTGGGAGGAGGTGAGAATGGGAGCCATTTGGAGAGGTTGGTCCTAGCCCAGGTGTCATTTAAATGATCAGATAGCAGAACTTGGTTGATGTTAGCTGTGGTAGATTAAAACCACCCCACAGACCAGTGGCTGCCATTAAGAAATGTCATCTCAATACCTTTCATCCATTATTAAGTGATATGTTATCGTGTGTGTGTGTGTGTGTGTGTGTGTGTGCGTGTGTGTGTATTATAGCATATGTGGGGACCATATATACATTTAGTGAACTCTTCATTTCTAGCCTTATAGAGAAGAAAGATGATAGAGTTCAACTGTAATGTCTACTTGGCTTTGGAAATCACATTATGTTATTTTAGTGGGAGTTAGATTTAGCTTCTTAATTACGTTTGGCTACAGGCAATAGTAACATTTGGTTGTCTTCTGTAGCCTGCAGATGTTTGTGGTGCAGGAGAAAGGGCCTTGGTCCCTGCCAGGGGACAGCACATATGGCCATCAGAGCTCACTCCAGCTAATGCACAAAGTGGGTAATCTACATGCTCAGGATTAATACTTGATTTTATGTAGACTGTGGTTTTCAAACTCAGTTTGCCTTCTTATTTTGTGATGAATGTCAAAGATTTTTGAAGTACATCAACTCTTAATTTGTGATTTCTTATAGGTTTCTAATATAGCGAAAGGTGACAAACAACTATTACTTTACCTGTATGCTATTTCTTAATATAACAATTTTGTAAAGCAGACAATAGCAGGATATTTTTAAAATCCTGACTAAATATTATAGATTTAATCCTAGACTAAAGGAAAATATTTTCAAAATGTTTGAAAAATTCATTGTCACGTAAATTATATTTAAAATTCATGTCATTTAAATTAAAAATCTTGAATGTGGTTAGTTTATCTCCTTGAAGCATAAAACATTCTTTATATAATCTTAGAATTACTTTACAACCAACTCTACACTTTTTATGAGGCAAAATAAACTTTCAAAAAGATTAACACGCCTTAGGCTTTATAATAAAAATTACAATATTGAAAAAAATATTGAAATATTAAAATGTTTTTTATTTAGTCTAAAATGTTTTGAGTGAAACTTCTTTTTGACCTAGTACATAACTGGTACAAGTTGAACTTTTAAAGGTTAGGACATACCTACAACCCCTAAAATTAATTTTTATGTCTTTATTTTATTTAGCAAGTCTGAAGTAGTAGAGATTTGCTCTGGGGTTGATTCATATACTTGTTTTTCTAGTCATCGCACTGTTTGGCTAATCATTAGGTGGTGGTTTTTTGAATTTTAAAAATGTCAGCATACACACACACAGACACACACAATATTTATTTATTTTTATAATAGAAAAAAAACAAACGTGACCTTTGGTTTCACCAGAGATAACCATCATCTCTTGGTCGTATAAAAATAAGGTCCATCTCTTAGTCATATAGGAAAGATTTATATCTTAGTCATGTATAGCTATAGGTATATCATTATTTCCAGAGATTATTGGTGATTATATAGTTTTAAAAGCAAAAAGAGAACCAAAATGCTTTATAGAGTGGCTATGTTCCTTTAATGTCTCATTGAGACCTTGCTGTAATCCTAGAACCACCCATGACATTTTCAGTTGATCTTTCTCTTATTTTCTTTTCCAGTTGACCTTCAAACAGAAAGTTCATAGCCTCTTCTCAGCTGTTAATGTGATTTACTTCTTAAGTCTGGAAGTCAGGATTGCTGCTGAATTCATTGTTTTAAGGAGATTGAGGCTCTTGGTTTAATGCCAGGACATTCCCTCCTAACAGAAAACGAAATCCACTAACCCCAGTTTCAAAGTTTACTGGGTTTCTGGCTTACGGACGTCTTAGGTCAAGCAGTTGTTGGGCTGTTGCTGGCTCACTCCATACATACTGGGTTGTCTATTGATTGTAATCCACGTATCAGTGTAGCATCGATCAGCAAACATCCTAGTGGCTTTCAGTCAGAAAAATGTCGTGCAGCAACTAATCTGCTGTTCCTTTTGCTCTAAAGACAGCAGTTGAATTCGTGGTTGTTTAACTTTGCAATTTTGATCTTGTATAAAAATGTATCATTTTTCTTAATTTTCAAAATCGGAAGTATAGTGTATGCTTTTTAGGGTTTTAAGGCTCACAGCAAGTACATTATTAAATATAAATGAAAAGAAGACACCCGATGAGTCCCACATATGGCAATATTTCCTCAAGAAGGAAACATATCATCACTTCTTACATTGTGAGAAAGAGCCACCTTGTCATAGAAAAATGAGATGTAAGTATTAGTTTAAATAAGAATAACTTACCAGAGCTGTGGTCTCATTGGTCAGCACCAATGGTTTGAACGCCATCAGGAACCTTTCTCAAGCAAGATCAAGCTGGTTCCCTTAGATTCCTGTTTTTATGTCTTTACCACCCTCACTTTAGCTTCTTCTGAGTATGAAACTGTGGAAAGGCAGAGAAAGACTTTTAAAAATAAGCTCTTTAAGAATTAATTTTTTTTATAGATATTAGTAACCTAAAAATACAACTAGTTTAATAATTTTTAAAACATGTAATTTTAGGTGGACATCAGCAATTAGGTTGTTGTATGTATATGCAATATCTAAGAAATTTAATATTTTATCAAAAGGCACAATTCCAAAAATGAAACCTACCAACTTGTTTCTATGGTAACCACTACTGCAATGTGTCTAGCCAGTGTGTGTCTTCCCATAATTTTTCTCTGAGAGTTTCAGTGAGTTCATTAAATTTACTTTCCTAATATAGGTAGGTAGGGAAGTAGGACAATAGATAGGGATGTGTGTATATATACACAAACATATATATATATATATATTCTTTTCAATGGGGATGTGAGATTTGTAACATTCCCTTAGATTCATATAGAATATGGCTTCATTATTATGCATGAATATATTTGGCTAAGGGACAAGTCCATTGTTTTATAAATTTAGTTTTAACTACTAATGCAATCAGATAAGTACTGATTTCCAAAAAAGAGATTGATCTTGTTTCCTAAATATTTTCTGGTATTTATATTTAGAACTGCGTGCTTCAGGACATGTTGATTTCTAGAATTACCAGTGTCCCTTTAAAATTAAAATTCATTTGGCTGTCCCTACAAGACGCTCTGTGAGGTATTAGATGTTCTCCTTTATCCCTCTTCCACCATTGTCTTTGTTAGCCCTGGCCATGGGTCTCCACCTTGATGGAGTTCTAAGCTGGGTTTAAGGAACCCTCTTTGTGGCCCTTCTTCCTTGTCAAAGGCTCTCTGTGGTTAAGTGCAATGGAAGTCACCACTGATTTATTTAGAGAGCTCAGTATTTCCTAACAGGTTCATTAAGAAAAGCTGACTTCAGTGTAACCAGTGGTACAGAAGGGATTCCATTGCATTTTATATTTAACTGAAGTAAACTATTGGTTTATTTTGAGAACTTTCCCACCTCCCTCAAGGCCTGAATATCACAAAACAAGCAGATGTGGCCAGATAGTCTGCTTATGATATAAAATGTATGTTCACTGAGTGTCCTAATGTTGCAGCAGGGCTCACAGTGTTTATCTAGTTAAATTCAAAGGAAAGACATTTCGCAAGGTAAAGTGGTAGGAGATAGATACTGAGGAAATAAAACTACACTGGGCTCAGCAATGGGGAAATTTCATTTAGTCCACAAGGATGATGGAAAAGCCAGGTTGTTTCTGAGCCTGTTAGACGTGGTTGGTCATAATAACCTTTAATTGCTTGTAGAGGAGGAATGAATATTGAAGGGCCTCATTTCTGTATTGTCAAGTTCTCCTAGGCTCCTGAAATAAGAGTGTTGGCACTTCTGGATCATGGAGAATGGTTTTGCATAGTTACACAAATCCCACTGGTATGGTGTAAGCACATGTAGTCTTCAATTTTAATCTGTAGTCCCAGCTCCTTCAAGAAGTAGTTGAATAGTAACAGGTCCACTGTTCTATCCAGTGAGCTGAACTAGGATAGCTTCACGGAATCCAGGGTCTCCCATTTTCTGGAATCTCAGACTCTCTCTTGTTCACTCCTTCCTGTATCCCTCCCACATTCAGGCTTTACTATCTCTGTTCTGGGTAAACGTAATAACCTCTTCAATGGCCTCCTAGTTTCCACATACGGCGTTCTTCTTCCATACTGCCAACCGGAATGATCTTCCTAAACGCAAAACTGAGTCCTGTCATGATTTTGCTTAAAATCTTTCAAAGTAGAACACATTCCTTTGCTTGCAAAGCACTTAATATTACCCCAGAATGTCTAGATCCTACATATTTTTCTAGTCTCCTTCTCTTTCTCTCTCCACTCCCTCTATGCTCTAGACAGAACTTTGGCTTCCCAATGCCCTGTAATGAATGCATGAACTCTTTCTGGGTCCCACCCTGCAGACCTGAGATCTCCTCATGCCTCAGGGACATCTCTCTCCCTGCACTCTGTTTTCTAGTGGTTAGTTGACTTACCATTCTCACTAGACTAAGCATCTTGAGGACTGCTCCTTGGATGTGTTTGTTTATTTAGCTCCTAGCCCAGCACCTGACACGTAGTGAGTGCTTAATGAAAGCTTATTACGTGAATGAATGAATGGATTAGTGATTATATCGTACATAAAGCAGAAGTGAAAGAGAAGCTGCATTTCATTAATACGTAAAATAGGCTTGAATTGCAATGACTATGAGGTTCAAGACGAGTGAGAGTGGCTGGTTGTTCAGGGTGGTCCTCAGAAGGACATAGCCCTTGGGGGATAGCTACTGGACAAACAAGTGTTTTATTAGTTCTTCTTGAAAGATGTGACTTATAAGAATTGACTTATAATTAAATTTACAACAGATTAATTCACAACTGAGATGCTCTCATGTTTCTTGACAGTGAGAAAGAGGGAGATCACGCAGCACAACTGAGGTGAATCATTTGCTCAGGCCACATCTTCTTGGTCAGTGAGTCCACTCAGGAGGCCAAATACCGAAGCTTGCTAAGTTCTGATATGAGTAGTTGAAGTCTCTCTAATTGTCCTTAAGGGATTTTCCATTAAGCTGGATTATCTAGAAGAATGATTCTTTTTCTTACTGAAGGGTATTTCTCTCTAGATTAGTGACTTCCACACCATCCTTAATAGCGATCAGAACAGCTCTACCATTGTAATCAGAATGACTAACATTTATTGAATGTTTACTGCGTGTAGCAGGCACTATTCTAAATGTTTTATGTACATTGATTCAATCCTCACAACAAGTAGGCATTACTATTATTAGATCCGTTTTCACAGTCAAGGAAACTGAGAACAAAGATGCTAAGCGATTTATCTTAGATATACCTTGTGCAGGGAGCTGGAATTTGAACCCATGCAGCCAGACTCCAGCATCTATGCTGACGTACCTTTCTAGGAGTGTAACCAGCATCTCTTGGGTTTGCTTTACATTACTTAATTTTAATTCTCCTACCAACTCTTGCAAATGAGGTGTATCCTGTAACTGAGCTGTTTTTGTGTAATCGGCTGTGATGATGGGTGCCCCAATGTTGTCAAGGGGCAGCCCTTCACATAGGAAGGGCAAACAGCGATGGGCAAACAAAACTCACATGAGGAAGCAGAAGTCCAGAGTGGTTAAGTAACTTGCCCAAGGTCACTCAGCTAGTGAATGGCAAAGGTGGAATTTGGAAGTAGGCTGCCTGCCTCCAAAACAATTCCATATCTATTCTGATTTGTATGAACCCTGTGCAGCCTGCACTTCCCTCTGCCACTCCTCCTTCAGTATGTTCTGGAATCATTTACCAAAATGTCTTTTTCTTTGCTTAAATTTGGTTCCAAGGACACACTGTGGTTACCTTTCACGAACCTGGCAGTTACCCAATGTCACGTACATTGCTTTATTTAATCCTAAAGTGTCTTTTAGGATAGTTAGGTAAACAGTTAAGTTCATCTAAAAATTTTACTATTTTCCACTTCAGAGAGTGAACTTTTTCTGACCGGGTCCCAAATTCTAGAGAAATCTTTAGTGAAGCCCTGTGACCAGACCAGAGCTTTTTCAGGCTAAGGTTTATGCAAAACATTGGCCTTCATGGAAAATTTGGTGCTTGCTCACTTGAGTCTCAGTTCATGGAAATGTTCAGCAACTGAAGCAGCAGGTTACAAACACACACAGGCCTGGAAGGTTAGCTTACGCTCCCCCGTCACCTCACAGCTGCGCTGTGTAGTGTCTCAGTTGGTAGGATGCTCTTTGGAAGACAGCCTGTACTTTGCACTTCTGAATCTGTTTATGAGGAAATGACAGTATGTTATAACATTTGCACCGCCACTGACTGAAGCTCTGACCCTTGATGTGTTTAGTTTTTACGTGAGCTCATCTCTACATCAAGAACAGAGGAAGCCACAGGAAATCGCTGCCTATATTTCCAGGAAACGTAACTACTTCACCAGCTCCCCCATCCACAGAGCCCAGAAGACCCCGGTGTGAGCATTGGCATCACTGACGACAGTGGTGATGATGAGCCGGGGAGGGTTTTCATCCTGCCCCTCGGCCAGCAACAACCTGAAGACAGGCCCCCCGAGACTAACAGGGAAATTTTAAATCTGGTTATTTAAACACGCTGAATATGTAAAGGCTCTGCATGAAGTGAGGTATAAACCCAAACCAGAAGGTTGGTGGTGCTCAGGTGTGGCGCCTTCTGCCTGGTCTACAGAGCTCTGGCTGGCACTGCCCTGACCACACAGAAACAAAATGATCCTGGGAGAATTCTCACGTCAGCCTGTTGATGGACTCAGGAGATGTAAAGACCATGAGCGTAAGCTGACCACTGACCTTTCTTTAAAGAATGCTATAATAGTAATAATAACTCATATTTGAGTGTTGGCCGTGGCGTGCCAGACATCATACTTAGGACCCTACATGTGTTGTTCAGTTTAGTCCTCACACGACCCCCATGAAGGGCTTTATTCCAATTTTCCGATGAAGTACCTGAGACTCAGAGAGTATTTAATATCCTGTCCAGAATCACTCACTTAGGAGAGGATGCAAAATTCAAACCCAACCTGTGTAATTCCAAGCCAGCACTATAAATAGTCAAGTAGATTTTAGTGGATGTGGAGCTGGGCTGGCAGCCTGTGTGCACAGGCAGACGGAAGCAAAGATCCATCAGAGCAGGCTGAAGACTCGTACCTGGGGCCGGCTTTGGTGTGGAGCTGCCATAGTAACACTCTCACATGGAAGAAAGGATTGGGTGGTAGTTCAATAAATCTTTACCACAGGGTATGTGTGTATCTTTTGGGTGCTGGCCAACATAATTGAATGCAAGCTCCCAAATAAGAAAAGGTACCTTCTCACCTCATCATAGTCCCAGCTTCCTAACAGGGCTCTCTTTTCTTTTCTATTTTATTTTATTTCTTAAAATTTTTATTAAACTATAGCTAACATACAACCTTGTATTAGTTTCAGATGTACATAACAGTTACTCAACACTTATATACCTAAAGAAGTGATCACCATTGTAAGTTCAGCAACCATCTGACACCGTACCATGTTATCACAATATTATCGACTATATTCCCTATGCTGTACATTACATCCCCATAACTTGTTTGTCTTATACCTGGAAATTTGAACCTCTTATTCCCCTTCACATTCCCCCCCCCTTTTTCAGTTTTTCAATTACAGTTGACATTCAATATTATATTAATTTCAGATGCACAGCATAGTGGTTAGACATTTATATAATTTAGTACCCACCTGGCACTATACATAGTTATTACCATATTATTGACTATATTACCTATGCTTTACTTTACATCCCCATGACTATTTTGTAACTACCCATTTGTACTTCTTAATGCCGTCACCTTTTTCACCCTGCCCCAACCCTCCTCCAATCCAGCAACCATCAAAATGTTCTCTGTATCTATGAGTTTGTTTCTGCTTTATTTGTTTGTTCATTTTGATTTTTAGAATCCGCATATAAGCTAAATCACATTGCATCTGTCTTTCTCTAGCTGACATATTCCATTCAGCACCATACCTTCCAGGTCCATCCAGGCTGCCACAGATGGCAAGAACCCATTCTCTTCCATGGCTGAGCAATATTCCATTGTATATACTCGTATGCACCACCTCCTCTTTATTCATTCATCCATCGACAGACACCCAGGTTACCTCCACATCTTGGCCATTGTAAACAATGCTGCAATGAACATATAGATGTACACATCCCCTGGAACTAGCGTTTTGAGTTTCTTTGGATAAATACCCAGAAGTATTAACTGGGATTAACTGGGTTCTTCTTTGTCTCTTGTTGCCTTTGTTTTAAAGTCTACTCTGTCTGGTGTAAGTACTGCTACCCCCGACTTTTTCCCTTTCATTTCCATTTTTATGAAATAATCTTTTTCCATCCCTTTACTTTCAGTCTGTGTGTGTCTTTCAATCTGAAGTGAGTCTCTTGTAGGCAGCATATGTTAGAACCTTGTTTTCTTATTCATTCAGCCACCCTATCTTTTGATTGGAGCATTTAATCCATTTACATTGAAAGTAATTGTTAATAGATATGCAGTTATTGCCATTTTATTATTTGTGTTTTCAATTTTTTTTATTTTTTATTTTTGTCTTAAAGAAGTCCCTGTAAGATTCCTTGCAATACTGATTTGGTGGTGATGAACTCCTTTAGTTTTTTCTTGTCTGGGAAGCTCTTTATCTGTCCTTCAATTTTAAATGATAGCTTTGCTGGATAGACGAGTCTTGGTTGTAGGTGCTTAGTTTTCATCACTTTGAATATTCCCTGCTGGCCTGCAAAGTTTCTGTTGAGAAATCAGCTGATGGTCTTATGGGAACTCCCTTGTAGGCAACTAACTGCTTTTCTCTTGCTACTTATAAGATTCTTTCATTGTCTTTAACCTTTCGCATTTTAATTATGATGTGTCTTGGTGTGGGCCTCTTTGGGTTCATTTTTTTTGGGAGTCTCTGTGCTTCTTGGGCTTGTATATTTATTACCTTCGCCAGGTTAGGGAAATTCTCCATTATTATTTCTTCAAATAGGTTTTCAGTTCCTTGCTCTCTCTCCTCCTTCTGGTACCCCTATGATGTGAATGTTTTTACACTTGATACTGTTCCAGAGACCTCTTAAACTATCCTCATTTTTTTGGATTCTTTTTCTTTTTGCTGTTCTGCTGTGGTGTTTTCTGCTACCCTATGTTTTAAATTGTTGATTAGATCCTTTGCTTCATCTAATCTGCTGTTGATTCCCTCTACTGTAGTCTTCATTTCAGTTATTGTATTCTTTATTTCTGACTGGTTCTCTTTTATGTTTTTTATCTCATTTTTATGTTTCCTATCTCTTTGTTGAAGTTCTCCCTGAGATCTCTGAGCATCCTTATAAACAGTGTTCTGAACTCTGCCTCTGGTAGATTGCTTGTCTCCATTTTGTTTAGTTCTTTTTGTGGAGCTTTGTTCTGTTCTTTCATTTGGGACATGTTCTTTTTCTCCCCATTTTGGCTGCCTCCCTGTGTTTATTTCTATGTATTAGGTAGGGCTGCTATGTTTCCTGATCTAAGTAGAGTGGCCTTTGTAGTAGGTGTGTTCTGAGGTTCAGTGGCACAGTCTCCCTGGTCACCTTAGCCGAGTGCTCCAGGTGTATCCCTTGTGTGGGTTGTGTGTGTCCTCATGTTGTAGTTGAGCCTTGGTTGCTATTGACATGTCAATGGGAGGGATTTATCCTCAGGCTGATTGGTTGTGAGGACTGGCTGTGACTACAATGGAGGAGCTTTTGTGCTGGGGCTGACCCTCTGGAGCAGGTTTTGCTTTAGAAGGGCTCTGTTGCCTGCCCAGTCAGTCCTTTGTGTGTGTTTTTTCTGAAGTCAGCCAGGTGATGCCCCAGCTGGGTCCGAAGCCAGTCATCAGGCGTGCCAGCCCTGGGGCCTGCTGGGAGGGGCCCCACTGCAGGGCAAGTTCACCTACAGTCTGTGCCCTGCTCAGGGTCACCTGGCATGAGCCACAAAACAATCTGCAGATGCCTGCCACTTGTGTTGGGCTTGGAGGTGCCTGGATAGTCCAAGCCGTGAACTCAGACCAGCTTTCTCTAGTGCTGGGCTTGTGGCCACTTAGCAAGAGGTACAGGACATGCCAAAGCCAGATGCTCCTTGTTTGGAGTTTGTGAACCTTTGAGAGATTTTAGGAAAGTCTGCAGCATGAGCCAAGACAAGCTGTTTATATGGAAAAGCCACTGGAAATGGCTTGGATTGATCCCAAAGTTGAGTGGGACAGGGTCTCAGGGAATCAGGGCGAAGGACCATTTGTTAGCCAGGTTGATGGAGATGCAGATATGGTGGCTGTGTATGTTTGCACTCAGGGAGGGGAGGGCTCAACAAAGAAACAATGGCTTCTGCCAGCTCCTCTGACCAGGATAAATTTCCTGCTCCATCCCTTGCTCTGAAGCCAGACAATTCAGTTCCTCCTCGTATGTCCCTGGTGCCTTTTGAGCTGTTGCCCCAGCATCGGAGCTCAGAGCGAGTGAGTCCACCAGCGAGTAAATCCGTGCATTGGCCCTTTAAGAGGAGCTCCTGGGACTGTAGCTGCCTTCTGGTTCACTCAGCCACTCAGGTGAAAACCATCTCTGCTGGTTTTCACAACCAGAAGTTATGAGGCCTTCTTTCCCTAGCACTGGAGCCCTGGGCTAGGGAGACTGATGGGGGCCTGGGACCCCTCGCTCTTTTGGGGAGTCCTCCGTATCCAAAATGTCTCTCCCAATTTTTAATGGTCACATGGAGGTGTGAGACCAATCCATTAAATGTTTCCGCCCCTCCTCCCTGTCTCTCGGTGGCTTCTATATGTCCTTAGTTGTAAGGTTTCAGTTCAGCTCTCTCTTTTCTATTTTATCCAATACATTCAAATTGTGATTAAAACAGGTATGAGAAATTGATGTTGTTTCAGCTTCTCCGTGAACTGAAACAAATTTTCACTTAAGTATGAAATTTCACATCTCACGGAATCAAAGAGATGCTTTGGGAGAGCAGTACCCACAAATACAAGCATTTGAGGCTTCATGAAGGCTATTTAATATTAGCCCACAATAATGACTCCAAATTAACTCCAAAGACACACCTTATTAAAGCTGATACCAAAAGTAGGAAAATGAGGCCAGGAATTAATGAAAGATACCAAGAAGACCATTTATGGACTTATTAGAGACAAGCCCTAAGTATTGTTTTGAACTTTCTGGCAAGTGTTGTGAAGACAGAAAGAGAAGTTTTGGAAATTGGTTTTCAAAACCCAAAAGGAGAAAAGCTCTCTTACAATTTTAGCAGAAAAATAGTTTGCAACTCTACATAGGTGTTGGTCAGTCTTGGTTTAAAGCTGTTGGCATGTAGCTTTTCTGTATACCTCTTCACATTCTGCTTATTTTTAGGATTAAAAAATCCCACATAGTATAATTTATCATTATGTCTCCTTCTGGATTATTTCAGGACTGATAATCTTGTTTGTGTATTATCCATGTCTTCATTTTTCTTTCCTTTTGGGCCTGTTGTTCGTCTCATAGACATTTCTTTTCTCACTAGGATTTCTGCTAAAGGATAAACAGGGAATATAAAAATAAACTCTAGCAATTAGTTTTGCGACTTACAGAGCTGATTTTAATGTTTTTCTTTATTTTTAAGCTAATGGATATTTTAAAAGGGATTTCTTTGTATTAGCATGCTAGTAGAGCTCCCGACTGTCTTAGCGCTCAGCCTGCTCCTGTGTATGTTCAGTGAACCCCTCCTGGGCCACAGTTGAAGACAGTCAGGGGAGAGAGACCTGCAGAGGTGGGTTTGGACCCATTATACCTAATATCAAGGCCACTCCTGGCGAATTGATAGGAACTGTGAAAAAGGTGGCAACTTGTATTTATTTGCTAGGCCTGCCATAACAGTACCACAGACTAGATGGCTTAAACAATAGAAATCTGTTTTCTCACAGTTTGGCAGGCTGGAAGTCTTAGGTCAGGGTGTCAGCAGGGTTGATTTTACTTCCTAAGAGTCTCTGTCCTCGGTTTGTAGATAGCTGAAGGTCACATGATATTTCATCGGTGTGTGTCTACCTCCTAATCTCTTCTTCTTATAGGAACACCAGTCATATTGGATTAGGGTCCACCCTAGTGACCTCATTTAACTTTAAAAAGCTCTTTAAAGTCCCTGTCCCCAAATAACAGTCACATTCTGAGGTGCTGGGGGTTAGGGTTTCAACATACGAATTTTGGGGGGATACCATTCAGCCCATAACAAAATTGCAGATTAAAACAAGATGTTAGGATTACTTGGATTTCAATAATACATACGAGGTTGGACAATTAATTTCGTGAACTCATCCTAGAAAAAGTACTACACACCTCATTGCTAAATATCACTATGGTCACCTTCGAAGTACTCCCCCTGGGAAGTTATGCACTGATGCCAGTGCCTGGTCCACCCTTCAAAGCAATTTTGGAACTCTTTTCTGGAATGGCCATCAGAGCTGTCATTGTATTACCCTTGATGTCCTGAATGTCATCAAAATGTCTTCCTTTCAATGTTTCCTTGATCTTCGGGTAAAGAAGGAAGTCATTGGGGGCCAGATCAGGTGAGTAGAGAGGGTGTTCCAATACAGTTTTTTGTTTACTGGCTGAAAACTCCCTCACAGACACTGTGAGCTGGTGCATTATCGTGATGCAAGAGCCATGAATTGTTGGCGAAAAGTTCAGGTTGTCTAACTTTTTCATGCAGCCTTTTCAGCACTTCCAAATAGTAAACTAGGTTAGCTCTTTGTCCATTTGCTACAAATTCATAATGAATAATCCTTCTGATATTAAAAAAAAAGGTTAGCAACATTGTTGCAATAAGTTCGCGAACTTAATTGTCATATCTCATATTTGTCTCTTCTCAAGTTATAAAGAAGTGAAAGTCATGCAAGGTGCCCTTGTTGTATATTTGTGGCCTTGAAAGGCTTGAATCACAGTTGGAATTTGCGTGTGCAAGTGCATGTGTTATTTTCTCTTTTGGATCAAATATACTGTGTCTATTGAAAGTTTGAAGATCAGTTCATTTCCTCCTGTTCAGAAAAATAATAATGCCTAGCTTTCACTAGAATTCCTTTTTATCTCAAAGGCTCTCTTAAATATTGACTAATTAAATAAGAATTGAGGAAGTCTGGCTAAATAGCCTCTCTTTGAGGACCAGCCCAATGACTTAAAATATACAGCGATCTGCTCTATCTTTGAAAACAGAAGCAACTAGAAATCTTTTATTATTGGCTATAATAGCAAGTGGCATCTCTTATTATGTTTGGCAGCTGACATATCAAATTGCATTTTAGTTGGTTGTTATACATGAAATAGTAGGGTATGAGTAGACTAAAAATGAGAATTTACAGCCCTGGGACATGGAATAGCTGACATCTGTGGGTTGCCATGACAACTCATCAGGATGTTGCTTTGTAATCGTTTGGATTAGGCTCTAGCTCAGGGTCACTGGACTGGAATTGGAGGGGGGATTGGTACTAGGAAGTGAATGTTTTACCTTTACTAAATGGTATTTGAATTTGCATTTTGGTCATGTTGCTGAGGTCAAGTAGAAATGACATTGAGGGAATATTTAAATTCTGCAGAACCCAGACAAGGTCACGTTGTTAGCGACAATATTCAGATGGAGTGGTCTGAGACTCAGCAGCTGAAAGACAGGACTTCCTGTCCTTGGCTGGTGGATAAAAAATATGCAACTATCCCTTAATATATGTACATCCCTGATCAGTTATGTGTAAATGAAAATTTGGGAAATTAAACTGTTTTTATAATTGTCTTATGTTATAAAATTGGAATTGAACGTCCCCAAGGAAACAGTTTGGCCGCAAAGCAAACCACATCTGCTTTCTAGTGTTTTATATCCTCCGTCTCAGCCGGAAATGGGCTGCAGGGTGTGGAATTTGGACCAGGGAAGGGAATTGGGTAGAGTGTGGAAGGAAGCGGTTGAAAAACTGGGCACTGCATTCCTCACCCATCACGTTGGCCTTGGCCACAAGTACCACATTTCCCAAATGATAATGTGCCTCTCAGACATGTTCCTCACCAGGGATGATTGATGGAAACAACCTGGAAACTGAAGAGCTCTGTTCCCAAGTCTGATCCCAGTTCTGCCACTAACCGTGTGATCGTGGGCAAAACACATTGCAACTCTGGGTTCCCCGTAGGAAATGAGGGGATTGAGTTTCCTCTGCTATTTATCATTATGTAGCGCAGGGCCAGATCACCATATTTCTCTTCTATTCCACTGGCCTGTATTTCCATTATTACTTTGTAGTAGAACTACCCTTCCATGGTTAGTGGCATCTCCTGATAATTAAGAGAAAGCAAAAGTTTTCTCCCCATCCCCATAATTTTTTTGGTTTTATTTCCGAAGCAAAGGCTGCCATGCAGTAAGGAGAGGATGAAATCCCAGACAGAAGACAGCCAGTTCCAGTAAGTTTTCCCACTATCATCAGCGTGAGCTTAGCTAATATCTACTGAGCATTTCTATATGGGGACAGTATAAGCACTTTATATACATCATGACATTTAATCCTTACAATAAATACACATGTGTGTACATATGCGATGTAGTATATAAAACTGAGCATTTGCTATATGCCAGATGTTATTTCGAAACCTCACAATAATCCAGTGAGGTAGATAAATGAATTGTCAGTTAAGCCTCACAACAAAGGAGGTGTTATCAATTAGTTCCATTTTTACAAATAAGGAAACTGAGCCATCACTAGTAATTGCTAGAGCAGGGATTTGAACCCAAGTGGTATGCCCCAGAGCTCTTCCTTATAGTCTCTCTGCTGGTGGTTCTCCATACTCATATGATATAACAGTCAGCTGGGGATGTTTTAAAATACGTGCATCCCAGGACCCCACTCAAAACCAGTCAGGTTCTCTGGGGTTGCAGCCTGTACCTGGGTATGCTAATAAGCAGCCAGGGTTGGGAACCATTGCCTCAGATAGAACACTAGGGTTATGTGGCCCCACAGCCTGCAGATGCCCAGCGGAGGCCTTGCATCCAGGCTGCTTACTCTAAAGCCCAGAGTCCTGACACCACAGTGGGCGACGTTGCAATTATTGTTGTTGCTGTCAGGGCTCATCATGGCTTGTTTCCCTTTCCTAGTCTAAGTCCCAAAGCCACAACTTCATTTAGGCCTTTAAGACTGCGTATTAGAGCACATTGTGGTGATCAGAGACGAGTTTCTTATTTACGCCAAAGTAGTTTGCGCACATGAAAGTATCAAAGTTAATTCATCATCACCACCATCTTTTTTTTCTTTAAATTAAAGTTTATTGGGGTGACAATTGTTAGTAAAGTTACATAGGTTTCAGGTGTACAATTCTGTAATACATTATCTATATCTCACATTGTGTATTCACTACCCAGAGTCAGTTCTCTTCCCATCACCATATATTAGACCCCGTTTACCCTCTTCTAGAGCCCCGCTTCCCCTTTCCCCCTTACCCTCTGGTAACCCCTAAACTATTGTGTATGTCTGTGAGTTTTTGTTCTTTCAGTTGTTTGTCTTGTTCTTCTGTTGTTTTTGGGTTTATATACTACATATCAGTGAAATCATATGGTTCTCTACTTTTTCTGTCTGACTTACTTCGCTTAGCATTATACTCTCAAGATCCATCCATGTTGTCACAAATGGTCCTATTTCATCTTTTCTTACTGCCGAATAGTATTCCATTGTGTATATATACCACAACTTCTTTATCCATTCATCTATTGAAGGACATTTTGGTTGTTTCCATGTCTTAGCCACTGTAAATAAAGCTGTAATGAACATTGGAGAGCACATTTGTCTTTATGGATAAATGTTTTCAGATTTTTTTGGTAGATACCCAGGAGAGGGATTGCTGGGTCATATGGCAATTCTATTTGTAATTTTTTGAAGAACCTCCACACCGCCTTCCATAACGGCTGCACCAGTCTGCATTCCCACCAACAGTGTATGAGGGTTCCTTTTTCTCCACAGCCTCTCCAACACTTGTTACTATTTGTCTTGTTGATGATAGCCATTCTGACTGGGGTGAGGTGATATCTCATTGTGTTTTTATTTGCATTTCTCTGATGATTAGTGATGTTGAGCATTTTTTTCATATGTCTATTTGCCATTTGTATGTCCTCTTTGGAGAAATGTCTCTTTAGGTCCTCTGCCCATTTTTCAGTTGGGTTGTTTGTTTTTTTCGTTCTTGAGTTATATGAGTTCCTTGTATATTTTGAATATTAGCCATGTATTGGAGGCACTGTTTACAAAAATCTTCTCCCATTCAGTTGGTTGCTGCTTTATTTTGTCGATGGTTACTTTTGCTGTGCAGAAGCATTTAAGTTTGATATAGTCCCATTCATTTATTTTAGCTTTTACTTCCCTTGCCTTTGGAGTCAAATTCATAAAATGCTCTTTGAACCCAAAGTCCATAAGTTTTAGTACCTATGTTTTCTTCTATGCAGTTTATTGTTTCAGGTCTTATGCTTAAGTCTTTGATCCATTTTGAATTAATTTTGGTAGATGGTGACAGATAGCAGTCCAGTTTCATTCTTTTGCACGTGGCTTTCCAATTCTGCCAGCACCATTTATTGAAGAGGCTGTCTTTTCTCCATTGTATGTTTTTAGCTTCTTTGTCAAAACTTATCTGTGGGTTTATTTCTGGGTTCTCAATTCTATTCCATTGGTCTATGTGTCTGTTTTTCTGCCAATACCATGCTGTGTTGATTATTGTTGCCCTGTAGTACAAGCTGAAGTCAAGGAGTGTGATACCTCCAGTATTGTTCTTTTTTCTTAGGATTGCTTTGGCCATTCGGGGTCTTTTGTGGTTCCATAGAAATCTGATGATTTTTTTGTTCTACTGCTTTAAAAAATGCCATTTGATGGGGATTGCATTGAATCTATGTATTGCTTTGGGTAATATGGCCATTTTAACTATGTTGATTCTTCCAATCCATGAGCACGGAATGTCTTTCCATTTCTTTGTGGCTTCTTCAATTTCTTTTAAAAATATCTTATAGTTTTCAGCATATAGGTCTTTCACATCCTTGGTTAAGTTTATTCCTGGGTATTTTATTCTTTTTGTTGCAATTGCAAAAGGAATTGTTTGTTTTATTTCTTTTTCTGTTATTTCATTGTTAGTATATAGGAATGCAATGGACTTTTGTACGTTGATTTTGTAGCCAGCAACTTTACTCTATTCGTTGATTGTTTCTAATAGCTTTTTGGTGGAGTCTTTAGGGTTTTCTATATATAGCATCATGTCATCTACCGAGTGACAATTTAACTTCTTCATTCCTAGTTTGGATGCCTTTTATTTCTTTCTCTTGCCTGATTGCTCTGGCGAGGACTTCCAACACTATGTTGAAAAACAGAGGTGATAGGGGAGAGCCCTGTCGTGTTCCTGAACGTAGAGCAAAGGGCTTCAGTTTTTCACCATTAATTATGGTATTAGCTGAGGGTTTGTCATATATGGGCTTTATTATGTTAAGATATTTTCCTTCTATACCTATTTTATTAAGTGTTTTAATCATAAATGGATATTGTATCTTGTCAAACACTTTTTCTGTATCACCACCATCTTTAATGTTAAATTTTTGTGATCTTTCCTCATCGAGTGAAACCTTCCACTGGTAGATTCTAGGACAGTGGTTCCAAAACCTTGATGTACATTGCAATCACCTGGGCATCTTTAAAAACTATGGGTGCCTGGGCTCCCACCCCAGACATGCTGATTTTATTGGTGTGTGACCTAGACACTGGGATTTTGAAAAGCCCTCCACATGATTCTGATGTGTAGTAGAGTTTGAACCAGTGGTTTAAGAACTTGGTCTATTAGTTCACAGGTGTGCTGACTGTGGAGTCACCTCTGTGGACTGAACTTACTTTTCACTTCTCTGACAGTGTTTCACCATCATCCTCTTTTGCACCTTAGCCAGCATGATTAATTTGCATTAAATTCCTCTCAGTTCACTACCTGACTCAGAATTCTACCTCACTGTTAAATGGTGGTTATTCCAAAGGTGGTTTTTAGGCTACGGCTCTTGGAGTGATACTGGTGACATGTCAGCGAGATATCTTTGTAAGGTTTCAGGCTCATTGGACTCTCTTATTTTCATTATGTGATCCATTTCTTTTAGATAGTTTTACCTTTTAAAACACTTTGATGATTTTAATATGTGTTGCTTTTTTTTCTTCCAAGAGCAAAATAAATACCTCTTCCACATAATGCTTTATAATGATAAACCACTTACAGTTCTTTTCCCAAAACGATTGACCATCAGATTTCACTACGGGGAGACAGCTAACATGCCTGTAATGCTTTTAACAGTGGATAAAATCTTACAGATGGAAATATGGTAGGAAGTTGGAGAACATGTAAGGAAGAAGTGACTCCGACTTTAGCTTCAGAGAGTTTAGAAAAGCCAGATTCATTTAATCAACTGGAAAATACCATATAGGCATATTAAAGCAGAAGGGTAAATTTGTTCACAAGTTTACAAATGTGCTTGATGAATCTGGAAATACATTTTGCAGTAGGTACTACATCTTAAACTGAGATTTTTATTTTTTTTTAAATAAGGTGAGAGAGAGGTTGTTTGGTGGGAAAGGGGGAGCAGGTAATTTGCAAATGGAACAACCTTTGGCAAAGGCTGGGAGATCGGGAATGGAGCATTGCAGAATGGTAGGCCAGCTAGGCTGGTTTGAAAGGTATAAACTGGGTATGAGATAGGTCATGGGAAAGAATTGCTGAGGTGGAGCTAGTTGTGTGAGATTTAAAACAATAATACTTTGGAAGAGCTAAATATATATATATATATATATATATATATATATATATATATATATATATATACACACACACACATACATACACACAATATATTAGAAGGAGCTTCTGTTTTTCTTTGTGTGGTTGGTGAAGTCCAGTTGGTCTGGAACTGTGTTGGTATTATGGATCATGAACAAGGCAGGTCATTGGGGTTGGTTATTATGTTTTTCTTGAGGGAAAACCTTTTGAAATTCACTCTTCTCTTTTAGGTTTAAAAATTTCTCATTCTGAAGTCTCTACATCTTGCGGCTGTAATCCCCAAGCAAAGAAGTGGGGGTTAGGACGCCTCTCTTTTGAAGTGCAAGGGTCAGAGCAGGCAGGGGGCTGTCACGGTTGTTTCTCTTTGTTCAGGAATTAGGACATGTGAGCAAGTGGTTCCACCCCTCATTTTGTGAGCTGTTTTCCTCCGAAATTTCCTAATTTTTCCCATGACGTTTCAGCCTGTTTCTTCACAAGATTGCAAGGCCTGAAAGACTCCATTGTTTTGCAGGAGCGCGAGCATGTGCACATTTGCTGATCGGGTGGCCGGGGTCTGCGAGTGGGTGGGACACAGCTGAGGGAGAGTGCAGACTGGAGAATGTGTGGCGCATATTCCTGATGGCAGCAAACACTTTCTGTTTATCAGGAGTTTACAGAGTCTTTTTCTTCATAGACGGTGCTGTACTTTTAAAATATTTTTCACAAAGTACAATCTGCCCTGATGGACAGAAATAGAGTCATCCCAGTAGGATAAGGAAAGTTTCTTAATGGCACATCAAATGGATGAAGGCCTTATCCCAACTTCACTTCATCTTCCGATAAATGCAAACTTTTATTCTTGTAATACACACACACACACACACACACACACACACTCCTTGATGGCCTGCCCAGGATTTAAGTAAGCTCTTGGCTTTTTGCAGCCCTGCATGTTCTGCATGACAAATTCTAGTCGGTTGCGTACTTTTTAAGGCTACAAAATATGATAGTAGAAGGACAAATGCAGAATGCAATAAGATAGAAACCCCAGCTAACAGCTTCATAGATTTTTGAGCAAAGAAAATTGGTGGGTTTAATGCTAATGGGGTTCTATTTAAATAAAGTTAATATATTGTCTTTATGTTAACATTTAAGGACTTGGGATCTGCATTTGATTAACGGTAATATGCCAGTAGAATATACTGCGTTTATATAGACTTCTGAAATAACATTAACATTATCAGTCAGATTTACAAAATTCCACATCATTTAAAAATATTCTCAGTGGTAGCAATGACCTAAAGTAAGTATTGTGAGTTGATCGCACACATCTCTTCACAACTCCAAGTTCAGTGAGTCATGTTGGCAGCTTGAAATCAGCCACAGTGGGAGTGTTTACACCATGGAAATCAGCAAACACTCTAAATTGGAGCTCTCCACCATCAGAGCCTGTTTTTCAACATTCAGCAGCACACCACTGCCCAAAGTGGAATTTAGAAGTTAAGGAGTCTCTTTACTAACAATTGTCACCCCAATAAATTTAATTAAAAAAAAAAAAAAAAAAAAAAAAGAAGTTAAGGAGTCTTCTCCTGGAGCAAATAATGTAGTATTTCCACTCAACACAACAGCCAGCATGAACCTTTAAAAATATAAGTCAGGCCTTGTGGCTCCTCTGCCTGGAAATCCTCCTGTGATTGCACATTTCACTTGGAGTAAAAGTCTCCCTGTGACCTGAAAGCTCTCCATGCTCTGGCTGCCCTTGGCCCCCACTTTCCTTACCTCCACCACGCTCATCCTGGCTCTTGCCTCCAGACCCCAGTTTCACCCCAGTTTCTGTAGAACAGCCGAGGCCTGCTCCTGTTCTAGGGCCTTTCTTCTAGAGCAGTGGTTCTCAAACTTCCATGTGTGTCAGAGTCACCAGAGGGCTTGTCAGAACAGGCTGTTTGGGCCCCACCCCAGCACCTCTGAGCCAGTAACAAGTTTCCAGGTGATGCTATGGTCCTGGGACCCCACTTTGAGACCCACTGCTCTAATTCACCTCCTCTTGCTTTACTTCAAGGTGTTGATCTTCTTTCGCCTCCTCACCCCCCCAACCATCATGTTTAAAATTGCAGCCTTCCTCCTCCACCCCATTTCCAGTTCCTCTGTCCCCAGTCAAGTTTTTTTTTCATTGCGTCTATCACCTTATAACAAAACTAACCTATTATGTTTCTCCTTTGGGTCTATTGTCTGTCTCCCCCCACTAGGCCCTAAATTCCATGAAGGTGGGAGATTTTGTCTGTTTTCTTCACGGATGTATCCCAAGTCTCTAGAATAGTGAGTATGTGGCATGTTATAGGTACTCAGTAAATATTGCTGAGTGAGTTAGTGAATGAACAACACTGGCAAAATGAATAACGTACCTCAGATTTGAGTCCCAGCCTCTTTAAATCTAATTCACTCAAGAACCTTAAAATCACTGTCTGTAGTTTTTTTTAGCTTTACTGCTTTCAGGAGATTCAGGAGATGATGTCTGCCCTAGGCTGAAGTTTGGGAATGACTTGATGAACCTTAAATAGTAGGTGCACTAAAATATTGCTCTAATATTTACATTTTAACCTCAAAAGCCCTAAGCCAGTGGTCTTTAAATTCTGGTCTGCAGAAGTTCCCTGGAGATGCTTGAGGGACTCTGCAAACGTTTAGTTAGCATTTCATTTTTAATGTATTGTAAACAGTTTCTTTATAACCATAATAAAAACACACGCACACTTAAACATGTTGCGTATCAAATTTTAACACATTGGGACCACCAACGCATTGAGTTGGACTATAACGTTAACCTTGAAATTGTTTTCTGCTGCTTTGGTTTATATATTTGAACTTCTTATAAATGAGTTACCGATCAGGATATTCTGTACCCGTGTTTTTCAGCTTCTAGTCTGATCAGAGATTGAATGAGTGAATTCCTCCCGTTAGACATATTCAGCACACTAATTACATGCCAGGCAGGGCTCAAGAGCCTCTGTTGTGTGTAGGTTTCTGTGTGAATTAAAGGCCAGTTGAACACAGCACACATCACTTAGTGACATATCTTGTTCTAGGGTCCCAGATACCCACTCTACATTTTGGAAGCTCCTTGACTGATTATTAAAGAAATCAAGTAGTTGTCAGATTATCATTTGATTAAAATTTGAAATTAAAGAAAAAAAATCTTTGCTGCATTTTTTTCAAGCTTTTGGATTAGTTTGAGGCATATAATGCGATGACAAAATGAATTGCTAAAAAACTGTTATCATTTCCAATATAACTATCCCTGCTGTTCCAATCCCTTCATTTCCAGAATTCAGATGTGGAAATTTCCCAGAGTGTGTTCCAAAAGCAAAGGATACAGTATTATTCCTGTCAATTTTGTTTCTGAGTTTCAGATAATAAGTGACAACGGCAGATAGCAAGAGACTTATCTGAAAATTGGTCTGAATCTGTTTGGTCCCTGAGTGTAGAGAGCTAGGATTCAGACAGCAAGTGACACCGTAGTTACGGTGACTATCAGGATTTTCTTAATGCAGAGCCACCAAATACAAACACACGAGTGAATTGTGGGCTATATCAATTTTAAAAGTCAGTTAATAAGCCCCACTCCCTGCTACCCCACTGAATATGTTATAGGAAACAGTTATACTTTATGGAAACCTTTGTACCCCTCCGTTCACATCCATCTATTAATGAGCTTAACACTTGGTTGTCGTTTGTTGTTCTGTCTCCCACACTGTAATCGAGCCCCTTGAAAGACAGAATTGTGTCTCATTCGTGCCAACACGTGGTAGGTACTCAGCACATGTTTATTAAATGACATCACATTCCACAGCAGAGGGCAACACACATGAAAAGAATTATGCAGCCTCATATTAAATACACCATTAGTAACTTTTCACACTAAGCACACATTTTAGCCCTGGAAAACGTATTTGATGGTTCCATGATTCCTTCTTCTTCATCTCTCATCTGTCATGTGCAGCCGTTTTGTTTTCTGAATCCTTTCTAGAAATGCCTTTTGAGTCTGACCCTTCCATGCCATCCCACTACCACGTCAGGTTTACTGCCCTGCTTGTTCATCCTTCTCTTCTTCCCTTGCCTGGACTGTGGAAGCTGCCTTGCAGCCCTCCCTCTGCTTCTCACAGTATTGCTGACGTGTCTCCTTATAAAACAAATCCCAGCAAGTCCTTGGACCTACACTGCCCGAAGGAAAATGCGTCAGCTTATGCTGTCCCACACAGTATCTACTAGCCACTTATGGCTGTGGGGCTCTTAAAATGTGGCTGGTCCAAATTGGGATGTGTTACAGGTATAAAACTCATACCTATTTTAAAGACTTAGTATGAAAAAAATATAAACTATCTCATTAATAATTTTTATATCGATTGCATGTTCAAATGAATAGCTTAGATATATTGGGTTAAATAACGCATCATTAAAATTATTTTCTCCTGTTTCTTTTTACTTTTTAATGCGGCAACTAGAAAATTTGAAATTGTGTGTGTGGTTCACCTTACAGTTCTGTTGATGAGTGCTGGTCTAAGCTGTATCATGACTCTGAAAGTTCCTTACAACCTGGCCTCAGTTACCTCTTCAGCCTCATATACCAGCCCTTCCTGCCTGCCTCAGGATTTGTCATAACGCCAGAATTTACCAGGCCTATTTATACTTAGGGCTTTTCCCCCCCACACTCTGTTTCTTCTTCCTGAAATGTTCTTCTCTTTCTTTGTTAGCTGTAAAATGCTACTCAGATTTTTAGAACCTGACTTGAATGTCCCATGCTGGTGCAGTTATAAAACACCATTTCCTCAGACAGGATCAGCTTCTTCTTCCCATAGCAGCTCTTAGTCCTGCCATGGTTATGCTTACCTTGCTGTTCTGCCAGTAGGTGTCTTCTTAACTAGACTTCTCAAGGGGAAAGGCTGCAACGTATTCCCCTCATGACCCCTGAGGGCAGTACCTAGTGTGTACTAGACACTTAATCGACATTTATTGAATTAATGTATGTGAATTAATTTCATCCTATTGCACACACTGCTATTTTTCCTGCCTCCAGCCTTGACCATCTGAACCATTGACCATGGAAGAAATTGGATGCTGAGGTGCACAGCACTGGCTCTCTCAGCCATAACCCTGGTTTCATACTTTTGTGTTCCATAAAATGGCTTCTTTGTTCTCCCTCGTTGACTTACAGTAATTAAAAATTATACATTTGAATTTATGAAATCCATGGACATTGTGCAGGCTGAGAGTATACAATGACACTATAAATTACCACTTTTGCTGTTTTGTTTACAGAGATTTCATAGAGGCTGGTGTTGGATGGAAGATTCCACTTCTAACCAAGTTTGAAATCCACTGTTCTAATCTTAAATTTCATTTCATTTCCATTCCAAAGATTTCATTTTGGTTTTGATGAGGTCGTTTGTAATATCACGTGAGTTCACATAGAGCAAGACTTCTCCACTCTGGCTGCATGATAGATACAACTGGGCAGCTTTCAAAACTACTGATGCCCAGGCCCGCCCCTAGTGATCCTGGTATAATTAGGCTGGGGGAGGAGGGCCCAGACATCAGTATGTATGAAAACCACGAATACCTTTTAATAAATCGCTTCTACAGTGCTTAAAGAGCCAGATAAATTATGAAAATGTGGAAGTTTTGAAAATATGGACCATTTTTCTTTTTATTAATGATATTATAAGTAAAGGTAATGTAATCTTACATTTGTACTATGATTTTCAGGTCAAAAACAGCATTGAATTGACCCTGTCTTCTGTGGAGTTTTCCAAGTCTTCTGAAATTAGAAGTTCTCTTTTCTGTTATTCTCTAAAACCAAAAGGAATTTTAATGTCCCTTATTGGTAGAAGTAGCTAAGAAACCATATTTGAGGTCATGGAAATGAGAACTGACAAGAGCAGTGGGTGTAAGAAGTTTGCACAGGTAGCGGCCGCCTGGCATCCTTGTTAGCTGAATAAACAGTACTCCCTGACGGAACCTTGCAGCACTGCCACGTTGATAAAATCTGACATTCTGCTAATCACTTTTTAATGATATTCTTTTGTTCTTGGTATGTGAGAAACCAGCTTTTTTCTTCCTTTTTTTTTTTTTTAAGTAATGGGAAAGGATTCCCTTGAATTTCTTTATCCAGTCAAATGGGCTAGAAATGCACATGTAATTCTTGTGGGGAAAGGAGGGAAAAATTACCTAAATTCTGTTTATCAAATGTCTCTTCATAAATTTTTAGGAAGTTGTAGTAAAGTATTTGAAGTAAAGGAGAAGATCTGGGATACTTTGGAGACATTGTAAGAAAATCCTATGAATGGCATGTTCCATGTCATTAACTGTGTACTATTAAATACTATTAAACTACAGATGTAAATAAGCATAGATTTTGCTAGTTATCAATTAGTTGAAAATGGCTGTGTGCTCTTATTTTTCTAAAGTGTCATCTCTTTCAGTTTGGGTTCTTTAATAAAAAAAAGAAAGAAAAAAATATTTGGGATCGAATCCTTTAAGGCAGAAAAAGGACTAGAATCCTTTAGTTAACTTGGTTGTTTGCAGTTGGTCTGTCATCTGTGTGAGGCTGATGTCATGCAGATTGAATGCAGAGGGAAACTTAAGGGTGTGTGTGTGTGTGTGTGTGTGTGTGTGTGTTTTAAAGCCGTACACCCGCCCAGAATATGAAGTGAGTGTGAAGGGCACCACAACAACCCCTGGATCTGTCAAGAATGTACCTATTTTTAACACACTGGATCCAGTGTCCGCACTCACTAGGAGATGAGGAAGGGGGTAGAGACCGTGTTGTTCGTGGATGGTAAACGGCCCTCTGCTGTGTTTACAGTCCAGCTGTGTATTCTTAATGGCTCTGCTGCTGCCAGGTCAGGTAAAGTTTTCTTTGCACGTGATGTATGGCAGAGAATTTTTTCGCAGAGGGTTCCAAAGGAGCTAGGAGGAGAAAAGGGGAAGGGAAGAACGGAAAAGAGAGAGAAAGAAGCACGCATCTCCAGAGGGAGATAGTCTGTGCTTTGCAGTTGCTTGTGTGGATAGAAACCAGATGGTAAGCTGGAACACCCGCTTGGCTATCTGAGGAGCCAAACATATGGTTAATGGTCGGGAGAAATAGCTTTCAGAGCCAGGGCTTTGCTGACTGCTTCATATTACAGATTGTTACAGTGTGTCATTACATTGCCAACCTAAGTGCTTAATACCCACTGTGGGCGCTGGGCATACACTTACAAGAAGGACTTTTAGCTCTTTGCTGGCTCTGAATGCAGAAGTGACATCATAGGGAGGCTTAAAATGGCTGGTGTTGGGAGGTAGGGAGAAGGGTAATTTTGTAGTGGAAACAAGATTTTTTTCAACAAGCCAAGCCTTCACTCCACTGAACTCTACTGTTTTACTGAGAACCTTTTTATATGAGAGTCAGCCCCTCTGTCTCTCTCTCTCTCTCTCTCTCTCTCTCTCTCTCTCTCTCTCTCTCTCTCACACACACACATTCACTCACTCACACACTCTCACTCACACACACACACTCACTCACACACACACACTCACTCACACACACACACATTTTGAAACAGAAATCTGAAACACAGGACATGCTCCCCCACTCCAGTGGACTTGACAGCCCCCTTTCACCTGGAAGCAACCTCCCTGGGCTCACAGGCCCCGCATTGAAGTTTCTGTTTGGGGAGCTTTGGGCAACAGCAGGCCCGTGTTATCTAAGGAACTGCTGAGCCCATTCATCTGCTTTTCACAGCCCGCTTCCTTTTATTTTTAGCCAAATCCGTCAGGCCTGACAGGCGGGTAATTCGAGCCAGAGAAAGGGCAGAGCTCCAGGTCCTTTCCACAAAGCAATTCTTCTCCTCCCTCCTGGGAGGGCTCCAGACTTGGCCTGCTTCAGGCAGATGGATTTGTTGAGTCATGTGAGATCATTTACACAAAAACACAGTGAGGCAGTGGAAATTTAAAAAAAAAAAAAAAAAAAAAAGGGTGGGGGAAAGGAAAGAGGAGGGGAAGCCAGGGGGAGTGTGCTGCCTGGCTGCTGGGGAGCGTAGGAATTTGCAGCAAGGCAGCTAGACTGAGGAATGCCGTAGATTCATTTGTGTATAAGGTAATGTCTAGTTTACACAGCGGGGTGGAGCCAGGCTGGAAAGGCGCCTTGAACTACTTGCCTGTATTCAAAAAAGGAAGGGGGTGTGGGGAAACTTTTTAAAAAAAAATTTTTAAAACAACACCCACCAAACAAAGACCACAGTGTTGACAGCCTTGGGTTCCAGTAGCCGTAAACTACCAACGGGATGGTTTATAGAAAATGAGTTTGCTCTGTGATGTAATACAAGTTTGCTTTGTCCTGACTCCAGCATGACTGAGGCAGCAGGGGAGGGAGGAGAGGAAACTTGGAACACGACTCTTGGTTAATCGTTTCCAGAGATTGTTTAGCAGGACTTGAGTGGAGGGAGGAAAGTGGGATATTGGGGAGAATTACTTCGAGGTGTACCGTAATTGCGGTAGGTAAAATAAAGTCATTACTATGGCTTCCTTGCTCAAGAGGAATTGAGCAATGATTTTGAAATGCCAAGGAAAGTATCATTTTTCCCTACCACAGTATTCATTTTCCTCTAGCTTCTGAGACATCAAAAAAAAAGAAAACCCACGACTTACATCATGATAAACAGTATTAACATTTAGTGAATCAGTTTTGTTTACTGTTTATACCACAAGCCTTTAGAACAGTCCATCACAAAATTGTCCCCTGCTCATTCATGAAATTCTTTATTTTTTTTTTCCTTCTTTTTCTTCAAATTTGCGTACATGCATTAGTTGCGCTTGGATGGAGCTTTTTCCTCCTTTTACTGGAATAAAGGAGTTCATGAGAGAAGAATGACAGGGTTATCTAAATGTACATTCTTATACCAAATATACAGAAAGTGTGCTATGTAGAGGAAATGGAATATATGCAAACTGGTACAGAAAATTAGATATGGGGAGTATTTCAAAATATGCACCATGATTATTTTCATTATAGTGCATTTCTGCAATTCTGCATTTATTTAACGTCCTACTATGCAATTTTTCTGGCCTCCCTAGAATGTAGGTCAACATCACCGCAGTTCCTCAGATTTCGTTAGTATTTTAAAAGTTAAAACAGTTTGCCATTTTTTTTCCAGACCTAGATATACTCAGGCTACATGTACAGTGTTAGTAATTACGAAACTTAGCTCACAAGTTCCTTCTGTTAATAGTCACCACCGAATTGTGATAATGAAGCACTCAGATCACACCTGGAATAAACACAGCGCTCACGATGGTGCTGATGATACAGTCTAATGTTGAAGCAGCTCCAGTGTCTTCCAGGCGGCTTTAATAATCTTCCTCTGTATACTTGAAAGGCAGCTTTCATTTATTTTACTTGAGGAGAGAGCTGGTGAATTTTTGTGGTGGTTAATTGTGTACGTTTTGATTGCATATCAACATTATTGTAATGTGATTGCCATTATTTGAAACCTGCCCACATCCTTGAGTGTTTCCTCTACGTCAGGGTTGCTCAGTTTCACTCAGTTTCAGCACTGTTGCCATTTTGGACCAGACAATTCTTTATATCGGGGACTATCCTGCGCATGGTAGGATATTTGGCATTGTCCGTGGCCTCTACCCACTAGGTGCTGGTAGCCCCCTCCCCCAATCGTGACCATCAAAAATGTCTCCATATGTTGCAAATGTCCCCTGGGGAGCAAAACGGGCTCTGGCTCAGAACCACTGCTCTATTCTTAATTGGGTTTGGAGGTTCACTCTCATAAGCTGGGCACTCAGTTATGTCTGAGGTTGAATTATAGGGTATAAAAGAACGTTTTCCCTTCTGCCATTTATCCTAAAAGTGGGAACCCCAACTTAGGTAAAATTTTCCAAGGCTCAAGCAAGGGTACCTAGGGGGAAAATTTTTCCCACCAGAAGAACTAGAGTTTTGTTACACAAAACAGTCTCTCTCTCTCTTGGAATCCTGGCCTTAGCAGGTGGAACCGTTCACGGCCACCTTGTACCGACTTTCCCAGAGCTGTTGAAGAGGAAATGGCCCCATGACTGAGCTTGGGGATGTTGACATAAGAAGAAAGGGAACTTCTCTTCAGGGACCGGAGCAGAGAGCCTAGGCCACAAGTTCAGTGGCTCTCTCCAGGCCACCACCTTCATAGCAGCCCCAGGAAAAGGGAAAGGCAGCGATGACAGTTCTTTCTTTGGAACATAGCAGACGTCCTCTTCATCCCGGTGGCTGTGGTCTCCGGAGCTGGAACTCTCGTTAAACGAGGAATGTGGAGCTCTCCACAGGCGAAGGCAGGCATAAATTTCCTCTGTTTGTTTTGAGAGGACTAGTGTCGACTGCTGTAATGAGATCAGAGGCTACCCCAGGGACAAGGCCTCCAGGTCGGCGGCTGGAGCCGTTTACTCTGGCCGTTCTCTTGGCTGCCGTTGCAGAATGCAGTGACTCTGCAGAGCATGGTGGTGATGTGGTTGTGCCCTTGTTTCACTCCTTGCCATCTTCGCCTCTCTCAGGCTACCGACACGTCAGCGTGCAGTCATCCAGTTCTAAATCGTGGAAAAGTTAATGCAAGGCAGAGTCCTTTCCGCAGAGGCTGTGTACGGACTTAGCTGTGTGCGGGAAGTACAGCCTTGTGCAGGTGACTGCTTCCGTGGGGTGGCAGCCTGCCCTGCTGATGCTGGCTGGGGGGACGGTCCTCAATGCCTGGCTACCCTTAAGCTCTTCCTCACCCAGTGCCATTCTGTTATGAGGAAGACTTAGAGTATGAGTCGCAACAGTATAGCATGTGCTACAAAGAACATATTCCTGGCTCTAGCCTGAATTACAGCTAAATGGCTACATATAGGACCCTAAATGTGGAAGAACTGAGGGAACCCAAAACTGGACATTTCTGGCAGAATCATATGCTGAGCTGATGCAGCCTGGGGGTAGGTGACCCTCTACCCCCCACCCCATCCACCCCCTAAAATTTTTAAGTATATTGGATAAAATGGAAACTAGTAAGTGCATAGTGAGCCCAAAAGCAGGAAAGGGAAATTGTCAGGTGCCAGAGACATTGATGCCGCTGGCTCATGAGGGATTCAGACCTGGCCATAGATTCTAGGTTCTAGGGGCTGTAGTGTTTATACTCACATGGTAACTGTTTTGCCAGAAGAGGGCAAGAAGAATTCCCCCCAGAATTTGAATGGGGCTTTGAGTGTGTAGGTTTAGGGTATGGGAGTGGGGGGGTGGAAATCCAAAGTGACATTGTTTGAATAGCTGTGGTGTCTGTAGTTTTGCTACCTGCAAGGTGTGGGAAATTCAGTTATTTTGACGTAGACACTAAGCTGGCTTGAGAGCATTCAAAGTCCTAGGGGTCTGGTAGAAGCAAACTTAGATCCCTGTGGAGAAGTTAACAACCCAGGATGTCCTATGCCCTCAAAAAAGAACCAGCGACACTAAGGAGAGGCTAGTATTTAGAAGGATAATTGACCCTTGAACAAAATGGGTTTGAACTGTGCAGGTCCACTTACACATGGACTTTTTTCAATAAATATGTTCAGTACTGTAAGTGTATTATTTTTTCTTACGATTTTCTCAATAGCATTTTCTTTGCTTTATCGTAAGAATACAATATATAACACATAAAACATGTTACTTGACTGTTTATATTATCAGTAAGGCTTCTGCTCAACAGTAGGCTGTTAGTAGTTAAATTTGGGGGAGTCTAAAGTTATACGTGGATTTCTTATTGTACGGGGGTTTGGAGCCCCTAACGCCTTTGTTCAAGGGTCAACGGTCCAGAATTCGAGTCTCAGGAAAGCAGAGATTAACAGTGAGTCCCTGAGATTACTTTCAGCAGGGGCCCGTCATCATACCAAATTGAGCTTCTTCTGAGGATTAATGAAAGTTTCTTCCCAGAGGAGCCAGGCATTACACCTGCTCTGGCTGACTAAGCAGATGAGTTTCAGTTGTAAGCACTAGCCCCCAGTAAGGCCACCGTCCCTCATTACAGTTTATCCTCAAGGTGTTTTTGAGAATGTTTAAATTCCTTAATTGGAATACTTTTAGTGGAGAGACAGCTGGTCGCCTTGCGCGTCTTTAAAGAGAGAAACCTTCCTTGTGATTTCCTTTGCCAGTGCTTTCTTTTCAATGGGTCATTCTGAAGTAACCCACTAACTAAGCTTTCTGTTGAGTTATTATAGCTTCTCACCAAATCACAGGAAATGCGTTGGCCTGGCTTGTTCAGCAAACCCCCCAAGGGAGAGGGAAGCTGAAAGTGTTTGAAGGTCTGTGGGATTCTTTCAGCATAAAATCAAAGAAACCCAGGTAAGTCAGGCATGGTTAGTGAACCATTGTCCTAGATGAATATAATTTAGATTTCTCAATCCAAAGTGGACAAATGGTTGGGGATTGCCTAGAACTCTGGGTGGCCACCAAGTACACCCTGTGCAGTGACATGCACTGTTGGCAAACATTGCATGAGGATGCTAAAATTAAAGCATGATTCTTTCTTTTATTTATTAATAGGCTGATGAAATCTTTTATGTTTATGTTTTTTTATTTCCCTGAGGCATGCAAAGAGTATCCAAATAGTACCCTGCTGACCTAAAAGTGATGCCATTCTTCTCAAGAGAAAATTCTTCAGTACTTTATTCTTAATTTGGACCTGTTTTTTCATTTAGTCTCAAAATATTATGGCCAGATAAGGAGTAGATATAGATATTGATGTTAAGGCATCAGAAGAGGGTAGAAAGAGAAGAAATGGACTCCATTGGTGCTAGATTTAAGAAAAATCTTCCTAAATATTTGTCTAAGTCAGTTTAGGCTGTTATAACAGAATACCATAGATTTCATGACGTAAACAACAGTTTCTCACAGTTATGGAGGCTGGGAAATGGAAGATCAAAGTGCCGGCCAAATTGGTTCCTGGTGAGGGCTCTCTTGCAGACAGCTACCTGCTTGCTGTGTCCTCTCTGTGGCAGGGAGGTGGGGCAGAGGCGGGGGTGGGGGGGGTGGGGGGGGTGGGGGGGGTGGCGGGGGAGCGAGCCAGCACACAAGCTTTCTGGTACCTCTTCTTTTCATGGCACTAATCCCATCACAGAGGGCCCACATTCATGTGCTCATCTAAAGCTAATTACTTCCCAAACGCCCTGCCTCCAAATATCATCACATTGGGGATTATGACTTATGAAGGCAACATATGAAATTTGGGGGGACAGAAACATACAGTTCATAGCACATTGTAATTAAATTTTGCATATATTGAGAGCCTACTGTGTCTAAGGCAGTAGGATTGAAGCTGGCTATTGGAGCTTAAAATAGATAAGATCTCTTCACTTGAAATACTTACAATCCAGTAGGGTGATTGAGAGGTTTACAAGCATTTACAAGCAGAATTAGGTGATGCTGAATGGTGATGGGAGAACAGGAAAAGGGGAAGTGCCCCCTCTTTTTTGAACACCGCATCAAATCCTTTATTCATATTACTTCATTTAATCTTCAGAACAATCTTGGGAGATCTAAAGAATTTTCCCCAATTTTATAGATGAGGGAATAGAGACTCAGAGAGGGTTAGTAGCTTGCTAAAATCACGTGCCAAGAGGTACAGTTGATATTCAGATTGACTGACGTGGCTCCCAAGCCCTGCTTGGCCCACACTCCCTGCTGGGCTTGCTGTGCCCAGTGAAACCACAGCAGTACAACCCCAAGGGGCCAGGAGACAGGTTGGGAGCCTCCAGCCCTGGAGATTTAAAGGAACAGAGAATCCTCCGTGTGACAAGGAAGCGTATAGGAGAAGATACAAACTGGCCAAACAAAGCCAACTACTATGTGTATTCACAGCATTAACGTAAATTACCTGTATTAAAAAAGCAAATGATTTTTACATAGTCTCTCTATATTCTGGCTTTCTTGAATATCAGAAGCTCTGGAAACATGTATCTTGTTCCTACTTCTTTGGAGCTACAGTGAAGTGATGTACTCTCCAGGTGCCTCCACTCCCCATTGTCTTCTCTCGCCTGACCATTCACTTATTCTTTTTAGACCCCTGTAGGCATCTGAATTTGTGTCCCCTGATTTGGATAGTCACCCAGGCAAGAGAAATAAGCTGAGCCTGGTAACCACTTGGCAGCGCTTCTGTATTGTGCCTTTAAGATATTCCTAAATCACTGGGAGACTGATACTGACCTTTTGAAAGAGTGATAGCACTGAATCTAAACGTTAGATATCCTGACATGATTTGACCAAGTATGGGAATCCCCCAGCATGTGCACCAGAGGTCGTCACGTGCAAGCAGTGGACACTCGACCACTGGCCCTATTGGCCTCTTACTGGTCTGTATTCCTCCCCATCTAGCTTGCAGGGCAATTTTTTTGTGTACCAGCAGTGTGTCTCTCCTTTATAATTTATAATCGTCTCATTTCCTCTTCCTTATCTCAATTTCCTGTTGAACCATAATTCATATACTAGTTAAAATTTCAGAATCTTAATTTTCAAATTGCCTAACCTTTCCTTGGGGAAAGAGGCTTTTGATGATGCTTGATGGGAAGATGCTCTCATCTTTCTGGCTGAGGTTATATGTTGTCCACGGCACGCTGTGAAGGCAGGGCCCAGGGAGCAAGGCAGAGGGTGAACATTGTCTAGTCTCGTGGGGCACAACCATGTTATGACGTGTTTGCTGCCTAAATGTTGGGGTGGTGAGAACACAGAGGTCCTCAAGAACCAGAGCCCCCATCTGCTGTAACTCTGAGGGTGGAGAAAGACCTGCAAGAAGCTCCTGAAGCAGCTCTGGCGTAGTCCCTCTGCCTCTTCTTCAGGAAGAAAGGAAGGAGCCATCACTTGGGGTGATCCAGAGCAGTGATCCAGGCAAAATAGGCTTCTCTGTGGTAGGTGGAGGTTGATGGTAAATAAATAGTGGTGAAACAGGTAGGCCCGGTCTTAACTTTACTCCAGCTCCTACTTGCCGACACCTGGTCCACGACAGCATATAATACAGAGAAGCTGTAGGATGTGGCGTCACCAGGAGCCCGAATCTCTCGATCCCTTTCGTGCTGAGGACCTCGCTCGGTGAGGGGCACTTGGCCACATCGCCCACTGTCTCTAGGTGTCTGTTTACTCACCTGCCCTTTAGTTTTCTCCTTTCTTTGTAGCCTGTACCTTTTTTTTTTTCATTCTCTCTTTGGTCTCTTCTTACGCTTACCCTGTCTTCACCCTCCTGCTTAACCACACTTTTTCTACCACCTGAAAAGATGAATTACATTTCATTAACCTTTTAGAAGCCTACCGTTGACCCCAGGCTTTGTTGCCCATTGAACCAACTCTATTAGGATAAACTGAGTGGAAGTCACATGTTAGCTGATGGGATTGACTTTCTCCACGCACCCTAGAAAGGCATCTGTACTTTTTTCTGTTTAGTAGCAGAAGAATCCAACTTCATAAACAAAAAGAAAACAATTGAAAAACAGAATAATTAAAATTTCTTGTTTCTTAATTCCACCACAGTAACTCAGATATCTTTTTCCTTAATGCTTTATGTTTAAGATGCAGTCTCTTTTTGTAAGCTGTAGATTTCTCTAAGCTTCTTCGTAAACTGAATGGCTGCAGAACAACCAGGTTCTCTTTATTTCAAAGGAGATTGAAAGTGCTTGGTGGAACACGGCCAGTCTTTTTGGTTGTTGTCCAGAAGCGAACTGACCCAATTTCTCAAACTGTCATCTGTTCACCGAGGTGTTTTTTGTTAATGATGGTCTTTGAGTGAGTGAGTGAGAGAGAGAGAGTGTGTGTGTGTGTGTGTGTGTGTGTGTGTGTGTATTTGTGTGAGTGTTGGGGGAGACTTTTTTATTTGTGGTCATTGTACATATTTTAATTCTATAGTATCTTGAAATGAAGGTACTTCTCGCCCAGTGTCTACTCCAGCATGACAGAGAATTATTTTTTACTCTCTGCATCGAGTTTCCTAATTAAGAAAACTACCACTCAGTTTAATGTCAGTACTAAATGAGAGTATAATATAAAGTGCATTGTACAGTTTTAAACATACAGCTATAAGATAGTCTTAGTATTTTTAAAGGGATTTAATGTTGTGGACATTAAAAGGTTTTCCTTTAAAAAAAAACCCCACTGGCAGTCTGCAGCGATGATCAACATTGTTTTTAAGCTCCTACATTAAGAGTCTACATCCTCTTAGGCTCTGTGAGTGACAGCAAAGAAAAAGAAATTTATTCACAATATTTATTAAGAACTTTCTATGTGACTGATATTTCCCTTAATATTAGCCTGAGAATTTTGGTGTGACTTTGTTGTAGAACCAACATGCATGAAAATGACCTGAGAACCCTTGGGGTGGGCATGGGGGGGCCACGCAGGGAAGGATCCATAATTAGTGTGGTGCAAACTAGATCCCCACGTTCTGAGAGAATGGGGATTGTGGCATCACTGGAGCAGGGTGGAATTTCCTTGGGGGAAATTATGTTCAAGAATCCTTGTCTGTTTATTATTATCTTCGTGTGCCCACCTTTCCTGTGTTGATACCAGTGTGTACGTTTGAATGGAATTGTGACATCAGGCATCTTTGTGAGACATTTGGACAAAACACTCCAGTGAAGTGCTGGGCCACAGTTTTCAAATGGATCAAATACACGTATTTAAAAGGAAACAACATGTATAGAGTTCTGCTTTACAACTCAGAAGTTCATTATCATCTGCTTCTGGAAATTCAAGAGTAAAAGTTATATGCCTAGTTTTTTCTTAGCCACTTTAAGAGTGGTGAGAATTAGATACTGAATTTCCTTGACTTTGAAGCAATGATATCCAGGCATCATGTACATATGAAGGTGTTTAGATGTATTTAGGCTACAGAGTTGGAATTCCAGGGTCTCTCCATGTTGTACATCATTGTTAAAATATGCTATTGCTATGACTGAGTGTGGTATTTTCTTTGGAATCGATGTGTCTCAAATAGGCAGGGAGTGATCTGCAATTTCCTGTCCTGTCTTTTTATTTATAAAAGGAATTTAATAATACTGTGTTCATGGGATAGTAATGTGTGGAGTAAACGTTTATCTTTTGGAAATAGAAATTGTAATATCATTGTCTCAATGGTGACAGATATTAATATGAGTAATACAGCCTCTGTCCTCTGTGTGTCCTCGACTCAGTTCTCAGCTGTGCCCAGGCCTGGTGTCGTTCTCCAACAGAGAAAGGCTGATTGTCTAAATCACTAAAGGTGATTATGGTACGCTAGTGGGGCTATGAGTATTTTTCCTTTTCCTGTTGGACATTTTCTATATTGTTATTATATCATAATTAAAAATAATATATTTTTAAAGGCACTGCAGTTCCATTTAAACCTCCAACTCCAGTCTTTATGGAAAGGTTCAGATATATAAATCCTTCCTAGATGCAATCTGAAGAAATAATGCAGAAATTAGATGATTATAAAGAACCTTGTAATGTTTTGTTCTCCTCTTCACCCATAAACATCTTTCGAAAGAAATGGCTACAAATCTAATTAAGTATTCAAAGATATTTTCTGTCTGTTTCTCCTGAGTATTTGACAAATAAGAACACTGAAAACCATACAATAACTGTTTTGGTGTAAAATGTAATTCAAGTAAATAAAATACCTCCCTAACTAACCAACAACATGGATTAAAAACATGGACCCTCATTCCATTTGAGGGGGAGTTGGATTGTCTGGTTCATTTGGCCCTTGGAAAACTGATTCCCTGAATTCCCTTATGAGATACTGCCTCCCAAGGAGCTCTGGGGAAAGTTCTATCATCTCTTAAGCTCTGGCAATGATATAGTCAGACTCCAGTGAATGCCGGTCTGTTCCTTTATTCCTTGTGGGCAGCAGGGAAGGCATTGAGGTCTGGCACACAGTAGGTGCTGCTCATATGCTAGGTCCTTTCCCTCCCCAAAGAAGTCAAAGCCTAAACTAGAAACTCTTAAATAGCTGACCTCTCTGGCTTATTGATCTCTATATCCTCAGTACCCAGCACCTAAGAAGTGCTCAAAAATTAGTTATTGAATGAATGAGTGTTCTTGTTCCTGCGTATCTGCGGTCACTCTGAGTATATAATAGGCAGCTTTTCCTTGGCCACTGGCACACTCAGTGTCTGTGGCCTCAAGACTCTTGATTTGACTCGCTAGACCTGCATTGTCCAATATGGTAGCCCCTCACCACATATGGCCGTTTACATTTACATTTAATTAAAATGACACACAATAAACAATTTCGCCCTCAGTCGCACTAGCCACGTTTCACATGCTCAGTAACCACATGGGAGTAGCAGTTACCATACTGGGCAGCGCAGACATGGAGCATTGCCATCAAGGCAGAAAGTCTCTTTGGAGACGGGGCTGCTCTGTGCCTTCCTGGGCGCCCGCTTATGGATGTCCTTTTGGTTTGTGTTCACAGTGCAGCTGTCTGCTTCAGGACGTGAGCTCTACGGGAACAAGGAGAATCTTCACCAACAGCCTCGCCGTGTGACATGTCTGATCCCTCGCTTCAGTCCCTGCAGCATGAACAAGGTAAGACATGCTCTGCGGAATCAGCTCTTGTGTCTTCCTTGTGGTACCCTGGTTTATTTCCTGGGTGTGTAATGTCTTTCCATGTTGGGAGGAGGTGGCTTCTCCTGCAAGAAGCATTCGAGAGGTGGGAGAGTTGTGTCATCCCAGAACACAGAGTTTACAGGCAGGGTCACAGGAGCTGCTGGCCGCTCTGTGGTTGTATAGTCCTCTGGAGGTGTCACTTGTGTTTGCAGAGGTCTCTGAGCCGCTGAAATGTTGGTTGTTCGGATAGCTGTCTTGATATGAATATTGGAAGATTAAGGCTCTGGAACCAGATGACCTGGGTATAAATATCAGCTCTTTCAGATGCTAGCCTCAGTGACCCTGGGAAACTGGCTTTCCTGCTCTGTGCCTCAGATTCCCCACCTGTAAAATGCTAATGATAATGGTACCTACTTCATAGGGTTGTTGCAAGGATGCAATGAGTGAATATGTGCATCGATGCTTAATGTAATGCCTGTCCACATTATAAGCTTTTGATAAATATTTGCTGTTGTTGTTTTTGATGTTGGGGACGCCGTTGTTCCTTAGACATTGTTGCTAAAGAGTCTTCAGTGCATCTGCGACATTTCCACTTATTCCCTGATTGGTTCAGCAAGCAGCAGTTGATAACAAGGTGGGCACTCTGGGGGTGAACGATGAATGAGGCTTAGTTAGGTCTTGCTTTCAACAGGTGACAGATAATTTGGGGGCAGTGTGGCTGGTGTTCTAAGGAAGTATGTACCAGAAGCTCTGGAAGCTCAGACGAAGAACATCCCGATTTGGGGGGATCCGGAAAGGACAGCATAGAGGAGGTGACATTCTGAATTCGATCCTAAATGATAAATGGTCATTTCTGGAACCTAGAAATAAGGCAGGGCATTCCAGGGAAAGGAAACAGCATATGTTTAGGGACAGAAGCATATGATAAAAGTCTGGCATGTTTAGAGAACAACCAAGGGTTTGGTGCCATGGAGGCGGGATTTCTCAAACTGGACATGACTGACATTTGGACCAGATAATTCTTTGTGCAGTGAGAGGCTGTCTTCTGCATCGGACGACGTTTAGTAGCGTCCTCTTCCCCTCCTTTCAGTTGTGACAACCAAAAATATCCCCAAGATATTGGCCAGTGTCCCTAAGGGGGATAAAAACACACCTGGTTGAGAATAACTGCACTGGTGGAAAATGGCAGATGTGAGCATTCTGAGAGCCACTGCTGGATTTAAAACAGGGAGAGACATTTCTGGAGACCTGCAGGAAGAGTTAAGTTACTACATAATGTACGCTTTGTGATGGAGTTGGACAGAGCTTTTACATGATTTGGTCTTAAAAACAGCTTCTGGAATCCTTAGGCTTTGGGAAAGCCCACTTACCTTGTTGAAATTCTTTTACTAATTACCCCTTTCCAGTGGTGATTTTTCTCGTAGCCATCTGTTTGGCCTTCTCAGGGGCTACCGCTTTCCCCCATCTGAAAATATCAGGAAGAAGTAAGCAATTCTTTTTTCTGAGAGGTTTTCATTGAGCTAAGGCAAGCCGAAGAGAAGGAAACCTTGTGCTGACTCCCCCTGCAACACACACACACTAGCTTAAATGCTTACCTGTGAGCAGTCTTTGAGGTGTGAGCTTTTGGAATATTGGAAGGTGGGCAAGTATTCTGCCCCAAGGTCATGATTGGAGGGTGGAGAGGAGAAGAGATCCATCATTGTGGTTATTGCAGACCTTGGCTTCTGTTAGAGCGGGTTGTACTGAAAAGCTAAGACAACTCTTGGGAAATCTCTGATTAGCACACAGTCTGCTATGACAGCCCCGCCCTAAGTTTCTCCAGGGCAACTCAAGACCTGATGTCATGATTTGGCTCCTGACACATAGCTGGGAAGCAGACTCCTTAGAAATTTCAAATGTCTCAGTAGGTGTGTCTATGGCTTGGTAAGTTATGTTCTGCCTGAGTAGCCCAGTGAGTGCGTTACTTTATATTACAGCATTTTAAATTAAAGTAGTGATTAAGCATGATGTGTAACCATCATAGCATTTTTTTCTTATGGTTTTCTTGGCATAAAACAAGGACTAGGTCACCTTCTTGGCACAAATAAAACCAGAGGATCATCTCATCAATTAGGATATGTAAGTTAGAATGTCGGAAATATTTTTGTGGGTATGAGTGATTTTCTAAGTAGATGTGTTCCTAGAAAGTTGAAGATATTTGAATTTTTCACGTTCTATCTCCTTGGACATATACTGGAATAACTCCCCTTCTTTCCCAAACCCCAGCTAGCTGATGGGACACTTAGTTAGGGAGGTGTCAGAATGAAAGGGTCACAGCATTACAGGGTCCAGTCATTCCTGTGAAGGGCCAGGGCAGGTCTGAGCACAGGCATTGAGAGCTGTCTTTTGGGGTAATCAGAGATGACACCTCTAGAAAACAGAGGAATGCCTCCGTCCCCCGTGGCACAAGGGATTGGCAGTTTGATTCAGTTGACAGGGCTAATCTTTTGTAAGTGACCTGCAGTCCATCAGGGAGGGCCTATATTCCTCATGTTCTTGAACTTCTCCTGTGCCTGGGTCCGTGGACACACCATGAACGGTTGCAGTTCCAGCTCTCAGACAGCTTGCATGCTGGTGCACGAGTGCTGGCAACAAACCGAAGTGGAAGTCATCTCCCAGGCACAATGCCCGTCCTAAACCTGGGGTCATTTCCTAAGGCTAGCATCCATGCAGTATGTCAGTTTGATTCCCAACTCCTAGGGTTTATACAAAGTAGATAACCTCACACTTACTCACCTTTTTACTATTGTAAACAGGCTTTAATAGTTGTGCATTCTGGGCTTTATATTCTAACCTTGCATGTTAAAGAAATTGTGGTGCACAAATCTTCCCAGGGTACTCAATCTCTGTGGCCCTCATGCAGACTTGAAGACCATCTTTCCAACTTCCCTACGCTCCTTAGATCTTTTTGCAAGAGCTGACTTTCCAACATTTATAATTAGGGTGTAACTTTAAATTTTGTCAAAAGTCTTCATCCTGTCTACTTTCTTGGTCATTCCCTTGCTAATATGTGTGTATGTGTATATATACATACATATATATATGTATGTATGTCTATATACATACATATATATATATATATATATATATATATATATATATATATATATAATTAAATCTTGCCAGTGAGGATTGTTTTGTATTTATTTGTGTTATCTATATGTTATTATGCTGTAAAGAGAGGATTTCAGTGGGAAGCAGGTTGGACCCGATGGGATTTTGGAGAAGCAAATCGGATAGGACAATGTACATTCGTTACATACCACTCTGTAAGTTCACAAAAGCACACTAAGAGGAACAGTGTTCTACTCTTGAAAAACCTCCCTTCCTAGCAGCAACCTTGGAATTCTGATCCTAAACTCTTTCCCTTTTGTCATGAAGGCATAGCACATGCCATTTTCTGCCTTGAATTTATGAGGACACTCGGTCTAATTGAAAAACAATTGATTTTTCTGTTACTACACAGAATGCTTCTCTTCCTCTTCCCACAGCGAAAAGGAATCTTCTTGAGAACCGTTTCTTCCTTGTTCTGTTCAGATAAAGCCAGATCTGGTTGTTATTGCTTTGGACAAATACCACAGCATCAAACGGACTAGGGTAGTGTCTCCAGTCTCTCTGGGTGGGTGGATGCCATTGTTTTGCTTCATATCTGCCCAGCCGAAGTTTTTTTCTCTGAGTATTTTCCAGTATTCAGCACTGTATCCTACTGTACCAGGTTTGAGGCACTTTCACCTTTACACTCAGATCAATATCTCTACAGTCAACTAAAAAGTAAAACTGAAATTTAGTTTCTGCCTTCATTTAGAGGTTTTTGTTTTGTTTTGTTTTTGTTTTGTTTCTTACGTTGCAACTCCTTAATGCAAAGCAACGGAGCCCAGAACTCACTAGCCCTGCCTCTCCTACCCAGCACGTAGCATATATGTAACTCTACGTGATTAAAGATCAGCTCTTCCAACACATATGTATCAGGTGCCTGCTAAGTACCTCGCAGTGTGCTGGCAGTACCGCACTGAACAAAACAAAAGTTTTGCCATCTGAAGCTTCCATTCTGGCCAAGGTGGAGAGAGTCATCACATCCCAGAGTTTTAATACCTAAACATAAACTTAATGTCAAAACTTTTTCCATTTTAAACTTCTGTCACTGAAAGAGCAAGTTAACAGAGCCATGAGATGCAGTATAAGGCATTGACATAGAATAAACATACACGATCTCCCTCTTCCCCTTTCTAGGACACTCTTGGTGGTTTCACCAAGTGACCAGACTTCATTTCATAAGTCTCTCCACTGTTATCTTTCTGAAGGCCATGGCCAAGTCCCCCTTGTGGCAGATTTTAAAGAAATATCACACACTTCAATAACAAATGACATGAAAAAAAATATAAATAAACATTAAATGATCTTGGAATAAAGAAGGCCTTATTAATTTCTGGTGGCAGAAATTATAAAGGAAGAAAATGGATTTGACTATGTCAAACCTGACAATTCCTTTCCATCAAAAGACATTCTGAACTATCTCCTCAAAGACAAAAGACAAGCCAAGGCAGTATTTACACGTATGACAGCCAGTTAACTCAGCTAATTTATTAAGCGTTCTTACAAATTAATAAGATCAAGATGATTATCTTGATAGAAAGTAGCCAAAGAACAGAAATATAAAAATAATAAAAGAAGAAATGTGATCACTAAATATATAAGAAAATGTTCAACCTTGACAGTTATCAAAGAAATGCAAATTAAAATGATGAGATGGCATTTCCTACCTATACAATTGGTGAGGATATATAAAATTTACTCGGTGAAAGTAGGAATGAGACTATCAGACTCTCTCATGCACAGTGAAAGAACACATTTTTCTCAAGAGGATTTAAATGATGTGTACCAAAGCCTCAAAAACTCACACTCCTTTTGACTCAGAAATTCAATTTCTAGAACAGTTACTCAAATAAAATTGCCATGGATGCATATAAAAATATAGCTAAGATATTTATCACATTATTATAATAGTAATTTTTGAAAGGTAGTAACCATGGTACTAGCCATACAGTAAAAATTACCGAGGGATGGAGGAACATTTAATGACATAAAAGGATGTTCTAGATGTATTGTGAAGACGGCAAGTTACATAACAATATATGTATCGTTTGATCATTATTTTGCTTTTTAACAAAGGTGCACATCTGCCCACAGAAAAAAGATAAGAGCATGATCTTCTTTTTGCTTGTATGTTCTAAATTTTCTTTAGCCATGTGCATTTTCTCACACTAAAATCCTATTTTAAAATAAAAGACAGTAAATTATCTTTAAGATATGAATGTCGCTGTATTTTTCAAGTATGCAGATAAAAAGACGGAAAGGATGTCGCCCAGAATATTATGCTTTTGTCAGAGGGTAGGTCCATGGGAGGCTTTTGTTTCTCTTTTGTAAAAAAGTATTTTTCATTATTTTTGACTCTCCTACAATAAGTATTTATGTATATGATTCAAAATCAGGAAAAAAAGCAAGTTTTTAAAAAATAAATAGTATTTTAGCTGTTTCACATTTGAGATGCAACTGGGTGAAGATATTTAGTGGGCAGATAGAAAAGAGACAGAGCCTTTGGGGAAAACAGAGTTTTGGATTTAGGAGTCATTCTGTTGTACGTGTTACCACGAAGGAGCAATTTAATATACTCATGATTTGGGGGCAGTAGTAAGTAGAGAAATACTCTAGAAAAAGATACTGTCTTTTATTCATTGACTAAAAGAAATATTAAATGGACATTCTATCTTCTTACTCGGTATGTCGCATTTCTTCTTTCAGCTCTTCAGACGTTGTTGATGCATACAGGTTTAAACCAGTGTTTCTCAAACTATGGTTTGGGAGCACCTGGGGCTGGGGTCCACTCACAGGCCACCTGCAAGGTCAAAACTATCTTCATAATAATACCAAGACATTATTTGCCTCTTCCACTCTCTCGAGTATACAGTCCAGTTTTTCAAGAAGCTACATAGCATGCAGTGACATCGTGTCTGTGATGGCTGTTGGGATGTGTGCTTGTGTTTTTGTGTTCCCCAAATTTCTCAGTTTTAGTGTTAACCATGGCAAACATTGATAGAAATAACTGACGTAAACAGAAGCCTTTTAGGGTCTGTGATAACAGGAGTCTGACAACCACCGAGCTAGACGGTGCCTCCATCCTACTCCTAAGAGTCCTTTACTTTAAGAAGGTGGGCCCTGGGCTCTGAGCTGTGACTGCCTGCATTGTAGCACATCTGTTCTCACCTTTTCTGTCTTTAGGGAAAAACTGCCCTTAGTCCTTATTTTAGAAACTTCATTTTTATGGAGTTTGTGAGGATAAGTGGAAACTTTTGGGCGTAAGGCCAGTGTAGCACCTGTGTGACATGTGAGCCGATTTCTGCTGAGGTGGGGTAGATGGAAAGGGCACTGAGCCCTCTGGTCTCCTCCCATGTATAGCACACTGGGACATGCAGTGAAATTTTAGGACGCAAATAGGACTACAATTCCCTTCTGAGAGGTATGGGAATGTTGATTTAAAATAAAACTCACCATGGAGTCCAGTAGATGGTTGGTTTGGTATTAAGTAGAGAGACGACAAATTTGAAAGAATTAACTGAATATGCTGTGATCATTTGTCCTTAAAATGTGTGCATGTATACAACATGTGTGTGGGTAAATATACATGACATAAACATGCTATTTGAGAATTGATTTGTACGTTACATAGAAGTCTCTCTTTCTACGGTTATTTCTACTATGGAAGCAACATCAGTGCTTCTATTTCAGTCTGAAGGCTCCTGCTCCTTTCTGCTTACCCAGAAACATGCTGTAGTCGGTCTCTCGGGTGCATGCTCACCTCGGAATCTCAGAGCAGCGCATGGTGGGGCAGTGCTTGGTGCCTCCTTCTGAGAAGCACTCTTCATGATCCAGGGTGTCAGCTGAAAATCCGAAGCTCTCTGTACAGAGAACTTGAGCATCAGATGAATGATTGTGCTGCCGCACCTGGGAGTCGGCCCGAGTCCGTGTCCGCCCACTGCCGTCATCGCATGAACTTGGCAGTGCCTGGACTGGAGGGTGCGGTGTCAGTGGCCTGACTTAACAGCTTCTGATCATGTCAGAAGAGGTGAAGGAGAATCTGAACAGGTAGGAGGTAAATTAAGCCTTCAGAGTAGAAAGGCTGGACTTCGGTTTAAGACCATCATGGCCCCAGAGCAGCAGGAGGGATATGTTTTGACATGACTGTGACATAATTTCCCATCTGAGAGACCTGGCTGTGAATCATGATAAGCTCTTTGAAATATGGTCACAGCTACTGACCATAAAACGGGTTTCACTTGGAGGAAAGAGGATACTCCGTCCACTTTGTCCTTTTTAGTGGCACTTCACACACAGTGTGATTGTCAGGTTTGGAATCCTGTTCATCCTTATTCCTTGAGGATTTAAAGAGGAGTGCCCAGGATTTTCTTGATTAAAGCAAGTTTTGCTTTTTTTTTAAATTGACAAACGCTTGGTGCCAGCCTTCATGTAGAGCCGTAATTGAATGTTGACTGAACTGCTGGGCTCTCATTCTGCATCACCATATTGAACTAAGCCCGCACAGCCCCACAGCATAATTAGACAGGCCCTCTGGACACAGGATGTGTGCTGCGATTGCTTTCTTTGATGCTGGTGGTGGCCGGGTCCCTATAACAAATAGGCCAGTGGATTCTGGCCTTCGTGCATTTTGCAGAGGAAGGCTTCTGTCTTCCTTCTAAGTTCTCAGCTCTGCCCTCAATTAGTAGCCCTTGATGGATACAATAAAGTTACATCCTATTTAGTGAGTTGGTGATTAGAAACATGACTAGTTACTTAGTTATTCAGTGGCTTGCCCATGTTTAGAATATTAACAGTCAACTTCATTTGCCTGATTTGGCGACTGTGTCATTTCAAACAGTGGAATTGCTGGGTATGAGGGGAAATACATAACTGAGAGATTGCTTCCAACCCAGTTTATTAATTTGAGTACCTAATATTTTAAATTGCTTTTTTCCCCCTCCATTTTTGTGATTAGAATCCTTACAATGTGTAGCTGGTTTCTGGTATTCTTTCCAGCTTCCTATTAGCTTTTGTCTGTGTAAAACATTATTCTTTTCTATAAGATGTTTTCAGAGAACATTGTGCTTTTGAATATAGGGACGTCATTGGCGTCCTTTTTTAAAAAAATAGAAGCTCATACTGTGTGGTCAAATTAATAAATGTACTGGATAGAGGAGAGATGCCTATGTAGAGTGTTAAAATGATGTACTTTGCAGAAATTCCTCAGCTAGTGTTCAGAAGACATAGTTCTAGTCTCTCATAAATGACCATGTTTGTAATGAAACATTTAGGTTTGATTAATCACAGCTTATATGTTCTTCTGGTTTATTTGGTTTTCTTGTCTTCTCTTTTGTTTTTTATTTATTTTATTTTTATGAAATAGTTTTGTAACTTCTTACCGCCCTCAGACTTCAGTGGCGTTATCTTGAGAGGCTAGTTTCAATTAGATATAAATATAAGCAATAGTTGAGGTAACCAACCCTAACCAGAGAGGTCAAGTGTCATCAGGTACCATAGGGAGCAAGGAGGACCTGTTCATCAGAATGGTAGGAAAACTGCAACAACTTATGGAGGGAAAAAAGTGGAGTTGAAGTGAGCCATACCTGCACCTCTTGTTATGTCTTCAGTCCACTCCATAAACAATTTGTTGTGACAGCTCTAGGCTGGGATTATGACATTTCGGATGAGGTCTGATTATGGCTAAAAATAGACATGGGTATTGACGATCAGAAGAGGAATATTAAACAATAGAAATTTTGTGAAAGACTGATGCGGTTTCATTGTAATAATTTCCCCAAAGTCACATTAGTAATGCTGCTAAATACAGACTTTAATAGACTTTAATAATGTGTACTTTAGAGGCCTGATACACAAAGGAATAATGTATAAAACATTCATTATGAAAAATTGCTACCTTTTTTATTTAATAAGAAAGCCGTTGAAACAAAACCATTCCTCTGTCTATGGCATTATGTTCCTGGGTTTTAGCAGGCTGGAGAATAATTGCCACCTTCTTTTATAGGTTTTCACCTATTCTAATCAAGTTGCAAGCATATTATTCATTCCGTGAATGAAAATGGGGATTTAAAAAAAAAAAAAAAAAAGGACTTGCCTTGGCTGGACCCCTGTTCACCCTGTGGCTCAGCCGCTCATAATCTATGTGCACTTGGGCAGGCGCCTTAACAGCAAACTCCATCGCTTCAGTCACAGATGGGGATTTTTCTGCTTACCTCGCAAGGTCGTTGTAGGAGAAGTTAAATGTTGACACAGTGGAGGCTTCACATAATAGTTCCTCAATAAATGCTTCCCATCACGATTCCTTTGTACATCTGTTTCTCTTTATATTGCTTGTTTCTATGGATGACATCTTGGATCAGTCGTGGGGGAGCTGGAAGAGGGTCGAGAATAGGAAAAAGCAATTAAAAAGAAGCCTCAGTAAGCAGCTCTGTCGCCAAGCCTTGCATTGGATTTCAATTTGATTTTAATGTGCTGCTGCTGAGAGCCATGCTGTTGAAAAAAAGAGAGAAAAGTAAGAAGCAGATGCTCTTGGAAGAACAGTGGGGCATTTATCTCTTTTAATGAGATAACATCATTAGAGTGACAAAGTGCAGCGAATCGATACTCGAAATGGACTGATGCTATCTTCCCAGAGTGCACCGATTGTCACACTTCACAGCCTTAGAATCTGCTGAATCACGAATTCTGTCTTATCTGTTATTGAAGCCACTGCCTTTGATCTCACAGAATAGATCCACACCTTAGGCATCTCCATAGGAGTAGGAAAGCAGACTAATTGGATAAATGAGAGAAATCCAGGGTGATGTATAAATTGCCCTGTAATCAAGGAACCTCAGAGAAAGAAGGTTGGGCTTCTTTTTGCCCTTAACTTCTGTATATGGCTGCACGTCACCCGCTCTCCTGCTCTCTGTCTGCTTCCTGGTGTAATGTCAGAAACTCTAATCATGTCAGACTGTGACACTGACAGCCCTGACATTCACAACAAAGAAATAAGGAGGAGAGAGAGGCAGAGGGGAAAGGGGAAGGAAAGCAGCGGGCAAGCATTTTTTTTTTCTTGCACATAAAATGTATAGCTGCAAAATAGCCAACGTTCTGGATAGATCACATCCAAGGAAAATTAAAGAAGGAGCAAGATGAATTCTGATGGAGATAAAATTGGGCTGGGAAGATTTTGTGCTATTATTTTTCCTTGTTTTCAACCCCCTCCCCAGTGCGTAGCCTGTATTTTAGTTCCTGTGGCTGTGATTTCTTCTCTCCAAGGGGGAAAAAAATACAGCATTAAAAATTTTTCCCTTTCTATTATCCCAGTTTTTCTCTTTGAAACAAAGCAAAGTTAAGTGCCCGTCTTAGCGGGAAGTGTGGGCTAAGGTTTTCCATTTTATTAGCAGATCCCCATAGTTTACTCTGAACAATGGCTACATCAGGAAAGAAGTCATTGGTGAGGGGTGTTTTCTGACTGTGACAAAGCTGATGAGGGGATGGTTCAGTGTCACCCTCTGGCCACTTTGCCCTTGGCCTCCCCGGCACCTGCCTGCTGCAGGAAATGCTGATGCTACCTGGCAGCTGGAGTGAGCTGACTGTGGCCAGGTCTTCAAATACCTTTGAGGTTTCTCTCTCCCTTGGGTATTTTCTCTATTTGCAGTTGTTCTGGTGAGTGGTCTCCAGTCTCCGTCTTGGATCAGTCATGACCTGGAAACCTGCTGCCATATCTCACATGTGTTTTGAATCCAGATGCTGTGACCTAAACTGAGCTCTGAGCTCAGGCTGAATCATCCTAGCTTTTCTATAAACAGGAGAACCCAGCTGCCAGCTCAGCTTTTGAGGTATTTTGAGTTACAACTTCATGTCTTAGCTAGGATATCTCTCCTTTTACTTTTTCATCATGCAGGGAAAAAAAAAAACAACAACAATCAAAAATTGGAAAATGATGTATTGATTCCATGTTAGTTATTCTATCATAAAAGAAGTACACTTTTTGTCTGAATTTGAGGGCAGAAGGTGTTACATAGTGACTTCAGATTCACTAAAAATATTAATTGAGAACTTTAGAAAAAGCTGAGACCTCATTTTACAGTATTGTTGTCCTTAGTACCCAAATGAAACTATACATTTCGGCCACTTAGGAGACATGCTCTTCTGAATTTGCAACAAAGTTTTTAAGTGAATTATAACATAATTTAAATTATGTATAACAACCTTGACATTGTTATGCTTGTTTAAAATTCTTGAGGAAATTCTATTTCTACTGGCAGAGGAGGGTAAATTTGTATCCTGGGGAGGATTAGGGATCATTATGCCAAAATATCTTCCTGTAAACTCAAATTTTCTTTGAAGTTCCTTTGTATCCTAAAAATTTACACAGATGTTATATTGCTCTCTGTGTTATATCCATTTTTTCATGTAAATAGCGTTAAAAATTACTTGCCAATTAAATTACTTAATTAAATCTTATATTAGGTAATTTAGCTGTTATAATGAATAAGTCCTCAAAATTCAGTGGTTTGATACAATGAAAGTTTCCTCTGTTGCTAAAGTATCAGTCCAGGTCTTTCAGTATCAGTACAGGTCTTTCTGATCAGTGAAGTGCTTTTATTCAGCAGTAATTCAAGAATCCTGAACTCAGACTCCTTCCATCTCTGGCCTTATTATCTGTATTAGGTTTCTCGGCTGCTGTAACAAAGTTCCACAAACTGGGGACCTTAAATCACAGAAATGGATTGTTCCGGATGGAGGTTAGAAGTCTAAGACCAAAGTCCGGGAGGCTTGGTTCCTTTTGAGAGCTGTGAGGGAAAGATTTATTACAGGCCTCTCTCTTTGGCTTATTGATGGCGGTCTTCTCCCTATCTCTTCACATTGTCTTCCCTCCATTCTTGGCTGTGTTCAAATTTCCGCTTTTTATTTAAGGACACCAATAATGTTGGCTTAGGGCCCACACTATTCCAGTATGACCTCATCTTAACTAATTACATCTGTAATGATCCTATTTCTAACGAAGGACACTTTCTGAGGGTCAGGACTTCAACATACGAATCTGGAGGGTGTGACATACTGTAGCCCATCATGCTGTCTTTGGAGGCTTATGAATGTCTGCATCTGCCTGGTGGGAGGGGAAAGAGAGCTGAAAAAGAAACTCACTTCTTAATAACCATTGCCTTGAAGTGACTCAACATCTTTTCTCTTCATAGTCCACTGGTGAGGACGAGTCACATGGCTCCCGCTGAATGCAAGGGTCCTGGAAAATATAGTCCCTGATGGAGCAGTGACTGCGAAATGGCCCCAGACACATGTGTGTGCCCATGAGCCGTTCCATCTTTCTAGGAAAAGCTGTCCTGTGTATCTCTTATCTGCCAGTGTTTCTGAGAGTGTCTGTCACACTCGCACTGAAAGAGGTTTTTAAGAATAGCCAAGTTTGAAAATCCCATTCTAGCATGACTAGGAATGCTTTTCAATTAACACTCCAAGTATTTATGTGTAAATGAGTGCTTGCAGCTTACTGTTTTGTTTTCTGAAGTACCGTATTTTGCCATGTATAATGCGCACCCACGTTTTTGGCGCAAACTTTCAAGGGAAAAAAATCTTTCGTTTTAATTTTTTTAATTCACATTTTCATTTGTTTCTATATTATAAATGAATTTTAGCATTTATTTTTTTAAATATATTTTGGTACAAGAAATTTTATGTAACAAATAATAACAGAACACAAGAACAGATACAAGGTACAAGAAATGTTATGTACCAGTAACAAATTTACGATATTTACCCATCATAGAAGGACAAGAGCTCTTCGTTGTTGCAAGTTCATCATAAGTTCAGCAAAACCGATTATCGTATTCCGGGGTATTATTTTGCATACAGATATCATTATTGATTTCTAGAGTTACACTTTTAACTCATAAGCATAAATAAAAGAATTAAAAACATTTATATAGATAAGGAATTGGTACTACCCATGTATAGTGCACATCATTATTTTTCCCTCACAAATTTGGGCAAAAAAGTACACATTGTGCATGGCAAAATACAGTAATATATTCTCAAGAGAGTTTTATTTACACTATTAATGGGCACTTTTTCTCTTTATGAAGCTAGTGAAATCCAAGTTAATAAGGTTTTACTCTTGGCCAAAATTTTAGCTTGTGGTTAAAATGATTTCCTACATTTTTTAAAACATGTTCTATTATTACTGAATATGTTCTATTATTACTGAAAAATGATATGCATACAAAAGAAGGAAAAGAAGAAATTATGAGTGTACAGGACAATTATATACCCTGCTGTGCTTATCTCAAATGGCTAGACTTTAGTACTTCATTATAAAAGTCTTGTCTCTCCTATCAGGTTAATTATTATTTCGAAAGTTGAAATGTGGGTTTTATAAGTGACTAAGTGATTGTTTTATATGTTCCTTTTCAATTACAGTAAGACGTCATGACTTTTCTACATTTAGAACTGCTAAAAATTATTTTGATTTGCCTGTTGAATAGGTTTATTCTAAAAAAGGACTCAAGAAAAAAAATTCCACTGTTAATTTTTGGTTTCTCAAAGTAATTTGTAAGAAATTTTCCATGAAAAAGATAGTGATAGCAATTTGAAAAGGATAAGTAGGTACAGCCTGACAACGTGGTAGGTAGCGCAAAAACACATTAATACTGAACCATAATATTTAATTTAAGATTTTAGTCAATGAAGTTCTATATCAAGAAACCATTCTCTTGCTGTTTTATTGTTCTATTACTTTAAAACACTAATGTTATCTAATGATTTAAAACCCATCAGTGATGCTATAGATTTCCTTTTGGTCAAAAAACCTGACAGTAGTATTTTATTAATAGTAAAGATAGTCATTTGAAAATGGCCTTTTAATTTTTAGTGGTTATAGTTTTTAATATGTCAGAATAAACTAAAGCAAGTATTTGAGTCATTTTAAGAATGAATTAAATCCTCATTCATTTAGATGTTATGAATTCAGATTTTTGGAGAAGGGTCTAGGATATTTATCCTTTGAAAATATTTCATAAATAACCGTTACAAACATACCTCATTTTATGGCACTTCACTTTATTGCTCTTCCCAGATTTTGCATTTTTTACAAGTTGAAGGTTTGTGGCAACCCTGTGTCAAGTAAGTCTATTGGCACCATTTTTCCAATAGGTTCAGGTGATGGTTAGCATTTTTAGCAGTAAAGTATTTTTAAATTAAGATACGTACATTGCTTTTTTAGACATGCTATTGCATACTTAATAGACTATAATATAGTGTAAATATAACTTTTATATGCACTGGGAAACCAAAAAATTCATGTGACTTGCTTTATTGCGGTGCTGTGTTTGCTTTATTGCAGTGGTAGAACCAAACCCTCAATATCTCCGAGGTATGTCTGTATTTTAACTATTACCATTTTATTGAGTGCCTAATGTTTGCCAGATATTGCACTAGCTCCTTTTACTATACATTATATTGTTACTAATTTCCACAACGAGCTTGCAAAGTAGGGGTATTATGCCCACTTTACAGATGGATAAACTCAGAGATGCTTAAGTAATGGGCCCAACATCACATGTCTAGATATAGAAGATCCAGTATTTGAATTCAGATTTTATTGACTCCAAAACCCATGCACATTTTCATTCTGTCACATTGCTTCATAAGGGAATATTTACTGAATTGAATTTGAAATATAGTCAGTGAATTTGCTAAGCCAAAAGTAAATGCAACATCCAGGATGAATGTTTTAGTTCTTCAAAGAACAAGCCATTTGCAAATGAACAAATTTAGTAGTTGGAAATGAGTTCCATCTAATCATTAAAGCAGGTCTCTAAAACTTGCTAACACTGGTAAACGGCCACTTCCTAAATAAATGAGCAGTCTATGATTCAGACAACCATTACATGACTAACAGAATTCTTTAGAACTCAAGTTAGGTTCCTGAAAACTGGTTTCTAATTCATGCTCTCACACCTGTCCCCTTTCTGAATGTGTCAGGGTTATGCAGGTTTTATTGATTCACTGAGGCAAACACAGAAAAAAGGCAGCTTTAAACCATGGGTGGGCCTGGCCTGGGGGGCAAGATAAAGAAAACCTGCCCATTTTCCAGTGAGAAGCTCAGCTAGAACCCTAAGATAAAAGAAAGGTATATTCTTCTTAAAACATTTCACCTTTTCACCTTTCCTAGCAACATGCTAAGCCTGACTTCTGACGAAAAGGATGATTTAGAGTTTTGAGAGGTGTCTGCGCCTTCAAAAACTTCATTTTCAGTTTCATCCCATTTACCCAGTTCATGGTTTCTGCTGTGTGACTGTGGCCAAGTCATATCACCTGTTTGAAACTTGGTGTCTCCATAGGTGTGAGGAAGCAGTGGGAGTAGTTTGGGAGTTGTTAGCCGAGTCTCGAGTCTTAGCTTCAGTTGGCTTCAGGGAGTGTAAAATGCTAGAAATTGAGTCCAGTATTTGGTGTGCATATGCATTTTTCTGGAGAAAATGGTCGCTAGCTTATTACATTAGATTCTCCAGGGCTTCCGCACACAAAGAAATCAAGAAGCCAGATTATCTCTGGAGTTTGTAGAGATTCTAGCATTCATTTTTTAAAAGATTTGATTAAACTATAGCTAGCATACAATGTTATATTAGTGCTGGGTGTGCACCATAGTTATTTAACATTTATGTACCTAAAGAAGTTGATCACCAAGATAAGTCCAGCAACCATCTGACACCGTACCACGCTATCACAGTATTATTGACTATATTCCCCATGCTGTACATTCCCCATGACTTACTTGTTTTATACCTGGAAATTTGAACCTGTTATTCCCCTTCCCGTTTCCTCCCCTTTTTAAATTTTTCAATTACAGTTTACATTCAATATTATTTTATATTAATTTCAAATATACAGCATAGTGGTTAGATATTTATATAATTTAAGAAGTGATTCCCCTGACTACTCTAGTACCCACCTGGCACCATACATAGTCATTACAATATTATTGACTATATTCCTTATGCTATACCCTACATCCCGTGACTACTGTGTAACAACCACTATATTTCTTAATCCCTTCCCCTTTTTCACTCACTTCCCAACTCCCCTCCCATCTGGCAACCATCAAAATGTTCTGTACATCTATGAATTTGTTTCTGTTTTGTTTATTTTGTTCTTTAGATTCCACATGTAAGTGAAATCACACTGCATCTATCTTTCTCGGTTTGACATACTCCACTCAGCACAGTACCCTCCAGGTCCATCCATGCAGCCACAGATGGCAAGAACCATTCCTGGACGAGCAATATTCCATTGTATATATGTACCACCTACTCTTTATCCATTCTTCCATCGTCAGACACCCAGGTTGCCTCCATATCTTGGCCATTGTAAACAATGCTGCAAGTGAACATATAGATATATACATCCCCTTGAAGTAGTGTTTTGGGTTTCTTTGGATAAATACCCAGAAGTGCGATTACTGCGTCCTTCTTGGTCTCTTGTTGTTGCCTTTGTTTTAAAGTCTACTTTGTCTGGTATAAGTACTGCTACCCCAGATTATTTTTTTTTAATTTCCATTTTCATGAAACATCTTTTACTGTCTCTTTAGTTTTAGTCTGTGTGTGTCTTGTGATTTGAAGTTAGTCTTTTATAGGCAGCATATGTACGAGTCTTGTTTTCTTATCTATTCAGCCACTCTATCTTTTGATTTGACCATTTACTCCATTTACATTAAAAGTAATTATTGATAGATATGTAGTTATTGCCATTTTATTATTTATATTTTTTGTCTTTTCTTTTTTTTTTATTATTTTTTTATTCATAAAAAGTGACCAAAGATTACAAAGATTCCTTGTGATACGGGTTTGGTGGTGATGAACTTCTTTAGCTTTTTGTTGTCTGGGAAGCTTGTTATCTGTCCTTCAATTCTAAATGATAACTTTGCTGGATAGAGTAGTCTTTGTTGTAGGGCCTTGGTTTTCATCACTTTGAATATTTCCTGCCAGTCCCTTCTGGCCTGCAAAGTTTCTGTTGAGAAATCAGCTGACAGTCTTATGGGAGCTCCTTTATAAGTAACTAGTTACCTTTCCCTTGCTGCTTTTAGGATTCTCTCTTTGTCTTTAACCTTTGCTATTTTAATTATAATGTGTCTTGGTGTGGGCCTGTTTGGGTTCATCTTGTTTGGGACTCTCTGTGCTTCCTGAACTTGTATGTCTATTTCCTTCACCGGGTAGGGAAGTTTTTCATCATTATTTCTTCAAATAGGTTTTAAATTCCTTGCTCTCTCTCTGCTCCTTCTGGTATCCCAATGATGTGAATGTTAGTACACTTGATATTTTTCCAGAGACCCCTTACACTGTCCTCATTTTTTGGATTCTCTCTTTCTTTTTTTCTTCTTTTTTTTTCTGTCCTGTTTGGGTGTTTTCTGCTACTTTCTAAATCATTGATTTGATCCTCTGCTTTATCTAATCTACTGTTGATTCCCTCTGCTATATTCTTTATTTCAGTTATTGTATTCTTCATTTCTACTGGTTCTTTTTAATGTTTTCTATCTCTATATTTATGTTTCCTATCTCTTTGTTGAAGTCCTCCCTGAGATCATTGAGCATCCCTATAACCAGTGTTTTGAACTGTTCATCTGGAAGATTGCTTGTCTCCATTTTGTTTAGTTCTCTTTTTGGACCTTTATTCTGTTATTTCATTTGGGACATGTTTCTTTGTCTCCCCATTTTGTCTGCCTCCCTGTGTTTGTTTCTATGTATTAGGTAGGGCTGCTGTGCCTCGTGGTCTTAGCAGAGTGGCCTTATATAGTAGGCGTCTTATAGGGCCCACTTGTACAGTCTCCCTGGTCACCTGAGCTGGGTGCTTCAAGTATGTCCCTTGTGTGGGTGGTGTGTGCCCTCCTGTTGTAATTGAGCCTTGGGTGCTGTTCAGGGGCTGACCCAAGGACGATTTGATTTAGCAGGGCTCTGGTGCCTGTCCAGTCTGCCCTTTGTGTGCGTTGTCCTTGGAGGGGGCTGGGTGATGCTCCAGCTCAGTCTGAGGCTGGCTTCTGGGTGTGCCAGTTCCTAGGGCCTCTGAAGAGGGGCCCCACCACAGGCTGTGTTCAGCTGCAGCCTGTGCCCTGTCCAGGGCCTCCTGGCATGAGCCACAAAGCAATCCACAGATGGCCGCCACCCATACTGGGCTTGGAGGTGCCCTAAGAGTCCCAGTCATGTATCAAGACTATCTATGGCTAGTGCCAGGCTTAGGGGTTCTCAGGAACAGGTACAGGACACACTGAAGCCAGATGATGCTTGTGTGGATTTTGTAAGCCTTTGAAAGATTTTAGCAAACTCTATAGCATGAGCGAAGACAGACTGTTAATATGGAAAAGTCAGTGGAAGCAGCGTGGATGTGCCTGAAAGTTGGGTGGGGCAGGGTCTCTAGGAATCACCCAGGGCGGGGCGAAACAACGGTGTCAGCCAGGTTGATGAAGACTCAGATGTGGTGGCTGTCTGCATTTGTGCACTGGGAGTAGGGAGTGCTCAACAAGAAACAATGGCTTCTGCCAGCTCTTCTATTTGGGAGAAAGCTGCCCCTCCAGCCCTCACCCTGCAGCCAGATAACTCAGTTCCTCCCTATATGTCCCTGGTATCTTTTAAGCTGCTGCACCAGCACTGGAGCTCAGAGCCAGTGCGTCTGTCAGCGAGTGAGTTTGTGCATGGTCCCTTTAATGATTGCAGCCATTTTCAGTTTCACTCAGCCACAATCTCCGCTGGTTTTCACAGCCAGAATTTATGGGGACTTCTCTGTTTGGCACTGGAACCCTGGACTGGAGAACTTGGTATGGGGCTGGGACCCCTTGCTCCTCTAGGAGGGACCTCTGCAGCCAAGATATCCCTCCTGATTTTTAATAGTCACTCACGGGTGTGGGATCAGCCCATTCCGTGTCTCTGCCCCTCCTACCAGTCTCGAGGTGGCTTCTTCTGTATGTCCTTAGTAGTAGGGCTTCGGTTCAGCTAGACTTCAGGTGATTCACAATGATAGTTATTCTACAGTTTAGTTGTAATTTTGATGTGGTAATGAGAGGATGTAAGCACAGTATGTACCTACTCTGCCATCTTGATCAGAACATTAACATTCTAGTTTTTAATAAATTTTATTATGCATGAGTTGTCATGAGCAGGATAGGTGAGAAAATGAATGCATTCTGTATCCTTTCTGTTGTATGACATGGAAGGCAAACTTGGAGTGTGTTTATTGTTGACAATTGCTTCTCTGTTCTCTAGGTATTCTGTATACATAGTAAATGTTCAATAAATGTTTGTGGATGATGACAAAATTCTGTTATTAGCAGATAAGCAGAAAGAGTCAACCAGTTAGAAGTGAGTCACATTTTGGTGATGAATGAACTTTTTTTTTCCGGCCTGAACATTTCTTGTAGTTATCTACAATGGTAGTTTAAAGAATCACTTAAAATAGCACTTTCTTGTTTGGAATCTCATACACTTGGAATGTTGTACCTAAAGGATGTTCAGTGTTAATAGACTGATTCCCACAGTGAGGGAGCAAAAGCCCAGAGGTGAGGTGGTGCAGAGTTTCTCCTGCTTTGTTTATTTTCTTTTGTACCTGCAGCATGGTAAGCATGCTGTCCTGCCAGAGAGCCTTCTCATATGTGTCATGACTCAGAAGATTAACCAGCCTGAAGCAAGAGCCCTGTTGCTCAGCAAATAAACTGATGGGAGAATAAGAAAAGCACTTCAGCACCTCCCCCTTATGGTTGGGAAGAAAAAGAATTAAGTAGCATCCCCTATCCAACTGGTTAGTTTAAATCTAGTCAAAGCCCACTCTTGAGTGTGATGCATGCATTTACTGTACTGAAACGATATACTACTCTCCAGAAAAATCCCAATTCTGTTAAAACAAACAAAAACACCATTTCTTGGATTCTTAGATATTCCTTTCAAAAAGTCAGTGGTGTTTACCTACCTACATTATTACATCTCTCCAAAAATTACATTTCTCTTTTTCTGTTGTCGGATTTTAAAAATTTGCTTTTGACTCCTAAATATAAGTGTGATATAAGTGTGTGTATGTGTGTGCATTGCAACCATTTACTCTCTCAAGTTCTTTTTAAAATTTAAGCATCTGAGCTTTGTTTTCTTTGGAAACTGTGAAAGGAGAAATCATAGCAGGCCACAATAATATTATTTGTCTTCAAAGTTGTTATGAACAATTACTATTAAGATTTATTTTCTAGGCCAAGGCTGCAATTCAAAGTCAAGAGTAGGCAAAATGTTCAGAACTAGCCTTTGGAAACTGATTTTATTTTATTTATTTGTTAGTTAATGCTGGAAACATACTCAGAAAGCCTCCTTTCATTGAGTTATTTTCCTCATTTTAGGACCTTATTATAGTTATTTAACGTGAAACTTTCATGATTGTAAGTTACTGTTTTAGAGTTGTCTGAGCTGGATTGGTAGTATGGAGTAACTCTATCAAGTTTTTCAGTAGGTACAGAAAAAAATAGTATAAAATATATTAACTATATCTTTTGACTTAGTTTTTACTGGGGTAGATTTGCAAATTATCAGTGTCCCTTCTAGTCATGAAAGAGTACACAGTAATCACATGGTTTTGTATCATTTATATTTATGTATGTATTTTTAATAGATATAAATAAATTAGTGCCCAGGTACCAAATAATGAACACCCTCAAAATTTGAATTTCAAGGAACAGTGGCAGAAAATATCATCACTTGAAACCGAAACTCTCAGACATCAACATAAAAATGGCTGAGATTAGCTATGTGTAAAATTCCCAGAAGGTAATCCACTCAAGACAAATCTATGGTTTGTCTACTCATTTTTTGATATCCCATCAATAAAAATAAAAATACGTACAGTGTTAGCTGAACTTAACATTTTAGAAATTATAACATTAACATCAGAAGCAACAGCTGGCTGCTGGTCTGTGTGGCAGCCACCAACAAAAGTTGGGGAGACTGGAAATTGGAGAGATGTCCCTGATTATTGCAAACCAATTGGCAGCTATATGTTGCCAATACATTTTAAGTCCATAGGTTTGATCACACCCACCTAAGATTACTTGGTCCTTTGCCAGCACTTCTGAACTTAACATTTTCCCAACAGTGAGCCCTCTGGTCTCAACACTGGGGATTGGGCACTGCCGGAAGCTCTGCTCTTATAACTGCATGACTTCAACTGAATCCCGCAGCCTCCTCAGCTCTGTCTAACATGTACACAAAAAAATACTTCAAAGATTTGTTGTGAGAGTGAAATGAAATCACTAATGTGAAAGTGCATAGGACAGGTCCTAACCCATGGTAGGCTCTCAGTAAATGTTTTAATTAAAAAAATAATAATAATCAGGCCCCAGTATTATGCAGTTCTGGAAAATTATATTTTTCATTGTAAATTGATAAGTCTGGCTTTTAGGACTTGGTGTGGAATGAGCTGCCTCTATGTGAATAGATACAAATGATTTCTCTTTCGTGCCAAACTGAGCCCTCGTGGGCCTGGCCTTCTGGTGACCCGTGAGTTGGCGGAAGTAAATCCCCCAGAAGAGACTAGTTGGAGCCCTCAGCTGGTCTCTTCCACTTCATTCCTACAAAGTGGGTGTCTTTTCTTGTCAGAGTTTTATAGATTGAGTTGAGAAGTTGAGTGTTTTTTCTTTCTTTTTAAAAACAGGACCAAAAACTAAATACATGCATATACTGTAGCAAATGAGAGAAATATGAATCCCGCTCACAATATATTTTTCAGATGCTGTTAACCGGGTTTATTTTTACTTTGACAGATACTTCCGTTTAGGGGGTGCTTTCCACACACAGATTCTATTGTGCAATAGAAAATTCGGTAAGTTTTGCCTCTAGGTTTCCTCCAGATCTCTCAGGTGACCACACCCAAGCCTCAGTATTGCCATGCTCTCAGTTAGAGACTTGAGTTATTACTTCAGTAAATGATCTTCATTTCCCTGAGGAGGTTTTTGTTGGCAGAGTTTGTAATCTTTTTTTAATAGGACATCGTGCTTAATATAGGGAAGACCAACTATGTATATGCAACAGGCTCAAATTAAAAGTGGCGTAATTGTGTTTATCCATTGCTTTTTATTTCACACTTCATTAGCTCCTTGAAGTCAACATGTGGTCAAGTTAATGGTTAATAGTTTGTGCCCTGGGTTCAAATCCCAGCTCTGCCACAGAGGAGCTATGATACCTCGGGTCAGCTCCCTAACCTCTTTCTAAACTTATCATCTCTAAAATGCCGATAAAAACACCTACCTCCCAGGGCTCCTTTGAGGATTACGTTAGAGCATGTCCGTATGCACTTCTTCGCACAGCATCTGGTGAACACTTGGTAAATGTTAGCCATTGTGATGGGTGGGGAAGGGGTGACGAGAGAGTTCTCAAAAGTGGCTTCTCTGTTTCAGTTCAATACGTGCCTGGGATTTCACATTTGCCTGTCTATTTTATGATAACCTTGAAAGGAACTGACTCATTTCAGCCAAGTTTGATGCATTGTATTTTAAATTTTTCGTAAGAATATTAGCTCCAAATATTAAGTATCCTTTATATCTTCTTGAAGCTACTGCACTAACAAAAACAACATATTAAAAGATGTCAAGGTACATCTTGAGAATGACTTCACATGTTACAGCAACTGTGCTTATATTTGGGGCAATCATTGGGAAGCGCTTTAAGGGATATAGAAAACGCTTTAAATGGAAGCTGCTCAGTTGGTTACAGCTCCAGTGTTATATGCTAGTGTTGACTTAGTGCTGTTTGGGTTTGGTTTTGTTTCTTAAGTGGAACAACTCTTTGTGTGTCTATTTTATATTAATTCCAGGCGCTGAGTCAATGGTGAGTCCAGCAGTTGCATTAATATGGTGTTCAAACTCTAAGCTAACCCTTAGGATTCCGTCCATATGTAACACTGAAGTGGGCTAGAACAGAAAAAATTACAGTACTGTTCTCTCTCCACTTTAAACATGGCAGAGGGCCACTCTTCTCTATGAAGAAGCAGCTCTTAAAATGAGTTTTAAAAGGGGAAAAAGAATGTATGTTCTTATTCTGTGTTCATGTGCAGGCATCAGCAACACTAAGGAATTTTCCAAACTAGCTACCAGAAGAACAAGAACGAGGTGCATTTGCATAATCATCATAAAAATGTTCTATCTGCATTTTTAATTAAGCCAAACATTGCACTGAATTAGACACAACCTTTGCTCTCTGGTAGTTGAGATATAAGACAGAAGATACTAATGCGTATAGACATGAAGACAAATTCATGTTTACATTCTGTCAGCGTTGTAGATGGTTCTATTTTGTGCCTTTGCGGCCTTCCTCAACCCAGGTAACCCATCCGTGGGTTATCCACATCAGTTCTTCCATGGGATAATATTTTAAAAATTAAATAATGTGTTTTTCTTGACTATGAAACTAATACAGTTTCATTTTTAAAAAATTGGAAAGTATATATATAATATATATATAAAATATAAAGAAAATACAAAAATCACATATAATTCCATCAGTCAGAGAAAATTATCCAGTGTTATATTTTAGTGGCATTTTTAATGTGTCTTTTTAAATGTATCTATATAGTGTTCCTGATAGAATTTTCTGTATATGCAGTTTTGTTGTGCTGTTTTCACTTAACATATCGTTGTTATGTTTTCATGTAAAATAATTTTATTGGTGTTAAAATAGTAGGCTAATTTGAAAGTTGAGAATCCAACTTCTGGTCCCCTGAAACAGTCGTTTGATGTATAAAAAGTCAAAGGCTCATTCTAACTGTTCACCAGCCCATCCAGACCTGTTTCCGAAACAAAGCTATTGTTCACCTAAAGTGGAAACTCACCCGGCTCTGCATATTTCCTCAGGCTGGGTCGCTGTTCCGTGTCTATCTTTCCTCATTGACTTATCAGGCTCCATGCACACATGCACATTTGTTTATAGCAGTCTTCCTGATATGCAGCCACGGCGTGGGTTTTGGAAAACTGCCCAGCTACATACCATTCATACCGGCTGACATTCAGCTTCTGGGAGCTAGTTGGGTACTCTTAACTCCTTCCATCTCTGAAGAGTTCACCCTATACTGCCACTGACCACCGAGCTAACACACTCACACATTCTCTGGGGGTTTATAGTCATGCATACAAATGAAAAGGGGTGTACTGGCCCGAGCATTGTGGAAGGATTGGGGTTACTTGTAAAAATCACCAGCTCTCTGTTTGCTACCCACTTAGCCATACCCTAAACAACTGCTTGAGCTCATACTGCTTCAAACCTAAGCTGAGGTTTCTTGAAGCACCTTGGAAGCAGGTGGAGTCTGAAGGGGTTTCTGAGGAGTGACAGAGACCAGTCCCCACTTTCTAGAGGAAAAGTGTGCCCCCTGCTCTGGTGCTCACTTAGGAAGAGTTGCCTTATCACCCCGAAGCCATCCCTTTCGGAAAAGTCTCCTGGTCCTGCCACTTTCCCCCAGGAGCCTGCTCGTCTTCATTTCATTCCTCTACTGTTTCTTGTGGAGCATGAGCAGCAGAATAGAAGGCCCAGTGTGGCTAAGGAGTAGGGCGGGGATGCAAAAAGGCAGATGGAGGAGATTATGCAAGGTAGTAAGATTGCCTTTGAATATTGGACAAGGTTCAGAATCATCCCATTATCTCTGGGAACACTTACCTTTTTTTTTTTTTTTTTTCAAAAGAATTTTCCTCCCTTCCATCAAACAATCTTCCTTATTTGCAGGAATCTAAAGAGGAAATATTCACAATAATGACTACACACCAGGAAGGGGGAGCCTAGATAAAGAGGAGATATTAAAGTGACATTTATTCTATTTACAAATATCTCTGCTGAGCATGTCAGTGGTTAATCAGAGCTTTCTTCCCTGGCACTTTCTAAAATGATATCATTATCTTGCTTGCTATTTCAGCAGTTCCAGGAATACCTTGTCTGTGGGTCAGGGTACTTGGTTTCATATAAACAACTCATAAGAGCCCTTTATAACTCCAGAAACACAGGCGAAAAGAGAAGAAATAAAAGTTATGTAGACAAAGAATAAATTTGTCAACATCCCTTTCCTAACCCAGACACTGAGAGAAGACGTCCTCTGCTACTTCTCCTGGTTAAATGTTGTTTGTTTGTTGTCCCTCGAACCACACTGAATTTAGTCTCTGAGTAGACCTAAGGCACCTTTGAAACTCCTGTGGGAGACCATGAGGTACATGCACTCTTAATTGCTTCATGGATGATGTGAAGTCTTGGAATGAAACCTAGCCATCACTCATTAACTAGCTTGGCTTATTAAACCTTGACAGCTAACACACCTCAGCCAGACAGCCTGATCGCAGGCAGCACCCAGCCTGGGAGCTGGGCGGCATGATCGGTCGAGTAGAATGAGTGACTTCCATATATCAGTTTCATCTGTTTGAACGAATCCTCCTAAAATCTAAGGATGACAGAGGATGGATTTGCCCAATGCTTTTCTTGATTTCATTGATGGCAACAGGGACAAATAAAGGGCCATTTTCTTGATTGGGATACGGTTCACTTTTATTGACAAGAATTACTCGTTTTTGTTCAAATTTTTTAGCTTGCTTAAATTCATTTGTGTTTGTCAGGAAGGCATATGCCTGTTATTAAGCATGCTTGCATTTCACAGATCTTGGTTCTCACAGCAGAGACCTACAGTCAGTCAGCATTTTCAGGTACGGACACGTAATCAGGCACAAGCTTGACAAATGATGATCTACTGCAAAACCAGTGTCAACACAAACATACATCAGGTGGATTGATTTGCTGTTTGCTTCGTATCACAGATCTGATAATGTCTCTGAAAGTGAATATATTCAAAGTGTTAGACAAACATCAGCCGCTATTATTTCTGTAAATAACCTCACATGTAGGAGGTCAAGGTTGGTCTGAATTAATGAAGAAGCCTTCCATATGTGTCTGCTTACAAACACATACACACACTTCAAACTCCAGGTGAGGTTTCACACCCAAAGACTATTTGAAGCGTTTTCCGAACTTTTAGCAGCTTGTCCTGCTGTTGGGAAAAGGAAGAATGAAGATACACCTGTATGAGTGGTATCCTCTTCCTGGTAGCGATTTAGATATTATGTAAAGAGCAGGGCTTCTTGGCCCTCTGCATAGAAGATTGAATGTTGATTTCTCTTCATATTGGACCTATTACTTACTCACCTTGTGAATTAATCAGCTCTCAACCTGATAGTTCCATGGGACTGATTTTTTTTTTTTCAAAGCCTGTGATGTGCCAAGCATCACACTAGCCATGCGGCAAGGCGAGGGCGAGAAATGGTAGAGATAAACCCATAACCAAAGCCAAAGTGAGAGCTGCTGAGAGAGGCCTGGTGTGCATCTCTCACGGGAGTGCAGAGGGTGAAGCAGTGCTGCCTGGGAGAGGCAGAGAAACTTCGATGGAGAAGGCGACATTTGAGCTGAATCTTGAAGAATGCAGAGGAGTTTCCCGGGCAGAGAAAAAAGGAAGGGCATTCCAGATAGAGGGAACAGTATGTGAGAGGCCCAGCAGAAGGAAGCACATGGCTTGTTTAGAGATTGCCAAGATGTTTCCACCTTTAATTTACCTGAGAGGGGAAGAAAAAAGTGTCTTTGATTCGGAGATGAACAGATCAATAAGAATTTGATAGAAGTGGTGATTCAAATTATATGTCTACGGAACAAAGAGTTGGTGTCAGCATTGACCAAAAGGCTTGTGACTAAGCTCTATTTACAGCACCTACCATGCTATTCTGTTCCAGCCTGGAAGTGAGAAGTTTGAAGGACAATTAGTTATTTCAAAAAGAGCTCCAGAGGGCCACGAGTCATGGTCTGGACTCCCATCTTGAAGCTGCCAGTCACAGGGCTGGTGAGTCTTGTCACCATGATCCACAGCCACGGTGGATCAAAGGATAACTGCCCTGGTGGTTGTGAGGGTCACAGAGTGGCTCAAAGCCCAGCCCTCATGTTCAGAGAGAGTTAGGTAGTAGTTCTGGCTCTTTCTGCTGCTTACTTAGTATGGTACTTAGGGCAAGTTTCTTTCCTTTCTTAATAAAAAAAAAATTAAGCATGTCACTTTATATATCTATACAAGTGTTTCTCTCCAAGTGCATAAAGGTGATAATCACATCCACACTTTTTAGTACCTTTTTTTCTTTTTAATTTTTCCTTTTTTGCCTGTATCACTCTCCTCCTTTTTCCCCTCCTCCCACTTTAACTGCCCAGGTAGCCTTCCGTATTTCCCCATGTTTATATAATCAGTAATATAAATGTACAGTCATACAAGCACACACACTCCCCAGCACACAAGTGGGAGCCAGGTGTATTGTCATTTTATTTTACAAAATGCAAACATTGTATGGGGTATTCTCAAAGCATTAGTGCAGTTTTAAGTTAATGACTTCAGAAGTATAATTGCTGCATACTTACGAAAGAAACATTTAAACGTTTAATTATTTGCATGTATTTCATACTTATTTTGTGAATTTTGAATAAAAAAATTTTACTTTTAATTTCTTGTGTGTGCAATGGTTTCTGTTATGTTGAATTTTAATAAGAAAGATCAGTATTTTAAAATGTTAAATGATTAACCTTTCAAAGTTTGTTTTTGTAAGTATGTAGCATTTATACTTCTGAAATTATTAAAGTTTAAAAGTGTCCTAAGGTTTTTAGCACTGCCTATTACACTTCTTTTTATATCTTGCTATTTAAAAAAAAAAAAAAAAAAAAAAAAAAAACCTATTGAAATCTCTTCATTCACTGATAAAGCTCTATCTAGTTCATTCTTTTTTGTGGCTGCATAATATTCTATAGTCTATTATAATTTATTCCACAATTTACTCTATTGATGGATGTGTACCATGGTCCTATTTTTTTTTCTTAGTATCAACATTGTAGCCATAAACATCTTGGTACATGTCCTTGCAAACGTCTACTGGTGTTCCTATGGCATTGGTTTCCAGGAATGGGACTGCAAGGTTGAAGAGTAGGTGTGAATTTAATTGTAATGGATGTTGCTGTAAGTGGCTGTAGTTGATTTTTTAGAGTATTTGAAAAGAACATTCTCCTTCCTTATCTTATGTAATGCTCACAATGACCTTTGAGGTAGGCAGAGTAGACCTTATTATTCCCATTTTACTGATGAGAAAATGGAGGCACAGAGAAGCTAAATGGTTTCTCATAGTTACCCAGGTAGGAAGTACTTGACTCCAGTCTAAAACCAAATTCATCCTAAAGAAGCCCCTTACAGTCTTTCTGTACCTACATTGTCGGTTTTGATAAATCAGTTAAATTGATTGAATTTGAAAAAAACAGAAAAGAAAGAAAGAAAGAATAGGACACATACCTTTGGCTATACTACCAGGAGAGGGCAGTAACTTATACATTTATTTTCCTAAATATTCGCACCCCCAGCCTCTTATGAGAACCATACTTTTTCTCTTTCTTTTGACATTTATAATGCCTTAATTTTAGTTTGGGGTTAGTGGTTTGATCATTAAAATCTTTCTTGAGATTTGATGGTTACGTTTCATCAATGATCAATTTCTTCCGATAGTAAAAAAAAATTAGAATCACCCAATAGAGTGTATTCCAAGGGTTGTGAAAGAATGTACTTTGTTTCCTTGTTTCCCTTAAAGAATTTCTGTGTTACGTATTCTAAATCTGACTGACCAAATTCCAGTTTCGCAAAAAACACTTCTGGTGTGATATGAGGTGGTTCACATAGCATTTTTTCCTGACCTGTAAAATGAGGGAGAATACACCTACCTCCTAGGGCTGTTTTAGGGAATCATAAATGTAAACCATTTACCACAGCACATAGCTCATAGCAAGGGCTCGGTACACGCGTGTGCATGTGTGATTGGCCTCCATGGAGCCAGGTTGGTCCTGCTGATAAAAACACGTTCGAGTCTAACAGTGTCTCCCAGTAACACAAGGGGTGGGGTGCATTTTTTAAAACATAGTTTTCATCTATACCGTCATCAAACTGCCATTCAGCTGCCCTGCATTTTGTGCCCAAAGCAAGTATTGATACACCCAGCTCCCTAAGTAGAAGTGAAATTATAGGAAGGTTCATGGCATTTCTAGGTACCCCTTTTTGAGTGACAAGCGTATAAACCACAGTGAATACTTTTGTTCCTGCAGGGGTTTGATTGAGGGGAACAGCAAAAAGAATTTTAGTTTCTCTTCCTCCCAGTGAGCTTTGTTTTCTTAGCTGTCTTTTTGTGGGAGATGGGAAGGAGTGGTCACTTAAAACCAATAGTGTGTGTAAATACGAGCCACGAGTATAGTTAGCATTTACTCACGACGCTAACAGATAAGCCCCATACATGTGGCTTGAGAGACATCTGTGAACAAACAGATTTTTGCCCTTCAAAAATGTTGAGAATCTTTTAGTTTTTAGCAGCACCAGCTGTAGAATTCGGCTGTTTGTTTGTAACATGTCTGAGTGAGAGATGATGTTTAGAGGTAGTATATTAATATCCAAAATGTCATTTTAGATAGTAGTAAGGTGGTGAGGTAAGTGGAATGAAGCCAGGAAATTCAGAGTTACAGCTGACATTTCATCCTCTCCGAGGTTTGTGAAAGACCACAGCTAACTTTGCATTTCCCCAGGAAGGAGGGCGGAGGTTCAGTGGGTATCACACCCTGCATATTATTTAAACACAAGTTGTTCATTTTCTCTTCTGTGAAGAGTGGTTATAGAAAGTGTGTCTTTGGCAGACTTCCTGCTGGTGTGCTGCTATTCTGGTCTACAGTACTTAGGGAAAACGAGAGTGCAGGTCCTGCTTTGGGCCGAGAAGCAAAGTGGGCATTTGCCTAAGCCTACCGAGAAATGGCTGCTGACATCCTTTCTTCAGAAACAGTGTTTCAGTAAAGGAAGAGATGTTTCAAGGCCAATAACTAGAAAGATTACCTAGATTCGTGATCCACAAGACTTTCTTACCAACTTTAGAAGGTCATAGGCGTGAGAGTTTGTGATGTGGGATCTGTTAGGTATGGGGTCCTCTCTAATGTGAAGAAACTGAGGCCCAGAGAAAGCCTGGGACAGCCCTGAGTCACAGTTAATCAGTGACAGACCAGAGAACCCAGAGGTCCAGTACTCTACAGAAACCTCATAGCCTTCGACCCAGGGCATAAGTTGGGTGAGATTCCGTATGACCTGTTTCACATTTCATGCATTACATTTCGCTAGAGGTGCATGATGTTAACACAGGCAACGGAGCCCAAGAGAAGTTCAGAATTCTACCACTGACTTAAACTGGAGGATCCTAGGCATGTTAGCCTCTAAATCTCAGGTTCCTTTATATATATATATATATATATATATATATATATATATATATATATATATATATATATATATATATATATATATTATATAGGACAGTAGTAGAGTAAGAGATCATCAATGTACGATAGCTTTTTGGGCCCGGTGCTGTGCTACATACTGGAGACATAAAGAAAAATAAGATACCATCCCTGCATTCAAGCAGTTTGCAGGATAGTTGGGAAGACAGACATACAGATAAATAAAGTAGCATGTGTTCAATGTAATGATAGCAATACAAGCAGTACAGACTAGAGAGGTTTGGGAAGCCTTCTCAATGGAGGTGTTTCACAGATTTTTGAAGACAATCGTTGTGAGGCAGGCAAGGGTTTTTCGAGAAGAGAAATGAGCATATAGTATGCTAATGTATGAACTTGTGAAATAATATATTAATATTAACATTAAATTAACATATTAATATTAACATAGAGCTGCAATTGGTTTATAATGCTGTGACCTAAAGCGTATAGGCAGAGAAGCCAGAAAGAACCATGGAAAGGGGGACCATATTCTAACTGGCTTCAAGGCTATTCAGTGTGGATATGGGTCAATTCTAAGAGATTTTTAAGCTGGGAAGTAATGTGGTAATATTTGTGTTCTGTAAAGATTGCTCTGTAGACAACTGGAGGATGAATTGGAGAAGGGGAAAGCATGAGGGCTGGTGGGAGATAAATAAGGGCGTTGGGTCTGGCTTGGGTGACTGGACTCTGTCACCCAAGACTGCTTTTGAAAGGTAATGAGTTCCATTTGGAATATTTTGTGTGAGGTGTCCAGATGGCTGGATCATCAATATGATTTTAATTATATTGGCAATTTAAAAACATTTTATGAAAAGGGAAAATATTTTCAACTCTTTCTGACATTGATCAGCTCATTATTTTTGCCTGAGCAAAATTTCTCTTTCAAAGAATTATCCTTTAAAAGAAGGGGTTAGTTAGGTCTTTTCCACTGAAACATTGTTTTTAATATAAGAATTCAAGCCTTTTTGGCATTTCTTATTAGTCGATGTTCTTTTCCTTAGCATTTGTTCATTTGTTGTTTTTCTTTTGTCTTATGCAGGCAGTGATGCAAACAGTTACTTTGCTATGTACCTTTAAAACCTATCAAACGAGTGGTGATCATTTTGCAATATATACAAATATCGAATCATTACATTGTATACTTGAAACTAATGTAATGTTATATGTCAAGTATGCCTCAATAAAAAATTAAAATAAAGTAGCCAATCCAGAAAAAAAATATTTATCAAGAGAGTTTTTTATGATTTCCGTGTGTTGGGAAAATTAATGTATGAATGAGGAAGGACTCTCAACTTTTCTCTAATGAGGAAGAAAAAAATAATAAATGTTAACTTTGAAACTTAGATATAGAAAAATAACTTCCTAAATGCCTGTGGTTTTCAACTTGAAATGGTATTACAATACTTTAAAATGCACATTTTCACAAAGTTCACTCAGGTTCACTTCTTTAAATTAGGAAGTATAACATACATATAGAAGGAATATTGGGACAATTTAAAGAAAAAAGGAGAGAGACGCCCACATTTCTACTACTCATTTCAAGAACATTATCACTACTCTTGAAACCCATACGTACCTCTCTCCTATCTCATTCTCCTCTTCCCTGCTTTCCTGAATTTTGAGTTAATTACTCTCTTGCTTTTCTTCAGTTTTATCACATATGTATGTATCCCTAAACAATATACTATATTATTTTAACCTTTATGTAAATGGAACCATACTGATTATTTTGTGACTTACTCCTGCCAAGACATTATGTTCTGAAATTGATCCATAATGATGTATGTCGCACATCAAAATTACAACTAAACTACAGAACAGCCATCACTAAGAATCACCATATTGATGTGTGTAACTTTAGTTAATTGATTTTAATTGCTGTATCATATTTAATTGTATTTATTATACTATAATTTATTTAGCCATTTTACTGTTGAAAGGCCTTGCGTTTTACCATGTATGTGGTAACCTTATTGGCCTCCTAATTAATAAAAATAATTTCTAGATTCTTTAGGGTTTTCTATTTAGATTATTATATCATCTATAAGAAATAATAGCTTTGGTTTTTTCCTTTCCAGTGTATGTAATTTTAATTCCCTTTTCTTGTTTTGTTCAGCTGGCTAGAATCTCCAGTGTTGAATAGAAGTGGTAATAGCAAACTTGATCTTTTCATTGGTTTTACAGGCAATGACTTAAAAGTTTCACCCTTGAGTATGATGTTTGCTATAGGATTATTTTGTGATACCCTTTACCCAGCTGAGGAAGTTTCCTTCTGTTCCTTTTTTTCTAAGAGTTTTTATCATGAATAATTGTTATATTTTATTGAATGTTTTTTCTGCATCCTTTGAGATGATCCTATGTTTTCTTCTTTAATCTGCTAATGTGATGAATAGCATTGTTTGATATTGAGGCAACCTTGTACTATGGGAATAACTCAAATTTAGGCATGTTATTTTTCTTTATAAATTACTAGATTTTAATTGCTAATATTTTGTCCAATATTTTTGCATTTATGTTCTCAAATCAGATTGTCCTATGGTCAATTTCTCCTTGAGGGTCTGTGAATTTGGGTTTTATATGTTTTGAAGATGTTAGACATATAGCATTATTATGTATTCCTGGTGAAGAACATTTTTACTAATATGCTACAACTCTCTTAATCGCTTTGCCTAAAATTAATTTTGTATGCATTTAGTTTAGCTAAACCAGATTTCTGGGTTAGTATTTGCCTGCAAATATTTTTCTCCAAGTTCTTTATTTCTTTTTTTTTAAATTAAAGTTTATTGGGGTGACAATTGTTAGTAAAGTTACATAGATTTCAGGTGTACAATTCTGTAATACATCATCTGTATATCACATTGTGTGTTCACCACCCAGAGTCAGTTCTCTTTCCATCACCATATATTGGATCCCCTCTACCCTCATCTACCATCTCCCTCCCCCCTTACCCTCTGGTAACCACTAACTATTGTCTATGTCTATGAGTTTTTGTTTCTTCATTTGTCTTGTTCTTTTGTTGTTTTCAGTTTTATATACCACACATCAGTGAAATTATATGGTTCTCTACGTTTTCTGTCAGACTTATTCGCTTAGCATTATAATCTCAAGATCCATCTATGTTGTCACAAATGGCACTATTTCATCTTTTCCTATGGCAGAACCAAGTTCCTTATTTCAAGGACACAAAAATTTGAGATTTGTCTTTTGTAAATCACATAACTGTATTTTATCTTTCTTATGAGCTTTGTTAATTTATATACAGTAAACTCACACATTGTAATTGTACAGTGTGATGAATTTTAACAAGTATATACAGTCATGTAACCACCACCACAATAAAGATACAGATCATTTCCGTCACATCAGAAAGTTCCTCATGCCCTTTTACAGTCAGTTTCTTTCCCTCACCTCTGGCCCCAAGAAACCACTGATCTGCTCTTTATCACTGTAGTGCTGTCTTCTCTAGAATGTCATATAAACGGGATCATACAGTGTGCAGTCTTTGGTGTTTGATGCTTTTGAGATTCATCCATGTTGTAACCTATCAGTATTTAATTTCTTTTTATTTTTTAGTATCATTCCATTGTAGGGATACACCATAATTTGTTTAACCATTCACCAGCTGATGGACATTTTGGTTGTTTCTAGATTTTGGCTATTATGAATAAAGCTAATATAAACATTCACATTCAAATATTTGTGTGGACTTGTTTTCTGTTTTTTAATTCAATCAGATAATCTTTGTCTTTTAACCAGAAAATGTAGTCAGTTTCTATTGTTTAGTAGATTGCATTGCTTATATTTGCGTTTTCAGTCAAACAAAAAATAATAATACATTTGTATTCATTTTGGCAATCTTGTATTTTGCTTTCTATTTGCCCTACTTTCTTTGTGCTTTATTTTTTTTATTTTTATTGTCTTCATTTCGGTTGAATGAGATTTGCTTTGTTTTTATTTTAATAATTCCATGTTTTGGGGTTTTTTTCTATTTTGGCAATTATACACAATATTCTCTTTCAGTGCTTACCCTAGAGATGTTAGTATCTTGCTTAACATAATGAAGTCTTACACTACACAGTGTCTTCTTTCTTCTTCCAAACAGTTTAGGAATCTTAGCATTCTATAACTGGATCATTCTTTTTCAACTTAATATGCCATTGTTTTCATTTTTCAATTTTATCTTTTTTTTATGTTAGACATTATTATAATTTGTATACAGCCCATGTTTATTTAAATTTAGTTATGTGTTTACTATTTTCTTTGCTCACCATTCTTTCATCTCAGATCACTTTGCGTTTTTCTGAAATTTCTTTAGAAATTCCTGTCATGAATGTTTTTGGAAATAAACTTTATTTTTGTTTGATTGAAAATGCCTTTATTTGCCATTGTTTGTGAAAGGTAATTTTACTGCATACACAGTTCCATGTTTAGTATTATTTTCTCTCCGTGTTTTACATATATTGCCCCAGATTTAAACACATTAAACATATCTGTTTTATATTCTATAGCTGATACATCCAATATCTGCAACTTTTGAGGGTTTGATTCTACAGTTTGTTTCTCACTCATGTTCATGGCAGCTTGCTTCTTTGTGTGTTTTATGATTTTTGGTTGTGAACTCAATTACTTGTAACTTTATGTATGAAAATCCTTTGAAACTTAGATTTGAATTTCATTGTTTTAGAGAGGCTTTGCATTTGCTCCTGCCATGTGTTTTGGGGCACTGCCACCACAGGACTTTTTCTACCCTAAATATTTGTGTTTGGGAAAGGATACATAATTTCTGATCCCAAACAGTGTAAGTGTGGACTTGGAATTTTCTGAGGAAACTTTTTCCTTTTTTTTCTCCTCTTCCATCATTAAGGCTTATCCTTTCTTCTGTTTCTGGGGAGTTTTTTGTTTGTTCTTTTATTTTTTTAATTTACCCGCTGAGGATTTTACCTTTCAGTGGCTTTACCTTTCAGTTGACTTTAATACTCATGTCATGTATGGGCATTAGGTTTGTGTCCTGTCCTATAGACCCCTTGTCTCTTACACCCCCCACCAGGCATTGCTTATGTCTGCAGGGTACATGCCAGGGTTACTTCTTTACCTCTCAGGCTCCTAGTCTGCTTGTCACTTACACACTATAGTAATTACTTCTACTTCCTTGCACTTTAGCCATGGATTGTTTAAAATGTTTTTAACTCTCACCCTCACATTTTCACGTGTTCTACATGGATTTGCCGTATTTTGACATTCAGAAGTCCTCTTTACTTGAAAGTTGAAGTGTTTCCAGAAGGGGAGCAATAATAAATTACTTAGATCCTTACAATTTGTGGAGTTTAGTGAAATCAAAGTTTGACTTTGATTTTTACCTACAAAAAAAGTAGTGTTGATTTGCATAAACATTGGTGTTCATTTTAAAAAGATGTTCTCTTCTTTGGTCTTTTAAAATAGAATTATAAAAGGTCTTTAAAAATTAATTACTCATTCACTTATTTTACAGCAAATACTTGTTGAGCCCTACATTTTGCCAGGCTTTTTTCGGTGCTGGAATTGATCAGTGATTAAAAGAAACAAAAAGTTCTGCCTCTGTTGAGCTAGTTTGAGGAGACAGACAATTAATAAAATAAAGTATATAGTATGTTAAAAGATGTAAGTGCTGCAAGGAACAATTACCCAGGTAAAGGAAAATTGGGAGATCTTCATTTTTAAAAATATATTTAAGACTGTTAGTGGTCATTGCAATTAAAGTTCGTACAAAAAGTTACTTTAAAAAGTCTGGTACTGCAGCATTGTTAATTCTAACTTAAATATTTAATGTTAAATTGAAATTAACATATGCATTTATAGATGTTCCTAGATTGGAAAAATTTTTTAAGTTTTTTTTTTTTTTAATAATTCCTTAGCCACTTCTTTAGTAAGCAAGTAAATGATTTGAAAATATTGAGCACAATATAATTTCAATGCCAAAACTTTTTAAATTATCAAGTTTTAAAGATGGTTTTACATTAGAAAACGTTCCCTTGTGTCCACCAACCCCCACAAGGGATAAAACAAACAAATTTCTCACCAACAACTAAATACCAAAGGGAACTAAATATCAGTTATACTTAACTCACTAGGGTTCATTCTGAAAGTCCCAGTTGGTGAAGTTATACAAGGACATTCATTTCTTTAGTGTGAAAATTGACAAACGGCAGAAGTAACCAGAAGGGAACAAAGAGTGGTGGAAACCTTTAAAGACAGCAGCAGTGGACAGCAGGGTGAAAAACAGCAGGCACTATTTTAAAAGGATCACCATTAATCCAGAGATTGAAGCTCTGCAGACCAAGAGCAAAGGAACCATTTGCAGCTCTGTTCCCACGAGGGCATGACCATGCTCTTTTACAAGCACATCAGCTGAAGGACAGAGAGTCTATTGTTGACCAATTGTAGTATCGCCCTGCAGGAAATAGGGTGAATGTCTGGGTTAGTGTCCTGACACCGGTGCCTTCAGAGATCCTATCCATGCAAGAATCAGGGAAGGATTCAAATAGTAAGAGTTGAAGATTATTCAGGAGTGAGTTTTCTACCACGAAGGCATCATCCAAGACTTTCAATTTTTAATGTTGTTTATGCTTAGACTTTTCTAAGAATAAAAAGTTAAGGAAAGCAGAATATACATCTTTTAAGAACAAACCACTTTTCACAGCAACAAGACAGCCATTTACGAACCAGGAAGGGGTCCTCACCAGACACTTAATTGGCTGGGGCCTTGATCTTGGACTTCTAAGCCTCCAGAACAGTGAGAAATAAATATTTGCTGTTTAAGCTAAAGAAAAAAAAATTTTTTTTGAAAATATGTAAATAAGATTAATGGTATTTTTTCTCATTGTAAGAATTGACAGATGCTTATTGGGAAAGGTTCAGACAATCTTTTTTTTTTTTTTAAATCACCCATAACCTGAGAGAAAGCAGCTGTTACTACCGTGTTTCCCCGAAAATAAAATCGGGTCTTATATTAAGTTTTGCTCCAAAAGACACATTAGGGCTTACGTTCAGGGGATGTCATCCTGAAAAATCATGCTAGGGCTTATTTTCTGGTTAGGTCTTATTTTCGGGGACACACGGTACTGGTAGGGAGCTGTCCTTCCCAAGCTGTGTGCCAAGGTGCTCTGGTCACCACAGCAATATCACGAAATTGCCAAAGGATATTTTCCATCATCAAGGGAAACACATCTGTCCAACACCATGTTGGAGGAAGTTCACAGTTTCTACCTTGTATGATACTACATTCCTTTTGATGATAATCATATCTTTGCAAAAGTGGGTTTTCTGTCATCACTGAGTTTTTAGTGATAAGAGGTGAGTACCACATGCAAACCAGTGTGGAACAGGAAGTGAGGGTAAGGATGTCCAATCTGATTCCAAGATCTGAAGTTACGCAGGGCCCTACAGGTGCACACATTCTGTTAATAAATTTTGGGGAGATAACTTCAGGAGGCAAAACATGGTACTTTTCATCGGCCTGGAGGCACTATCAAGAAATTACTGGGACTCTAAGAACTTCCAGAATCATTTGGAAACCTCTAATATATATCCTTACAGACTTTTTCCTATGTATAATACACATAGTTTGAAAACTTTTTTAAACTTAACAATAAATATATACACGGAAACCTTTGCATTTCAATTAATGTAGATCCGCATCATTATTTTAACATTTTAATGGTGGAATAGTTTTTCATTGTTTGACTCCATTATTTTATGAACCAATCCCCTAATGTAAGAAGTTTAACAGAATTTTACTTTTATAATCAATGGTGTGATCAGCCTCTTTGCAAATCTTTGTTTACATATCCAGTAATTTTCTTAGGCTAGATTCCTAGAAAGCATTTGCCGGGTCAAAGAATATGTAGTTTCTTATGCTTTGATTTCGAGAGAGAGAGAGCCCAATTGCCTTTCAAAAAGATTGTGCCAGTTTCTATCATCAATTTTTAAGACTACGGCAAAAAGCAGTAAAGCATTGGAGGACTTGCAACCATCAGAACTCAGATTTATGAACTGGTCAAGGGTGATCCTTTTCCCCAACCACTGAATAAACTTAGTGCCAGTAAAAAGCTGGCTAAGTGCACACTGGCCCACAGCTCTGGACAGCCTCAACAGGCTGAAGCTTTAGCAAAAGTCAGAGGGAGCTGACAGCCACATCCAAGCAGATACCCACTTAGAGAACAAAAAAACCATCTGTCAGGAAACTTCTTCAGCCTTTGGTTCACTAACTAGTTTTTCAAAATGACATTGTACTCCTGAGAAAGTCATAATACACTGCATAGCTTTCGTCCTACCTCCATGAGGAAGAGGTAAATGAGCAAAATAGAAGTTGACATCAGGAATTTTTTTTTTTTTTTTTTTTTGAGAGGACTGATTTCTGAGTACTCTGAGGATCAGATGGGATCCTTCCTGTTCTGTGGTCCACAGCACACATTTATATCTATGATCATATATCACATTTTGAACTATATTCAGTTTGTACATACGAGCTGATATTTTCCATTAAAAGCATTATCAAGGAAAACAGTACATTATGTGTTTCAGCCCTGATCATGGAGTCATAAAGACATATGGTATACTTTGGAAATATTTCTATTTTAAGGAAACTCTGGAGTTCTTCAGCTCTCTGGAAAGCCAACCTGTATAGAAAGACTCATTCCTGAACTGTCATGAATGGCTAAGATTTTTTGTAATTTTACATGATGGTAATATGTTATGTTTTTAAAAGATGAATACATCATCTACCTTTGATCTTGATTTATAAAATTATTAAACATTTCAGTTTTATCAATTTATAAACAGTCCTATTAAAATCACACTCTAGGTTAAAGCTGTTTGAAAAATTAGTGCTTAGATAGCTCATTCTGAAAAGGTGAATGGATTCCTTTTAGGCAGTCATACTTTATTTACTCTTTTCAAATTAGAGTAAAGAATTGTGCGACAAGATGTTAAGCAAGATCATCCTGCATAAAGCAGAAAATCTCCTCAGAAATTTTGGTATAGAAAAATTAAATTTATATTGTAAATGCACTCATCACTTCATTGTCTTTCTTTACCTAATGCCTTCAATACATAGCACCAAGAAGCTATTTTCACTTATGTCAGAAGAAATAAGGAGACCACCATGGTGTGTTTATAAAACAATGGCAGCGTGAAGGAGAATTTGAAGGCCATATTAGTTATGTTTATTTGACCAACATGGTTCTCTTTTGTTGTTTTTCAAAAACCAGCTACAGATCTGCTTTCAGAACATGGGCTGTATTTACAGATGCAAGAGACATGCCGAAGAGTATACTGTAATTACGTAACACTCATCTGTCCTTCCCAGAGGAATTTTCCTTCAGGATAAAAGACTGAACAGCATCAGTGATGTGAGGATAGTTCCCTATAGCCCTCCAGGTTTTAAGTACAGAATATCATGATCATTCTTTGCTTTCTTGTTTTAGGAAATTCAAATCCAGATCTCTGATCTCTGAATTTTTTGAGATAATCAGGAACATTATTTCTTTTAACCCACACTGTTTTTTATCAGATCTTCTCCAAGTTAATAAATTATCTGATAGATAACATCATTAGTAACTTAAATCCAGTCCTTACCTTCATTCATTCTTTCATTCATTTAGCAAACATTTACCGAGTGCCACCAATTCTGGGCTCCAGAGGTGAGCATGACAGATACGGTCACTGCCCTTAAGTTTAGGATTGAATTGGGAAGTTTTCAAGAAAGCCACTGTCTGAAAATTAGTGAGGAAGTGCTGTAGTAGGGGTTCAGGAAATCTTTTGGAGCAGAGTCCCTGAGCTCAGGCTGGGGCTCAGAGAAGCTTTCCTAAGGAACTCCTGGTTGGTCAGAGTACTTCTGCTGTGAAATCCAAATATATAGTAAATTCATGTGTCCAGATGCTCTATTTCTTCTAGTACCCATTTTCAGACCTGTAACTTCCACCCAGATGCACGATACCTTCACATGGTTCTAGAATAATCCATTATGTCTGTGGTTGGCATGGTCCACTAACCACTATTGGATTTTCATGTTACATTTAGCAATGGAAAAATTAAGATTTTAAACATTCTGAATTTTTTTTTTTTAGAATAATGCCAACTAGTGATACTAGGCCCATGTTACCTAGATTTAATTTGATTGGTTTTTGAGTCAGCCCTTGAATAACTTTTTCATCAGTTGTATAACTATACCTAATCATGATACTTTGTAATTCACAAATGCAAATAAGCATCTGTGTACTTTATAGTTTGTATTTATTTAAAATAAATTCAGAAGTTAGACATCTGTGATTTGGGGTAAATCAAGAATGGTATCAATCTTCCCATTTGTAAGATTTGGTTAACAGTAGCTGTAATTTACCTAGCAGAGATTAAATATTTAATGTTTAAGAAATGCCTGTGTTTCATTAGAAAAAAACTATCATTATTTGGTCATTAATACGATTTGCAAATTATTAGTACTGAGCACAGATAAATGCAACTGCAGATAAGATCAAATTTTCATACAAATGATGATTTAGATGGCTTTAACTTCTTTTAATTCCAAACTCTCACTGCAGGATTTTGAGGGGCACAACTCCTTAAAAATATCTGTTTTTGTTTCCTCCCAGTTAGCGCATGGTCAAAGTGCTGTGTGATAGTATGGCCTCTTCTGGGGAAAGTCCTAGAGCAGAAATCCTTCCCTAAGGACCAGCATAAATGGTTTGATTCAAGACTCCAACTTAGATGTTATCTCCATGGGGCTTCTTTGTCTCAAGAGAGACCATGTCTGAAGAACTGTAGGCTGGCTGAAAATCGGGTGGGCTTTTTGAAATGCTGCACAGAAGTTTCTAATAAAGAGGTGGTGTTTGTCTTAGTTATACTGACTCTATGTATTGGAAAAGCCTGCAGTACAAAATTCCCATTTTGTTTTTTTTTTTAGCTTGAGTCTACTCTCCTAGTAAAAATAAAGCTGTTTTTGTAAGGGCTGCTTCTAGTACTTACATCTACATTTTAGAAGAATTCACAGAAAACAATCCGTAGTGATAACTATGTGCAGTGCCCAGATTGTTGCAGAATTGTGTTTTAAAGAAATGTTTTTATGATGGCTGCATTTCAGCAGTATCACAGGGTTCAGCTCACATGATTCCAACCCCCCAGCCTCTGACACACACATACAATGGGGCTCATCGCTCCTTGCTTAAAGTACTTGACTTATTTAATTCGTGTATTTGTCTAGTGTGTGTGTGCTGACTGTCCCTTTATGCATTGTCTGCGGCCTCACTCGCATACACAGACACTGAATAAATATCTATAATGACAGGTCCCCTTAAGAGATGACGGATTGCTCTTTTAGGGAGTTCTGTGTTTCTATGGCAACTCCCTTTCTAAAACTTTGAATTTTATCCACATGTATTTTGCAGATACCAAAAACAAGCTTATGTTTAATTTAAGAAGCTTTGCGTTTTGAAGAGGAAACTGTAGCTCATCAGCAGATGTCAAGAGCATACATACTTTGTTTGAAAACTCTTTGGAAAAAAATTGGTTCTTTTTGTGCTTGACACTTAACTAAAGACCCACATTTCATTTGGATAACCTTTCATTGTCCATTATTTCATGCTGCTTAGGGTAAAAGTCACAAATATCTATGCAATTTGATAAAACTGAAAAAGAACAAAGTCAGCACTTTGTGTGCGTTTTTAGCCTGTCTCTGCCTCTTCTCTCCCCTTCCCACTTTTGTACATTATGATGTTGCTCGTTCATTTAATTAAATTTGCTCTCATCATCCATCTCCTTTTCTCTGTATTTACTACAGTATCTACGGGTTCTCAGTTACCAGCTTCATCTGATCTGGAGAAAATAGGTTATGTCCCTACTTGAAAGGAGGACCGTGTCCATGGTTCATTGCTTTGTGTTTGTTAGGAGGTGGGATCCTGGAAGACATGTGCTGTACTCCTGAGCCATAGAGTATGTGTATAAGGGCCTAATTTCCTAGTTGTGTAGAATAATTCAAACAAAGTAATTTGTGTAAGTCTGTGAAGTCTGTGTATATGAGTTTTACTTTGCTCTTCAGTGTCTTACTTTGCTTTCGGGGTGTGTTGGTTCTTTTTCTATACGTATACTTTTTCACTCGTTCCCTTTCTTCCTGAAACACAGATTCAGTTTTCTTAAAATGAAATCAGCTGTGTGACTGGTGCTCTTTTGCTTCATCCACATGTGTTAATTGTTCTGTGGCTTGTTGTGTTTACTGTTTCTGCAGACCTGATTTGCTATGGTCCATGCCTTTCATTCTACTAGACCACAGAGTTGATTTCCCAGTGGGGAAGACTGCCTTTGCACCGGGTAATTAGTTATCTCATTTCAGAAGGGCCAAGTTTCTCTGAGATGACTTTGTCACACTTTAAATGTCTGCTTTGGAGGATGAGAGCTCATTTAGTTACATGCTCATCCATGTGGTAGAAGAAATGCATGGTTAGTCACCATGGAAATTCTTAAGTATTTGAAGGGCAGAGGACGGTTAATTAGACCATTTATACTCAGCTATTGAAAGATTATGAGTTAGTTTATATTGGTAAGAAACCAGAGTAAGAAGTAATACTTTTGGCCCCATGAGGAAGTGATAGTGTTGTTTATTCCTTAAGTGTATTTTCATTTGCTGAGAGAAGACTCTGTGTCACTTTATCTTGAATAAATTTTGTATAATCTCTTGCTAAGTAAGCAAGAACACCCCCAAGGGCACAGAGGTAGACTGAGTTCTGCAGTCTCACTCTCATTACCTCCCCAGAATACGGGAAGAGAGTAAATGTAGACTCGCCCCTGAAGGTGTGGGGTGGAGGTAAGATTGGCCCATTAGCAGCACCCCTCCATTTACTGTGCTTCTGGGTCTTCCCACACCCCCATCTCAACCTCCCGTATCTTGTTACTATGCACCATGAACCCCCCATCCAGGCCCCTAACCCCATTCAGCCCTTCCTCAAAGCTACTGTCTTTCCCGACATCCTTTTCCTATCTTGTCCTCTTTAATTATTCCTTTCCTTTCCCAGTGAGTTACAAGTATGCGGCTTCGTCTTTCACCCATGCTCCAGGCCTGGCCACTCCTGGCCGCCTCACCCCTGTGGCCAGGCTTTTCTTTCCGTGGAATATGCTAAGTGAAGCAAGTAGAAACATTCACTTTGAAAGGATAGGGAATGGCCATTTAATACTCTCAGAGCATCTGTGCACTAAGACATTTTAGAGCCCTGTTTTGTGTCCAATTTGATGTGAACAAAAGGTCTGAGTTTTTGAAGTTTAAAAATATGTTTGCTAATATTTTCTTCCATTATATACAACTCATGTGAGTATGGTCTGGATCCCGTGTACCTCTTCAGCTTCACCTTGCTCCAAGCTCACCCTCTCCATCTGGGGACAGTTTTCACATGTGCCATATTCCATCCTTCCACTTGACCAGTCCATATGCTCCCTCTGTCTGAGATGTTTCTTTATCCCCCATCCTAACGTCTCCAGTGTCCCTTTTTCAGGGATGAATTCCTCTCCCCATCGTCTAACCTCGGTCCCCCTGTTATGCTTTCATAGCGTCACCTTTAAAACATAGCATTTATTGTATTTGCAGTTGTATCTTTATTTGCATGGTGATTTCACTAATGTCTTCTCTCCCGTTAATCTCTAAGCTCCTACAGGCGGGCAGTTCCTTGTGTCTGTATTTCCAGTGACCAGCCCAGGAATGAACACATAGTAAGCACACTATGAATATTGTTGACTGACCATCTACCGACATTCCTGGCAGCGCACCCAATGGCCGGCCATTAGCCCCTTTCTGGCCAGCCAACCCTGATTGGGTGGAAATATTTACTCTCCTCAGCTGCGCTAGTGCAGCTGGCCCCAGCCCCAGTCCCTGATCCAGGAGGTGAATTTTTGGTCAGTGTAAGCAAATCAAAATAGACACAAAGATGGAAAGAACCTGGGTCCTTAACGATGTAGTTGAGCTGTTAGATAAACCAGTCCTGAGACAGCTCTGCCTCTAGGTAACTCTCGTGTGAGATAATAAATCCTTTTATTTGTTTAGGTCAATTCAGAGTTTTCTGTTTCTGAAAATATCCTGATACAGAAAGTCATGAATAAATGAACACATGAATAAATGAACAACGTAATCCTGTATCTTTGAACAACGTAACCCTGTATCTTCACAAGTGCCTTTGAAATCCAGTTGTATCTCTCTTTATTTCTATGCAGTGTTGGGCTATTAGTGAAGGTGTCCACCAGTATTGAGCCCAATGCTGAAATCCGAAATCACTCCTGTATGTTTGAAGGTTGTTTCCCTCCACTCAATGCCTCATACCCTGAACTTGAACTCACATTCTTCTTCACCTCTCACCCTTTCGCTCCGCACTTTGTTCATGACTTTTTGGGGCAAGCTCTTCTCTCAGGAGGTTGAGAGTCAGGTTAAGTCATACCCAGCAATTTCCTGTTTGTGAGCCCTGAAGCTCTTGAAGAGAGCAGGCAGGTTTGACAGAACCTGTAGGTGTTTTCAGACGCTGAGCTGATTCATCCCCTTTGGTTGGTAATTCTCCCCCACCTACCACACCATCTCTTCTCTCTGGATACGGCACCGTTTCTCTCTGTGTGGGGATGAGCTTCTCAAGACCTGCCATTCCGTGCTTTCCATGTCTTTTCTGGGTTTTGGTGAGTTGCATTTTAGGCTCCTCCTTCTCCACTGTTATCAAACAGTTTCTGCACAGGAGAGTTTTGTTTGTTTGTTTTCATTTTGTTGTTGTTGTTGTTGTTGTTGTTGTTGTTAAGACAGAGCTTTAAATGAGCCCCATACATCTAGGCTGTGTGCCTGCCGCTGCCTTTCTTTTTTCACAGACCTCCACCGTAACCTAAGATAATGCAGGGTCTTAAATAACCATCTGAAATGCCTACTTGTTTGGTAGCAGAGACTTTGGCGTTCTCTTTTTACTCACTTGATCTCCCAGCACTTTGGCAATAAAGACTAGGCAATCACCCATTTTTGTAAAACGCTCCCCAGGTAACAAACCACAGGAGGTGGGCAGCTAGGTCACTGATCTTTGAAAGTATTACTTTGGGCCATGCCACGTGTGAAAAGTACTGGATTTGTACTTGTTTCTTAAACCAAGGCAAGAATGGTCCACTGTGGCCCATCACCCTGGGTAAGTAACACACTCTCCACGATTCGGAAAACATTCCTCACTGCCTCAGAGCGTTGTTTCAGGTGTAGAGTAAGATGCTGTGAAAGCATTTCTTTTTTCCTGAGAAGCGCTACACAAAAATATTAATATTATAAGGCTACGAGACAAATCCTTGTGAAGTATCTTTCACACTGCTCAGTACCTACCTCAGTTTCCCTCTTTACCCTCAAAGATATGCAGGAGCTTGGCCCCACACACAGGTAGTTCAGTTCGTCTGGAACCTTTAAAGTGAATCATCAACTCCTTCTGACAGCAGAACTTCCCCACTGACCTCCGAATTTGAGTGGTTTTTTTTTCATTTTTTTGTGATTTCTATTGGAAAAAATATTCCTTGTACTTAGTAATGAGTCACCTTCATTGTTATCTCAGAAAACAGCTTTGTGTGGTATTGACAGCTCATCCATGTCTTGTTCTAATTCATTCAGCCAGCATTTCTGCATACCTACTATGTGCAATGTGTTGTTCTAGATGCATAGGATACATCTGTGAATGCAGGAGACAGAAATTCCTGCCCTCTGGGAGCTTATAATCTATTAGAGGAAAGCAGAAAATAAGCAGTAAACAACTAAGGAAATCACAGTATGTTAGAAGATGATAACTGCTATGAAAAGAAACAGAAAAAAGTAAAGTAGGGTAAGAGGAGTGTTCGTTTGCGGCTGGGGAGAGGTTGTAGCTTTAAATCAGGTAATCAAAGTAGGCCTCCTGTTCTAGTCTGTTGTTGTTTTTACAGAATGTTGTAATGATTTAATATTGCAAATGAATCATCTGCATAAATTACATATTGCCTGAAATGAAAGCAGTTCAGCTGAAGGCTAAATATGATTGCTAAATGCTCGCGAAAGCATGGAAAGGTGCGTGAGCCCTTGCCTGGCATTTTCAGGTGACCTATTGTTAGTTTCCTTTTCCAAAAATAGTATTTATATAGTCTTCAAATGAAGCATAGCTCTGACACCTGCTGCCATGTGTTTTTAGTTAAATGTAACTAGCCGTCTTTCTTACTTGACCAAGAGGTCCATCCAAAATGTTTCCATTAAAATTTCTAAGAGGCTCCCTGGGTTGCCTTTCCAGCCTATAACAATGATGGATTTTGCAACCCTGCTGGTCCAGCCGTGTAGGAAAACCTAATGTTGTGGGTAATTCTCCCCTTTAGGCACGTGTTTTGTGTTTTAGTGGTGGTTGTTTGGAGCTATTGTGTCTTAGGCATGGAGTTTGTTATACCATATAAATTACAGACCACAGACAACCCCACCCAGAACAGCACTGTATGGACCATCCTGCCCTCTCCTGTGCAATACCCCTTCTCCCCGTGTCTGCTGTGTGACCTGACATGTGGATGAGCCCTTCTTCAAGTTCTGGAGTTTGGTATGGATGTACCTGCTGCTGGCCGGCTTGTCTATACCCCCCTTTACTGCATTCTGCCTCTGTTTTCTCCCTGAAGTAGTTAAACCTTGGGAGGGGCCAGTGTGTGTCTCCTCCCATTGTCTGAGCCTGTGGACTGGAGGCTCTCAGCAGGTCTCTCCATGGACAGGACCATATCAAGGTAACACTTTTTTTGCCTGTTGTCCAGAACTGACTAGTGTAGTGCTATTCAAAGGTAGAGTGGAGCTAGGGCCATCAGAATGAATACTTTTTAAAATTATAGTTGACATACAATATTATGTAAGTTTCAGCTGTACAACATGATTTAACATTTATATACCTTATGATGTGATCACCATGATAAGTCTAGTAGCTATCTCTCCCGTGCAAAGTTATTACATTATCGACTATATTCCCTGTGTGATATATTACATCCCAGTGACTTATTTTATAACTGGAAGTTTGTCCCTCTTATTTCCCTTCACCTTTTTCACCCACCTCCCACCCCCGGCCCTCTGGCAACCATCATTTGTTCTCTGTATCTATGAGTCTGGTTCTGTTTTGTTTGTTCATTTGTTTTGTTTTAGATCCCACATGTAAGTGATTCTTTACAGTATTTGTCTTTCTTACCTATTTCACTTAGCATAATACCTTCTAGGTCCATCTATGTTTTCTCAAATGGTAAGATTTCATTGGTCATGGCTGAGTAATATTCCTGTGTGTGTATATGTGTGCGTGTGAGATCATTCATCTATTGATGGACACCCAGGTAACTTCCTTATGTTGACCATTGTAAACAGTGTTGCAATGAATATAAGAGTGTGTATACCTTTTCAAATTAGTCTTTTCTTTTTCCTTGGATAAATACTCAGAAGTAGAATTGCTGGCTGATATGGTAGTTCCATTTTCCATTTATTTAATAATTTTTTTTTTTGAGGAACTGCCTTACTGTTTTTTATAGTTGCTGCACCAATTTACACTCCCACCAGCAGTGCACAAGGGTTCCCTTTTTTCCACATTCTCACCAACATTGTTTGTTGATTTTTTGATAATGGCCATTGTGACAGGTGTGAGGTGATACTTCTTTGTGGTTTTGATTTGTATTTCCTTGATGGTTAGTGATATTGAGCATCTTTTCATATGTCTGTTGGCCATCTGTATAACTTCTTTGGAGAAATATCTGTTGAGGTCCTCTGCCCATTTTTTTAATGGATTGTTTATTTTTTTCGTGCTGAATTGTATGAGTTCATTATATATTTTGGATATTAACCCCTTATCAGATACATCGTTTGCAAATATCTTTCCCATTCAGTAGGTTGTCTTTTCATTTTGTTGATGGTTTCCTTCACTGTGCAAAGGCTTTTTATTTTGATGTAGTCCCATTTGTTTATTTTTGCCTTTGTTGCCCAGAATGAATACGTTTTGAGCATTGGCAGATGTCCTTTTGCTCCTCACCTGTTGTTCCCCTCACTTACTAGATTCAGAGGGTTTGATGATTAGAGGGAACAAGCCTGGAATACTTAGAGGGGGGGTCTTCCAGAGGGACTGAATGGCTACTCTGGTTCATTGGAATGTCTTCCAGCTCTGAACCTGTCACTCATTATTCTGAATTGTGCACTTCTGTCACCTCCTAGGATAGAGTGCCGTTACAAAGTCACATACTCTCTCTAGGCCTGTTTCCTCACCTGTGAAAGGAGATTAGTCTCCAAATGACTTTCAGGATCGCTTCTACTTCTAATATGCTAATGTTCTTAAGACACTATTTACTGTCCTTCTCCAAACAGTTGACCTTTTTGACATGGTTGGGCTCTTCCACTCCTATACCTGTTATCCTTGTCTAATTCTCCCCAGGAACTCATGTTATTCATTTCATTGTCACTCTTCCTCTGTATGCTTTGTACAGTCTCCCAACTTCTGGCACATTTCTGCCACTGGGACCTGTGATTCTGCTCTGCAAATAGCTCTGGTTGTTTCCTCCTTGCTCCCTATCCGAAATAATGCTTTTGTATGGATGTCTCTGAGTAGGGGATTGGGCTGTTGAGAAAAACATGTTTGTAGCCCAATGTCTCTATTTTAAAAGAGACTGAGAGTGGAATTATGTGTTCTTTTTAGATTGCTCAGGCTCCAATGACCACAATCAAAATAGATCTATATCCAAGAAGTGAAAAGGTAGTATATGTGAATTTTCTCGCAATATGAATCCTAACACAAAAGCAGTTACAACACTTTAAACTTAAATTGCGTAGTCTGTACCATGATTTTTCAAAAATTTGTCATTTGAACCTTGAAGAGGAAAATATACTCCAATGGGTAAGAAAGCGTTATTTTCTCTAAATTTTATAACAGAGGGAGTATGTTTCATTTTCTCAGTGCCTTGTGCCTGGGAATTTTGAAATGATAGATTCAGCTGTGGTATAATAATAAAGTTCCACGGTAAGAATATCAACGTGGAGAGAGATTGCTGGATTAAAGCACCTGGATTTTAAATATATATATTTTTTTGTCAGATTGCTGTTCACTTAGTTGCCACAATCTAAAATTTATCTGTTAGTATTTTTTTTAATTGTTACCAGTGTGATAAACATTTTTCCATGTACAATATATATATATATAAATTATAATTTACTGAACGATGATACATGAGGATACGCTACTGAAATAACCTTAAATTGTAGGAATCAGATATTCCTATGGCTTATTTATTCAGAATATAACTTACCCAACAAGGTCATGTGTAACTTATTTTGAAGAGTAGGTACTTAAAAATAGGATTATTATTTAATTAGAAATGAATGTGGCTCTTAGAGTTACAATGACTGGCCCAAAGTCATCTAATAAATGAAAGACTAGAACTAAAAGTCACTCCTTTGGTATTTGATTCATGTCCTTAATTATGAATTGATGCAAATATTTTATGTGAAATACCCATACTCCAGAAAATTATGTTATTTTAGATATACCCTTAATAAATATACCTTTCTTTCAAATAACATTAGAACCAATTCCTCCATCTTTATATAGGGGCATACTTAATAATGCATGTATTGATGAGATTTTATTTTATTTTTAAAGACTTCCAAGAAAGATTTCATACATTCCCTCATTAACCCACTCTAGTGTTTAATTACCTTTGATGTCAGAACACTCTTATCTAACTTAAGTCTCTCATGCTGTAGCTTAAGTCGTTTTCTCTCATTCTACCTAGGCAATTAGAAGCAACTAATCACCATTATCCATAATAATATTTATAAAGTACTCCATATATTTGAAATGTTAGCACTATAACTGACAGTAAGCGTAACTCCCAAATGTCAGTAAGTTTTAAAATAGAGAAAAGGGACTGGCTTGTAATACATGTAAATGACATAGTAGTATTTAGTTTAGATGAATGAATAATGCTGTGAACTAATGAGACTTAAGCAGATGAAATGAAAAGCATTCAGCTACTAATTCATTCACTTGAATATTTATTAGGCATCCGGTTTGTGATATTGTGCTGTGTTCAGAAGTCCCGAAATGGATAAATCATAGAGCTAAGACAATTTCAATGCAAGGGATTTTTTAAAAATATAACTTATTAGGTGTATTTCTCAGAAATGTGAAGATAGAATAGCTTAATCTTAAGAGGTTAACTCTATCCTATCTAACGACAACCATATCTGGAGGTGGGGCTGAAAAACATATAGTCTAATTATTAGAACATTTCTGTTTATTTTTACAGCTGTCCCATTACTAAAATCTGTAATAGGCATCAAAATTCTACTTTACGTGGTTCCTAAGCCCTTCACCTAGAAGCCTCTCCCTTCCCACATTAATGAAGAGGTACCTGTGTCTTCCTGTGTGTATTTGGACATGTGTGAACATCGGTCATTGTAGGTCTACCAGAGATTTATCACTGGAAGTAAATTAGAGAGTCATGAAGCATGAAAATGACACGCCGAGGATGCAGAACACAGGGTTGCCTTCTGCCTGCTTTCTTTATCATACACAGCGGAGGCAGAAAGGAGGAAAAGATTTATTCTGGAGCCATTTGACACTGGCCCACCAATTTAGGACAGGTAAAATGCTGATTTATTGCTGCAAAGAAAATAACGGGTGTTCTTGCTAAAATGCCATTAGTAGCTTTATTATTTAAAGTGCAAATTATATTCAGCCATTTGTTAGTCCCCCTTTGAGGCAAAGTTGAAGTAATTCAGTGTAGGTTTTCAGCAGGAAAAGGACAAAATAATTAGCAAATGTAAACGAATGCATTCACCAAGGTTTGGCTAATATTTGAATTCTCTTTCTGAACTATAAAGACATAGAAAATTTGCATTTAAGGAATACAAGATGATGCAAGCATGTTGAAAACAGACAAGCCATAAGAAAGTCACTATTGGCACACTGGAGAGTCTGTGTGCCTTCTGTGGGTGCCTACTGTACGTGCAAGACAGTAGATCACCAAAGGGAAAACAAAACTGAAAAAACACATGGTCCCTGCCCTTAGGGGTCTCACTGTCTGATGGCAGGAGTGAGAAAATTCAAAATTAATTAAAATATATCATCGGAATAGGATCCGAATTTCCGCAGAATTACGCATGAAATGGTTCCAAGGAGGAAAAGATGACATTCAGAAGGTAACATTTGAGGTCAGTTTTAAAAGATGCCTAAGATTTCTGTAGCCACAGTTTGGGTTATAAACTAATTCTAGACTGAAGGAGTGCCAGAAAGTGGAAAGATCTGTGCCGATGACCATCTTTGATGCATAGGTGGTTGTAATGTGACCATGCATTCCAGTTTGCCTGGGATCATGCCTGCTACCATCTGTTGTCCCAGTATAACTAGTAATAGTGCCCTCTTCCACTCTTAAGAGTCCCAGTTAAATGGTCAATGATGCAGTGACTGGTGCTTATGAAAATGTGCCACTCAGTTCTCCTGCTTTAGGGAGCACCGCTGACTGATGTCCCCAGCTGTTGCCCCTCAGGACTCACCACACTTTGGCACCAGGATTAGGCTTCCCAGGGGTCACTCCCAGCCAGTGATGATGCAAAGTGAGGATGCTGAGACAAACCGATTCCAGCAAGACTGGGGGTCCTCCGCTGAGCCCCTTTGCCTCAAGGACTCCTCATTGGCAGCGCTAAACCTTTCTTAGAAGTGTGTTATTCTCTAAGACATCCTATTCCCCTTCCTTCCTCTTCTTTTTCACAGGGCCAGACCTACACCTTGGTCTGCAGACTTTTCCTGCCTACCTCTGATCCCTTCCCCAAGAAACCTCTTGCATAGCTAATGCCATGTTAGTTCCCACTTGTCAGAAGACATGAGTCTTAGGTATTAGATAAGCATATGACTACAAAGAAAAATTTGGACCATATTATAAGCAAGTTTGAAAGCTGCTTTGAAGAATTAGACCTTAATTCAGTAGACTATGGAACTCCATCAAGGGTTTATAGAGAAGGATAGTTGAAACAAGAAGACCAGGTAAAAGGGTACAACAATTGTCCATTAAGAGCCTAAAGGAGAATAATGTGTGTGGTGACAAATACTGACATGGGTATGAGAGACACTGCAGAAAGAAGGTCTGTGGGTTTGGATACGGTGGGAGAGAGGAATCGGAGATTGTTTAATCACTCCATGCCTCAGTCTCCTCCTCATCTATGAGATGGGAACAGTAAGAAGCCCTGTATGACTCATGGAGCCATAGTGAGAATTAAATGAGTTAATACATTCCAAAAGTTTAGAACAGTGCCTGGCACATAAGAACTCCAGTGTTTCTGAATTTGTTTGCCCATTACTCTCTCTCACCATTGTCCTATAGAGCTTTCTACAGTGGTGGAAATGTTTCTATCCGTGCTGTCCAGTACAATAGCTGTTAATTACATGTGGTTATTGAATACCTGAAATGTGGCTAACGTGACGGAGGAACGATATTTTTAACTCGATTCAATTTAAATTTGAATAGTCACATGTGGCTAGCGGCTACCATTTAGAAGTCGCACCTAAATCTAAAAGTGCTAAGTAACTAATATGAAAGGGATTGCAAAATTATAGTCTATTTTTTAATTGAAAAATGCCTGTTGTACTAATATAACTTAACTCTAAGTAACTCCGGAGGCTTGATTGCTGATCGCCAGTCAGTGATAACCACAGAGAAGGTTGTGGTCCAGATCAGACCCCTGTGAGATAATTAGAGCAACAATAAAGGGACAAGAGGGAGAGCGAGTGTTTTAACTAAACCTGCAAGGAGAGTGACCATGTCTTGGTTTCTGCAATTAGCTAGTAGGTGGTTAAGACCTCTGGCTTAGTGGGATCTGGACTGTCTGCTGTCCAGTTCCTGGACCAAAAGAGTGGAGATACTGCAGTGGCTGCTATAATGTTCCCGTCCATATAATGGCCAGAAAGCACTGCTGTTATATAAGGTCACTGTTAATGCTGCAGCTAAGGACTCCTGCTAGTTCAAGAACGGCACTAATTGGAACACTGAAGGATGTATTAGAAGGAAAGCAACGCCCATTTCTTATTATCTGTAAGGGCAGGATAAAAAAGACATTCATGTGCCTATATATCCAGAAATAGGATTTTTGAAATAACCACTCTTCCCTTCCCTCCATCCCCTTGCCACGCACAGAGGGAGCTGGCCTTTCCAGTTCCAGGACTATTTCACTTTGCATGGTTAGTTTTGGCCAGGTTTTACTGTGGGCATCCCCCATATTATTGACTCACCAGTTGAGATTTTTTTATGCACTTGAAACTCTAGATGCCTCAGTTGATATGTAAGCTGTATGGATCGAGATATTTCTCTCAGGAGATAAAACAGAGGAGGCAGTGTGTAGCCCAGTAGGAAACGAAAGAACTTTGGAGTCTACCCCAGAGCACATCACAGCTGTTACATGCTAGATCTGTGACCAGGGCTAGTTGCCTTAACTTTAGTGTCCTTATCTGTAAAATGGGGAGCCCTGGTATTTTCTGAGTCATTTAGAGGATTATAGGAGTTAATATGAGTCTTTTATATGGAGAAGACTGTTGGAAAATATTAGTTCCCTGCCCTACGATCTCTAGCCTCCTGATTTCTTAAGTTCCCGTTTGTTACTGTTCCAAAATCTGGCATCACCTGGGACTCTCTCACCTCTGCTCAGACCCTCCCAAATCACACATACCCACCACTTCCATCGTCCTTTCTACCGACTCAGCCCCGCTCCAGCAACTTTTAGCAGCCTTTTTTCCCTCTCTTGCCATGCCTCAATTCCTTTTCTGAGCATTTCTGAGGACAGAACCTTCCTGTTCTGTACATATTTGGTTCCTCGCATGCCACATAAAGGAGGCGACTCAGGGAGCTCATGGCCCCTGAGCATTTGATGGGTTTCTGTATATAAGACCACTACCTGAGTTTATTCCTTTAAAAAAAAAAAGTTTATTGTTTTTCTCTTGCTCAAAACAGGCTATATTTTTATTAAAGATGTTTTTGAAAAGAAGAAAGTAAGGAAAAAAATTAAAGCACTCATAATATTAACCTCCCTGGAAACTACTGTGTATATCCTGAATGTACCTTACAGTTCTGAGTGTGAGTGTGAAACAAAAACTTAATCATTACATCCCTGTGTCTTGGTAGCATCCTTCTTAAATGTCATAATTGTTTGAATATTTTCCACATCACTAAATATTCCTCTATAGCATTATTTCAAATGTGTGTGTAGAATGCCATGTATGAATGTATTAGGGTTTATTACTGGACACCTAGGTGGTTTCTGCTTTTTCCCCAGTATTATAAACAAGGCAGAATGTTATAAAGAGAGCAGCAGATAACATCCTCATGCATATAGCTTTTCATTCACCCTTGAAATGGAATTACCAGATCCCAAGGCATGCACATTTTTAAGGTTTTTGGTACCGTAGTGTCAAATTACCCACTGAAAGGATGGATCTATTTATTTCCTCCCCTCAGGGCACATGAGGCTTTGACCATTTAATTCCTGATGAGCCCAGTAGTCCTACTTGGAAAAAAAAGATGAGAGGGACACAGAGAGAAAAAATAAAGCTGTGCTTTTCCCTACTCACATGTGGATCCAGTTTCAAGTCTCCTAGTTTTCAAGCTCTCTGTGCACAGGGCGTTACCCTAGCTCCGTGGAATTCTTATTTGTCAGCTGCTAGCTTCCTCTGCCTCCTCTAAATTGTCACCTTTAAATCAATGAGCTGTTTCTTTGAAGGGTGACCTTCTGGGAAGAGCCTTTCTGCACCTCTGTCTTATCAAAGCGGGGTATCTCATTTGCATCTCTTTCCTTAATCTCATCTCGTTTTCAAACAGTATTTTCTCCATTCTCTGTTATTGGCCTTTTGATTTAATGTTTTAATTTGGTATATAGGTTCATTGTCTCGCTGTTCTGGATAATTCATGCCACTCTAAATTGAATATCCTGTAAAAATTTCTTGAAATATTGTTTTTGTGAAAGATCTCTTACAGACTCAAAGTATTATCCATGCTATTTATTTTTCAGAAATGAAAAGAGAAAAAGCAGCGCACTTGTGGTAACTACACAACTTGATTCTTTGAATTCCAGGTGCTCAGGAGAAAATTGCCCGTTCATTTCATCCAACAGGATGAGGACAAGCACAATTTTATTTTTTTCTAACTGACTGTCTGGGACTCAGATTGTTGCTTCAGTAGGTTGATCATGCCACATTTCATAATTGTGTTAAGGACGTGAATACATACATTCCTTAGAGGAAGAGACTGTGAGTCCGCCTCGCAGATAGGTGCGTGCTCCTCCAGAGAACAGAGCGGGAGTTACTAGAGAACCCCGGCCTTGCCCCCGGATGGGGGACACCAGCGAGCAGCTGAATGGCTCTCTTAGTGTACAGTTTCAGCAGCGTGTGGGAAGGCTTATGGTATAGTGATGTGACAAGCTGTGAACAGCAGATCAGGGAAAAAAAAAACGTGAGATAATTTAATTGAGGATCTTGGTGAGAGGACAGCTCTCAAGAGCAGAGAGCAGGGACGTGGCAGAAATAGGGCATCTGAGGAAGGGATAAATTATGAAATAGCATTCTGAGGACAGTGTGAAAATGGTGCTTCCTCATTTCTCTGGCAGTTTGGGTCAATTTCCTACCCTTGCATGCTTTGCAAAAAGGGAAATAATTTATTTTTATTACTGCCCCATTCTTGTTATGGCAATTTTTAATACCACATATATAGCAAGTCACCCATTTCTATGTAAGGGACTAACTTCCTCTTTTCTCTGGGTTTGGTATTTACTATTTCTGCCATACTCTACCCTTTCGGGAAAAACTCTTTTTTTTTTTTTTTTTTTTTAAGTAGCAGTAAAAATGTGAGACTAGGAATAAGCTACAGTGTGTTCTCTTTGACATATCTTTTGGAGGCTATTGCAGGTCTATTTCTTCTGCTGTTGTTGGCTCTAAATTCGGATGTGAATAGGTTTTTAATCTTCATTTCTAAACTACTTTTTTGAGTTAGTTTTATACATCATTCCGTATTATTCACTCTCAAATTATCTTTATAAGACAAGTGGTAAATTTAACAGTGTCCAATCTTTTAGTAACTCTCAATCCCAGTATCCATCCTGGGCACTTAAAACAATAGAACTCAAAAATGGTTTACCTGGGTGTGTTAAAGTGTTTGCTTATTCAATTTGAAATAGCTCGTCTACAGATTTTTCAGCTTTTCATTTCTTTCCGTGTTGAGGCCAGCCGTCTATGTGTGATCATCTAGTTTAGAACAAGGTCTTGAAAGTGCTGATCATCAGCTTTGTATCATGGGGTAGTTGAGGCCATTTTAGACACTTCTGTCTTTTACATTTCATCCTAGAAAACTTTTACACTGTGTCAATGACAGAATCATTACCTCTCAATGTATAATACCATCAGCGTTAGTCCTTGAGGGCAGATAGCACTTGAAAACAAGGATACACACACACACACACACACACACACAGTCATGACCTGGGTCAGTACACTATGACTTAGAATTGGACACAGTGTTATAGCATCACTTCCATGTTTCTGTGTGTTGTCTTTGGTAACACGTAGTGATGCAAGAATATTAATTCCAACATAGTAAAATTTAACCCGAAATTCCCTATCCCTATATTTATTCTTTTAATAAAATCTTTCATCTTTCAACTCTTTGGAATTCTCTTTCTGTGCACATAAGTCTATACATAGAATTTAATGGAAAAATTTTGAAGTAAAAGTTTTAACTTCAAACTCTTATTCAAGTTTGTTTCTGATTCCACGCTTGAAATTCCACAGCTGAAAATTTGTCAAAGAGAAAAGGTCTCAAAATGGCTTAGCAGGTCATTCAAGGTCATTATCGTGTCTCCTGATTTTCTTCCCAGCTGCCTTCCACACCCTATCTTTTCTTCTTGCTTAAACCCAGGTGTTTTCCCTCTCTATGCAAATCCATTCATGTCCTTATGGAAGATGACGTCCTTCTTTCTTGGGGTTACCATTCCTTGCAGCTGAGTGAATCAAAAGGTCCAAATTAGTCAGAGGGAGACTTAATGACAAATTCACACATTTTAAATGAATGACTTGATTTAACGGCCTGGCATATCAGTCATATTTAGGGGAATGTCACTCCTTGCAGTTTTTAAAGGATATACCTGCAGAAAAAGACCCTCTAGGGAACCTTCAGGGAACCAGGTCAAGCATTTTCCTGTCATTCTAAGGGAGCTTTGTTTGTGTTTTAAGTATCTTACACTTAAAAAGTTTTTCTGTGTGAACTAGTTTTGTAAAAAAGCTGACTGTGTGCTACTTGTGTAAACACTTTTTCCCTCCTCTCCCCTCCTTCCTCCTACATCTTCCTAAGTTTATCTCCAAATGCTTTATATAACCCAAGCACTTAAACAAGATTTCAGACATTTTCATCTAAGCTGGTAGCGTTAATTACCTATCTTTGTCTGTGTTTCGGCACTTAATACTATTTTGACAAGGGTTGCATACGCTCTGTCTTTCTGGAATTTTTTAAGTGCTCTTATGAGTAATTTCAGAAATCCCAAGTATAGGTTAGATGAGCTGTTCTTTCCTTTGTTGTCTTTTTTATTTTATTTCAAAAACATTTAAAGAGGACCCACTATGTGTCAGGCAGCCTGCTTGCGTCACTCCCACATACATTGTCTAATTTAATCTCTTCTTCCTCTAAATCTGCACCTTGAATCACCCCCATAATTTCAGTGGGTGTGAGGGTGGGGGGGAGTTGAGTTGCAGGAGTGGGGCAGAGAAGTCATGATCTCTGGGTGGTACATCCATTGTAATCAGTGATTTTAGTCTGCAAGGGCATTGCCACTTCCATTTTTATTTATGTGGTTAGTAAAACTCCTGGATGGTTATTGGCAGAAGTGCAACACAATCAAGGATAATAGATCTCTGGGAAGTTTCAACATGAGTTTGTTTCTGTTCCTTTTCAAAAACCTGTGTTTGCTCACCTGCATTGTAGGTGAATAGAAGACTCAACTCGCCAAATGGAATATGTCAAGAAGGATTACTGATTTATTTATGCTTGCTTCTAGAATATTTGTAAGAAGTTGGTTTTATTACTCTCTTCAATGGGGCTTACTCACCCAGTCAGCGTCAGCATTTAATTATCTCAGGCCTGTCATTCTGGAACAGTGGTGTTCCCGGAGGTGCTCTCCCTAACCCTCTGAGGAGTGAAACCTGCCCCAGTTGCAGCAGGCCCAGCCAGGATGGCCCTTTCCTGGCCAGATGCCGCTTTTCTCCTTCGGGGTCAGACCAACGTGAGCTAGCAGTTGCCTGTGCCTTACTCACCTTGGGTATCATGTTCTTTCACTTCCAGCTCTTCTTTTGGCCCCCAAATTTTCATTTTTCTCTCCTCCCTCCACTCTTTCTTCCTTCCATTCTTTCAGTATTTATTGAGTGCCTACTGAATGAATACCTATCACTGTGCAAAATCCCAGGGATTCAGAGATAAATACATAGACCCTTCTTTGTGTTGCACACAAGTAACAAATGGGGTTTTTCCAAAAGGCAAGCAAGCCATAGGTACAATTTTTTTGGTTTTTTGGGTTTTGTTTTTTTAACAAAGGGGAGAATATCTTTAGATGAATCATTTCACATTGCTAGATGGGGTTGGCCACAAAGTAATTATAGGTGAGTATTTTCTAGCATGAAGATTTTTCAGGACAACATTCAGCCATTAGCTATTTAGGAAGTGCATTTTGTGCCAAGCTCTGTGCAGGACACAACAAATACAAAGCTAGAGAAGACAAGGTCTCTTTTTCTAAAGACTCATACTGTCAAAGGATAAAGAGCTCCGTAAAGTGTGTATTAATTCCGTAGCAGATTACTGGGGCATGCTGAGTAGAAAGAGGTTATGAGCATTGAGCAGGGTGGAGCCAGTACAGAGCCTGACACACAGTAGGTTCTTAGTAAGTATTTGGTGTCTAACCCATGAGGTTAGCCCTCACTGCCTATTAAAGAGTATGTCACTTCAGCTGTTCCGTAAAGGAGAAGGGAAACCTGGTCTAGGAGAACAATGTAGACAGTGTGAGCGTGCCTGGGGGCTCGCGGGAACAGCATCCGGGTGCCTCAGAGGGAAGCATTGGAGAGATAATTCCAGAAAGAGCAGGAGGGCCCAGATGGTGAAAGGTTGGAAGGCTTTGGCCTTTCTCCTCTTGGTCAGCAGGGCGGGGACACTACAATCATTTTTGAGCAGTAAAATCACATCAGATCAAGGCTTTGGAAAGGTCCTGGGGCATCCCTGCCCTGTGTAAGATGTTCTCTCAAGTAGGGAAAATCTGGGGGAAGGTCGAGGAGGGGTCCAACCACAGCAGTCCATGTGGCAAGAAGGGAAGCAAAACTGAAAAGGAATTGCAGGCATATTCCATGTCAGAGATGGGAACGGGAGGGTGCAAGGATGACTGCAACGTTCAAAGGACTCATACTCCCCGTTTACCAGCTCTGCAAACTGCTGCAAGTTCCTTTATTTCCCAGTGCCTCAGTTGTTGTGTCTGAAAGACAGGCACAGTTGCACTTACCTGATAGCATTATTGTGAGAATTAACTGACATGCTGATGGTCTAAGAACTGAGTGTGGCCCCTGTCATGTAACAATAACCAGCACTTATTGAACTTGTACTGTGACCAAGTGCTTTACGCGTACTTGCTGAGACCCAGCAATAACCTTAAGAGGTAGGAAGGATTATCATCTTTATCCCACAGCTGAGGAAACTGAGGCACAGAGAGGATAACTTGCCCAAAGTAGTACCCCTGATAATGGGCAGAGGTGGGATTTGAACCAGGCACACAGGCTTCAGAGGCTACATGCTTACTGCAAGCTAAACTGCCTCTAGGTGTTATGGCATATGCTTATTAGTCATTGTACCATCTCAGTCCTGTTCCCCGGCTCCCTGGCTGCCAAAACTTTGTGGGAAGGAGGAAAGAAGGAGTGTCTGGTGTGTGACCTTTCTGATCATCTCTCTTCACATAAAACTGACCTGTCCCTGTCACTGACTCATTCCCTCAGGAGTCTGTCCAGTCATGGAAACGAATCTGATAAATGAATCTGCTGTGAATGGGGTCGGTTAGTTGATGAGTGAGTTACTTTACTAGAAAACACATCTACATTTTAACTAACTTATAACTAGCTGTCACCCAAAGGAGACAAGTTTCAGGCCAATAGGGAATTGTGTTTCAGCTGAAATACCTTTAATCACATCCCATGACTGGCTTAGCCTGCCTCCCTTCATGCCCTGTGTGTTATTTATATATGTCTTTCTTTGCTTCCTTTTTATTCTTAATACTATTTTTATAATTAGACAGTCATTCTTGTTCATTGAAGAAACTTTTTAAAAGTAAGGAGAAGCAAACAGAAGAAAGTTTAAATACCTCCAGATAATCTCCCTGTCCAGCAGTAACCACTGTAGACTTTATAGAGATTGTCCTGCTAGTCTTTTTTAAATCTGTATATGTGTGAAATATCTGAATATAAGGCAAGAAGGGAGTTTTGCTTGGCCAAATATTATCCTTCATAAAGATGAGTGTCATTTTATGATCAGGTCTATACAAAATCTCTCAGTTTATGGGCATTCTCTCTGTAATTTGATTTTGAACAACATCGTACTATTTGGGCAAAGACTCATCCGGAAATCACCTCCATCACCATGAGTTTTAGGTGCTTGTAAAAGTTATCTGATGGAAATACTCTACAAGTAGGCCATGAAATTCAACAGAAATTTACCCATTCTACCTGAAAGCATGATCTTATAGCCTGGGTTGGATGCCATTAAGAGCAAGTGTTTTTAAGAGAGCACTTTTAAGAGTAACACAATAAATGGTTACATAGTGGAGCTCACATGCCGATCAAATGATAACCCCAGCTTTCTTAATATGATGCAAATGGATATTTCTCACTGGGGATCAAATTTCGAGCGAGAGCATTCACATACTAAGTCAAAGACTGACAGTGAGAGGTATTAGGTGACTCTAAAGGGATTCTAACAAAGAGGAAGACATTGCAGATGAATGTGAAACATTTGGATAGAATTTTTCATAAAATATGAGTCTACAAAAATTACAAATCAATCTATTATTTTGCATAAATGTAATTTGAAATATGCATATGAATTAAGTATAAAAAGATAATTTTATCACATTTCTACAAGTTTATAAACTCAAGTTAGCAAAACTATTTTTGTATTCTCATTGGTAAAATGGGAGGTCTTTTATTTGAGGCTACCTTATATTCAGATATATATGGTATATGTGTGCTTTGATTTTAAACAAAAAAACAGGATTATATTATATTTTGTGTTGATAACCTGTTTTTTATACTTTATATAATTATGACTATCTTCCATGGCTTACTTTTTTTTAATTAAAATTTATTGGTGTGACACTGGTAAGTAAAATTACATAGCTTTCAAGTGTTCAATTCTGTAATACATCATCTATATATCACATTCTTAACCATATCATTTGTAATGGCTGCTTTAGAAGGGACAGGCCAGAATTTATGCAACCAGTCCCCTCTTATTATATATTGAAGGGTTTTTCTCCCCACTTATTTAATGTTATAAATAACCTTGATGAATAGCTGCATAGATAAGTCTCTAAGTATATTCACAGCTATTTTTCTTAAGTTAAATGACTAGAAATAGAATTGCTGGGTCAGGGCCTTGAAGAATTTTAAGGTATTTAATATAAATAGGCAGGTTACACCAACCAGTAATACTTTCATTACATCTTAGGGAATTATTCAATTATTGTCCCCTTGTGACAGTGTCTTAATTAATTCTGAGTAACTCTTTAGTTATAGATAATTTTATTGCTGTCCAAGGTGTTTGTCCTGTATGCCTCCTTCCTCACACCTCATGCCACTGGGTTAGTATGCAATACAGGTTAGAGATTACCATATCTATTTTGTTGTCTAAGCCTAAAGTGTGTGCTACCACTGGGCTCAGTGAGGTGCCCCTACAGCACCATCTGATATGTTACCCCTTTTCTGTGAATGACATTAAATCATTAAGAAACATCACTGAGTCTTATGAGATAGAGGATCCATATGATTTTTCTTAAATTCAGTATTATACCATTACAGTACTTTACTATAATAGTGCTTTTTGTTTCCATTTGTTGCATAGGTTGTTCATTTTCATATTATACAACCTCAAAAACTAAGGCAGCATGCAAATCCTTCATTATGTCAGAGCATGCTACCATACAGCCTTCTCCTTGCTTATCAATAAACAGAATCCCTTTTATAGTCGAGCTGCTAAAAGCCACTGCTGCTGGCAAAAGGCCTTTTTCCCAGCCTTTCTGACCATGTGATTTGGTTGTAGCCAATAAGATGTAAGGAGAAGTGTGTGTGTGTGTGTGTGTGTGTGTGAAAGAGAGAGAGAGAGAGAGAGAGAGAGAGAGAGAGAGAGAGAGAGAGAGAAACTGAGAGAGTTAGTTAATTCTAGGAAGTTTTGAAAGCGATGGGCCACACCCTTCTTCACCCCTTCCTCCATCTTCTTCCTTGGAACATAAATGTGATGGCCAGAGCGCCAGAATTATTTTGGGCTTGGAGAAGAAAGAACATATTATAAGACTGCTGGAAAGAGCTTGGATCCTGATGAATGAGGAATCTCCATACAGTCGAGGACTGGTTGTCTCTGATTTCTTTTTATGAAAGAGAAATAGACGTCTGTTATTTAAGCCCCAATTTGGGAGCGCTCCATTGCCTGGAATCTGGCTTAATCCTGACCAAAACAATATTACCAATTTGATGGTCTTCTAGCCTCCTGTTCTCTTTCCTGAAAGGGATTCCTTACCAGATTTAGAGACTCCCACTGTGTGGAAGTGAGTGAGCAATGTTCATACGGAAGATGATGACATCATCTGGACCCCAAGTTACACAATCACACTTCCTACGTTCATTTACAAATACTCGTTGAGACCTGTTGGTTTGCTGAATGTCCCCGTCCTTCCCCCTTTTTTGCCCCAGAAAAGAAGGGAGGGAGAAGGAATTCTGCTCTATCAAAAAGGATCAGGGAGGAGGTGACCTCCTGGCAGAGGAGGCAGAGATTTGTCTGTGACTGACAGCTCCACACTGTAAAGTGAGCGTCTTTACAGGACGTGTCACTGTGGGTGTGAACAAGCTGCAGGCTGCATTTCTCTCCCTCCATCCTCTTTTCTTACTAACGTTGTTTGTGAGTATTTTGTTAGGTTTTCACCAAACGCTCAAGGCACACAACCTTGTACATGGAACATTAAATATTATACAACTGAGTCACGAGAAACGTGGCAAGGAATAAGTAAAAGAGGACGGAGAGAAAGAAGAGAAAGGGTAGACAAAGGATAGATCAGGAAAGTCCATATTTCAGCCATGGACATACAGTATCACTGTAAACAGACTTTTTAAAATCTGGTGACATAGCAGGAAAGGCCTTTCTTTGATGCCTCTTTTTCAGTGAAGGCACCACGTTAAGCGTGAACAAGGAAATAGAGTGGGCATGTCCTGTTGATTCATCTTGTTAAGTGTGTGGAGGGAAGCCTGATGGAGTGGAAACGGTGTTCCTTCAAAAACACAAACCTGACTCCCATTCTGGCTCCTCCTACTTGAGGTCAGCAGGATTAACTTCACCCCAACGTTCTTCCCACTCTTGCTTTCTTGTTACTAAAACATGCGATGCACGAATTAGTACAGACATTGAAGTGGGTTATGGGTATCGTGTTTACTCTGCCCTACTTCAGTGTGTGTGTTTCATTTCCTGATAGAGCTGTTGAGGGTTATTATTTAGTGGCAAGGAGTTTGTAGGGCTGGAGGGTGAGCCTAGAAAATGCTTCCTCAGTTTAATAGGTTCTAGCTCCTAGGTAGTGTCCTCTAGTGTATTTAATGAATTCACTTCAATTATTCATACTGGCATGTAGTCTCCAAGCTATGGTAGTGGTTTTTCCAGGGAAAGACTTAGATCTTTTTTTCCTACCCATTATTATATTTGTCTGTTTGTCCCTGGTGATTTAAACTGATTCTCACTGCCCAGTTCATGTCTGTGTCTCTCTGATTAAATCTGTGTGTGTGTGTGTGTGTGTGTGTGTGTATGTGTGTGCATGTGTGTGTGTGTGTGTGTGTGCGCGCGCGCGATATGAATAGAAGTCATAACATCATAGATTAGTAGGGCTATGAGAATCTGAGACAGCATTACCACTTCTTATGTTTATAGTTACAAACCCTAGGTCCCAGAGAAATGAAATCACTTGTCCCAGTCACACAGAGTAGATTTAAGCCTAGACCCAGTTGCCTTTCTCACTGTCCCACGCTGCCAGACTTTGCAAGACAGCAACCAAAGCTTAGTAGAAATTTGGACATCAGGTTCTCCCTGCTTTAGAATCGTCATGGAATAAATCATCCTGATTGGGAAGAGCATCAGAGTATTATGGAATCCCACAGGCTTCTCAAAGATAATTCACTTTAAACTGTTGTCAGCAAAAACCACATAAAAATGTCCAACAAATCATAGAAAAATGAGCTCATGGAGTAGTGCTGCACCACAAACTTGAATAAGAATCTGTTTGTCTAGAGATGGAACTATGTACAAGATATTTTCAAAAGTGTGGCAAGTAGTAAAACTTGGGAGAAGAAAAAGACTGGAGCCTGGTGTGGTTCCCCTTGTTTTTCTGGGAAGGAACAGAGAAATGGTTTAGATCCAGTTCCTCTTGCCCACCCAAATTTTCAATTTTCTCAGAATTTGTTTCTTTGAAGTTCAAGCTAATAGATTTATGGCATTTTTAAACAGTTGAAAACCATCACGTTTCACTCAAACACACATGCTTTTTCTCACTCTAGCAGAAACATCTGAGCGATCTGCTTGGGGATTTGCAAAGAGAGGTTTACCTCTTAGACAACGTATAGTTTAGAGAGAACTGCACTTGTGTAATTTACTTCACTTGTCTTGCAGTGGAGGCGGAGTTGAATAAAATGTTAGCGTGGGTATTTGTTAGGTGATACTGTGTCTTGGGTTTAAAAACAGCAAGTGGAGGCCAGACAGGCCTGGTCTTTTTTTTTGTCTGTGGCACATTGTTCTCTGTGTGGCTTCATTCCAGTGGGCATTGTGTGTGTGTGTGTGTGTGTGTGTGTGTGTGTGTGTGTACAGTGCTAGGGTCACAGGATGACTTGGCATACAAGAACTGCCTCGCTGTCAGACTGTGTTCGGTTACTCTACAAATTCCATTTTAAAATGGGAATCTGGTCTAGGTTTTTGCATATTTGTCGGCTCTGCACATGAGGCCAAGTCTTTCTCACACGCTAGTTTCCTTATATCCTGTTTCTTTGTAGGATACGTTTTTAAAAAAGTAATAGCATGGCTTAGTGCTCATTTCGTGATAGGGCCTGATTGTTAGGTTTCAAGTTGGGGAATCTCTTTCTTCTGCTTTTTGCTACTCCTATATAGTTAATTTTGTTACTTTTTTAACACCTTAATCTCTGGATTTTTTTTAATAGACCAGCCTTGGTAATATGCAGTGTCATTTGCAGTTAATCTGTTATTATCGGCTTCGCTAATTTGGCCAGTGATGTCCCCTCTCCTTCCTTCCTATTTACTGTGACTATCTTCTGGATCATCTGTGTAGGGGGAGGGAAAGAGTGGGTCATGAAAGGGACATTTCTAGGGGGCCTTCTATGTGTTAGGCTTTTATATATTGACTCCTTATCGAAACCAATATATGAGGTTAGAATCGCTCTCCCCATTTTGCAGATGTGGAGATTGAGGCCAGGAAGAGTTAAATGAATTATCAAAGATACTACAGCTACTGCTGCAATTGACCAAGATTTGAAACCAGGGCCCTCTGACTCTAAAGCCAGGCTCTTTCCACATAGCCACATTCACATAACAGTTGCCTACTTTAAGTCTTATTTATCTATAATAGAATTGATCCTGAAAGTTAAACTCTCTCTCTCTCTCTCTCTCTCTCTCTCTCTCACACACACACACACACACACACACAGAAACATAAGAAAGTAAGATAGGTGAAGAAATGCAGCCTTAGCAATAGTCACAGCAAGATGTATCGCAGTGTGTGTGTGTGTGTGTGTGTGTGTGTGTGTGTGTGTGCAGTGCTACAACTGGGATTGTGCTTACAGGACTGACTGATCACAGGAAAGGAGGGCCTCCTTGACAGGACATGTCTATAGAAGGGTAACTAGTCTTACAGGAATTCAGGAAGCCCGGGCAAAGTGATGGGAGAGAGAAGGGGCAGAGCAGTGGAAAGCAAGGAGCAGCCAGGATGCAGGGTCGGGACTATCTGCTGGCAGGAGCAAAGATGAGAAGTCCCGGTGGAGGGGGCCGCATACCCAGCGACAGTGGAAAAGGTGGGAGCCCGTCATGGAGACTGTGCATCGTCAGCGTTCCATCGGCCACGAGACCTGAGTCAGCACATAAATGCTTAGTGAGTGTGGGAATAAACAGGAGGAGGGTTAATGTGAGAGAATACAAGGCATTTAATCCTCTAAGTACAAAGGTTGTGACCAGAATTCTGATCGACATCAAACATTTAGTAAAACTTGGGGTTGGGGGTGCGGAATTGTAGCCTGGGATCATTGGTGCAGAAGCAGCCTCATTTTCTGAACTCCTGGTGTCGCTTCTCAAGATGTGAGCGGCAGATGGGTGGTTACAGGTGACGGGCGGGAACGGAGCTGCCCTGTGTTTGTGATGAGGACGCCCGAGATACTGGTCTAGGTGGCTGCATTGTGCTGGAGGACAGTGACATCAGCAGGAAAGCAAACTTTTGTAGGATGAGAAAACTGCTTTGAAGGGAGGCAAGGCTGCTTTGGTAGCCTTCGTTCCTTAACTTCATTCTCATTTTTGCACAGAGGTAGCCACAGCATGCTGCCTGAGAGGTCAGAGCGTTGCAAGGATATCACTCCCGTCGGGGAGACGGAGACAAATGATTCTAGAAGTGGAAGCCTCAGGACCACGGCTGAGGTCTGGATCTATTTACTCCTCATTTCATGCCCTCTGCTGTTTGTCTCCATCTACCATATACCCCACTAGCTGATCGTTAGAAACCCAAGGCTCCAGATCTACACATGGCGCCCTAACTAAATTCATGGGAAAGAAGTGGCCGGGCCCTTTCCTCCTCCTTTAAGGCCTTGAGCAAAGTAAATACCACTTCTTTGTGGGAGGCTTCAATTCAGCCGGAGCACATAGTTCTCAATGTAGGAATGAGCACCAATGCATCTAACAAACCCCAACCCCTTCCTGTCTATTCAGAAGACCTGGGCTCTGGAATGTAAAAAGCTTCACTCTAGAGGCCACCATTCTGGAGATGGTTGCCGTTCAATTATTCTCCTGGGCACTTCTTATCCTGCTGCAAAATTAATGCCGTCCCAGAGAAACATGACTTTGGAGCTCTGACCACCTGAACTGTACATCCTGTGATCCCAGCTCCACCAGACACCCCATTTTACTCCTGCCACATTGAACCCCATTGGCCAGGAAAGACAAGTACCCATCCATCCTTCTGTAACACAACTGCCCTCATCTCTAGACTCTATGCCTGGATTGATACGAACGTCAGATAGGCCAGTGATGTGCATCGTCAGAAAAAAAAATTTGCACAGTATGAAATATTTATAATTAAAAACTGGTTAAAAAGTGAAAGCATGTAAAGAGTTTAGGAACGAATGCATTTCTATAGAGGAATTATTTTATTTCTTCCTCGCCTTCCCTTACATACTGAATTGTATGTTAACCCTAGAGTTATTATATTACTCTCAACATAGGTGAGGGTCTTTGGCAATGTTGCAGATTTGCTGACAGCAAATTTCGCCATCACAATAATTCTGAGTTTTTTCAGTTCTGTCGTGTCATCTTCCCAGAGGGAGCCAGTTACGTTTCCACTGAGTTTACTCTTGCATTTCATTTAGGTTTCCTTCCTGATTTTTCTTCAGGACATAGATAAAAAGAAGTCCTTATTTATTGCAGTTACTGCATGGGTTTTGAAGGAAGAAGAGAAGGAGTAAGAATGGGGTGGGCAGAAGTGATACAAAAAAATAGGAAATATAGTCTTCTGGGAGCCATGATAAATCTAGTTGGAGAGACCAGAAACGTACCGATCTGCATTTAAATAGCACTGAAAACAATAAATATTATAAAAGAAATCACAAAGCGGTGACCAAGTGAGTGACTTGGGTCAGGGCTACACATTCTCCTGGTGTAGCCAGAGCCACCTTCCTGGAGGAGACATGCCCTAGCTGGGCCTTGGCAGTAGCCAGACAGAAGGGAGAAGGGGGCATTTGGGGGTGGAAAAAAGTATGTACAAAGGCGTGGATGTGGACAGGGGGCAGGTAGTACAGGGCAGAAGTGGGAAATAGGGTTGGAGAGGCAGTTTGGCACCAAGTGGTCAAGGGCCATGAATACAAACTGAATTTGAGTTGCCCCCACACCCTCATAAGCCCTGGAAGGCCATTAGGGTGACACTGTCGTGATGGCCCTGACAGATGGTGGGGACAGAAAAAACAGAGGCACAAGACCCAGCCAGAAAGTACTTGGGATGGCGTAGCCACAGGTGGAGGAGCTGAAGGGAGAACCCTGCACAGAAGTGGGGCCAGCGGTAGAGATGAAGGCTAGGCACATGCCAAAGGAGTACTCAGTGGGACTCTGGTGAGTGCTGAATGGATATTGATGGAGTTGGGACAGAACGAGAGAGAGAGAAAAATCAGAGAAGACCCAGGAGCGCTAAGTCTGGATGCCTGAAAGAATGATGGGTGAACATAGGAAGGTGAGAAGTGTGGCTGGTATATAATCTGGGCTTGTTCTAATGCTTCCAATAGATTTACTAAAAACCATGGAGGGGCTGCGACCAGCGCTGCTGCGTACTAGAAGAATAATGTTCTGCCTTAGATAAAAATAGATGAAGACCAAGTCAGGTTGACCTGCGGACCAGTATACATACCTGTCCACCCATTGCTTGCAACTGGAAATCATAGCCACTTGGCAGAAGAGTGTGGTTTGCTCTCTTTGGCTGGTGAGGTGCCTAGGCTTTAGATAATGTTCTCTCTTACCTCCTAGCACTGGCTTGCATCCATTCTTGCTGCTAGCTAAGTCATAGCCTGTTTTCATTGACTCGTTATTAGCCTGCAATGTTCCTAGATGTCATCTACATGAAACAGACCTGAATGTGGCCACGTCCTCATCAGCAAGGGGAACGGGACTTCCTGGCATGAATGTGGAATGCCAAGGAAAACCAGTCTCTAAGGCTCTGTTTCCATTTAACTTAGAAAAGCAGTCACTGTTCGTTGTTGGCTGGCATAACAATAATGAGCTTCATTTTTTCGTTGTGAGTGAAGTCAGCTTGCTCTGTGTACGTGGATTTGGCTTTCTCTTTTGTGTGGCAGCTGGCCCACTGACTTCATCATTTGGGTTCCCTGTTCTTGCAATGGAACCAACACCACTGAAGTGAAATGCTGTATTTTCCACGGAGTCATGCTGCATGTGATTGTTTGTTTACAATGGCACAATGCTTTAAACTTGAGTTCAACCCTCCCCAAAACAGTCACAAATGTGGTATTTTGAAGGGTGAGCTCATGTGTAGAAAAAAGATTGAGACTCCCATAAGAAAGGGTTAGATTAATAGCCACAGACTGTCCGGTTGCTGGCCGGTCTATTCAAGAGTTTTCTCTGCAAGTTAGGCCGCTAGCAGCAGAAGGTTTAGTACCCTGATAGCTGCCCCTGGGTTTCCGCAGGTTGGTGTCTTTGAACTACTTTGGGAGAAGCTGCTGCATTTTGGAATTGTTATAAAATGAGGAATTGACTGCACAAAGGTGACCTTTTTTTTTTGAACCCAGTCTGCAATATACAAAGGCATAAGTGTAACCACCAACAAGAAAATGACACTTCGTACTGCAGTTCAGCAGCTGACACACAGGTCGTGATCCAGGTTGTGAGGGTGGAAAGGATCACCTCCTCTGAATTCATTGAGCATTAACCTTGGTCATCCACATTACAGAATCCATCTTCACATGTTGCTTTGTTAGAGTCACACTTTGTGATTCCTGGGAAACGCCTCTAGTAACCGGCTTCTACTCCCTTTTCCCCGCGGGTCATCCTGAGAACCCACTCCTGAGGTTTTCAGGTCTGGCTCATTGGTATCTACCTATGTGAATACCAGTTTTCTGTTCACAGAAACTGTTGTTCCCAGGAAAAGATCACATTAACAGTGATTAGGACATTTAATGGTTTCTGCTTCCGAAAACATTTTTTTATGTGTATTACTTTATTCAGTACTCACAAACAACAATGTTGAACCAGGTAGTATTAGGTCATTTTACAGATGAGAAAACTGCCCTGCGGAGATTTACCCCAGGTCCTAAAGCTGGGATGGCAAGCGGCAGGGCCGGAGTTTTCACTTGATCTCGCTGCATTCAGATTCCATGTTCTTCTTACTCTCCTGAATTCACTTGAGAAAAGCCTTTCGTGTCAGCAGTATGGCCTGTAGATCTCTCAGTATTGCACCGAGGTGAATGGGGTGCTGGCCTGCGCTAGCTGTTCACAGTAGATGGTTTACATTGGGGTGAAACCACTGGAGGCAGGATAGAAGGGCACCGGTTCCAGTTCTGCCATTTTTGTTCGTTCCTGTGGCGTTAAGCAAGTCATGTCACCTCTTTAAGCCCCAGTTTTCACCTCAGTAACTGGAAATAACAGAAGTGCTCACTCTCGTGGTTGTTGAATGTTGGTGGAGACCGCTTGTGTTTACGCACATAGCGCAGTGCCCCGCCGAGAGGAAATACTCCAGCCATGTTAGTGCTGTGTCAGCCCTGTCGTCATTGGTGGGACCAGTGTTTGCTAACACGTGGCTTTCTTGGTCAGGCTGACTGTCCTGCAGATTAACACCTGAAGATTAATTGGACTCTGGTCTATACAGGAAAAGCCCAACTTCCTTCTCGATTTAAAGCTACCCCAGGTCTCTTCTGTGCTCAGTGTTTTGAGACGTCTCACTGCACCTCATCATGCCAGCAGGGAATTCCACCAACTCCAGGTGCACACTGAGAAGCCTGTGGGGGTGTCTGCCTTACACCACCAGTCGTTGTCTCTTGACACTACTTTTGCAGTTGATTATTTCCACTGCTTTCTTCCTAACACCCAATGAGAGGGGAGTTCAGTGATGAAGAAAGAGAGGGAAGGAGAAGTATGAGCCAGGGAAGGGGTGAGGGACAAAGCCAGAAGAGCTCTTTAGGCACCTGCAGACCGTGGCTGGAGAGAGTCCCTGGGAAGGCAATGACTTTGCCAGATTCACAGTTTTCCTCCAGGTCAGCTCTACACAAACTTTATTTTCCATAGTCGCTTGAATGTAGCCTACTGAAAGAAAACTCCTGCACTGTCCAGTTTTGACATGAATGGCAATTGTGATTCCAGGATGCATAGGTACAATGTCAAATAGTTGCCTCTAGTTTCTGAGACACGTGGCTCGTCCGGGAGAGAACGCTGTGCTCCAAGGAAACCTTCAAACACATCACCGTCACTACACAGCACAGAGCTGAGCTCAAGATTCTGTGAAACATCTTCCACTATTTGCTATCCCACCTGCCTTCTTTTTTTTTGACTCTAATTATCTGAAGTGACTTGAGATCATTAAAATAACACTGCATTCTTTCAGATTTTTAATGTAAATCATTTCTGAGCAGGCAAGCTTCCCGGAAGCTAAAGTGAAGGAGTTGTTTTAAAAGGGAAAGGGAGATGAATTCTTTGTGTCTTGTGAAAACTGCTCTCTCTACTGGCAACTTTTGCTGCTGAGGAGATATGTAAACAGCTCCACCCCACTTCCCACCCTGGCGCCTGAGGCTTGCCCGAGAGGGAAGTACTCTTGAAAGAAAAACAACCGCTGTGACCAGTTGTAACTGAGGCTAGTAAGAGGCTCACCACCTTGTTCGCCCTCAGAACTGGGGTACATGTTCTTCTCAAGCCCGAAGCCATCAAACCCCAGAGCCAGAAATGCTCACCTGCAGGATGGCAGCCACGGCCTCAGACACGTTTCATGTTCCGTCTTTGGAGCAACTTTGGTGTGTATGGGCTGGAAAAGAGGGGATGTGTGTTACTTTTTTTATCTAACAACTTGTAACTGTGTCAACACATAAGACAGTCTGTCAAAGCTTTCTGCTGGTGTTGCTGCTGTGAATTAATTTTGAGCATCACTTGTAAGCAGTAAACACTTATGCAGTGTGAACAACTCTTTCTACAGCCGGAGTTGTCAACAGCTTGCCGGCCCCCTGGTAAGGGGGAACTAAACACAAGACGCCTCCTCCCTGACAAGTCAAGTTGGCTGGGGTGCGAAGAGCAAAAATGGGCCGCCATGCCCATTTTTTTATTTTGTCTTTTCTTTTGGCCACTCGACTGTTCGATTTTCAGTCATCCTGGAGGCTAGCCTTAAAGTGTAGAATTGAGAATCTGCCTGAACCATCAGACACTTGGCCACTTCTTGCTATTTTAGAATTGGTTCTAGAATGTATGTTTGGCCTACATCAGTTTTGTCCTAAAACTCTTCAAGAAGATATCACCATTAAGAGCAAGACACACAAGACGTGCGCCAAACACGCTGACTTCAGAGATGCTTCTCAAATTTTTATATTTAATACTGTGAGGTTCAGTATGCAGTTAAACTTGATTCACACAGTTAAAACACTCACTTCACTCTGTGATATATATATATATATATATATATATATATATATATATATACACATATATATAGAGAGAGACATATATCTATAATATATGCCAATATTATGTGTGTGTGTGTATATATATGCACATAGTATCATATGTATAATTCATGTTCACTCTTTTGTTTCTCGTTGTTTAAAGGTCTCCATTCTTTCTCCCGTCTGCATCCCTTATCCAAATGTTAAAAGTCTACAATTCTCCGTGACTCTGGCAGACCCACGGCCGCCCCTCCCCGCTGCTCTGTATCAGACAGTAACACTGAGGAGTATCTCCTGACACTATTACAGTGAGATCCCTTGACTCTGACCCACATTTTTGAAATGTGTTCCAGAGTTCCCTATCCCTTGAAAACCTGGAAGATTCTATTGTGCATAACATCCCCATGCTAGTGGCTACTGAAATCTCTTTTAGCCTATACAGTCCCTAAGGTTTGTGTGCTTCATGGGTTTGCATAGGACCTGCTGCAAAAAGTCATCCTTATCTTTTGATCCTAAAATTTCTGCCTTTGGGCTTTATAATGAGACAGGCCCTGTGTTCTAATATCCTGAAATGTGCTGCATAAGACTGTGTAGCCTGTTCACATCCTGCAGTCACAAAATGGATCCTGGAGACCTCCTGCCTTGTCTCCTCAGCCCTCCTCAGGACCTGACACAGCGCTCTCTCTTGCCACATGTGGAAAATGCTCAGTAAATGAAGGTGACTCATTCGTCTGCATTCGTCTACAGCTTCACACAGGAAGCTGTAGCCAGCAGAGGATGAGGTGGGTTTTCGCCCATTTCAAGTCATCTTTAGGTTGAAAGCAATTTCCAGGGGCCCTGTGAGAAGACCCCTGCCACTTGTTAGGTAGAGAGCCGCCTTGTGCAAACTGGGGAGCCCGTGAAGGACGCCTCTGAGACAGAGCAGGCCTGAGGTCGCCCAGGGCGTGTAAGAGCTGCACATGTCCTGTGGCATGAGGCACAGGCTGCACGTGCTACTGAAGTCCAGCCAGTACGCGACATCTGACCACCTGTAGTTTTCTATTCATTGTGAGCAGGGAATCAGTTTTACCCCCGGTGAAATGGATGCAGTTGTTCCCTTTCCTAAAATGTGAACATTGGAGAAGGGTGTTCTCCCTAAGGCAATCACACTGTTTCTCCTGCCTGCCCAGGAGGGAGGTTCGCGCTCCCATTCCTGACCATGAAACAGATTCTAGAGAGGAATCCATGTCATGCCAGCCATCAAAGAGTTAGCTAATACCGTTTACAAAATGGGAATCATCATGAAATGTATGTAACATAAAAGGCAAATGCAAAATATTTAAATGACAGGTGGCATCATTTGAAAAGGAAGTGGGGGGCCGATCCTGGCGCTGTGATCATACACAGCTGCATTAATTTGCCTAATCACTGGATCGCTGTAACCAGTGTCTATAAATAAACACACAAACTAATCTTTTGATTATCCTTTTTCATGACACGTTTTCTTCTCCCTTCCTTCTTCTTTTCTTCTTTGTGTCTTTTCATTGTGATTAAACCATATTTCTAAACTCTGTAATTCCACAGATTCTTCCATAACTGTTAAACAACCAAAATTACTCCAGACAGTTTACAAAAGGAGAAAAACAGATGGCCAATAAGTATATGAAAAGATAAAAGATATAATAAGTATATGAAAAGATACTCAACTTTTGGATAGTTTTTAGAAAAATGGGCAGGAAAAATGACACTTTCATGGTTAAATATCAGATAGGCAATGGTTAAAATTATTGGGAAAACTCTCGTGTTGGAAAGGGTGTGAGGCCGCCAGCATTGGTGAGCGACGCATGTTGTCATACACGCTGGGGCAGTGTTTTGGGCAGGCATTCTAGCATTCCGTATCAAAATTATAAATATGCATAGCATTTGACTTATCAAACACACTTTTAGGGGTGTATCTGAAAATAACAATGACAAAACAGAAACATGTATCCAATTAAAAAGTGGGCAGAGGACATGAACAGAAAATTCTCCCAAGAAGACATACAAGCAGCCAACAGATATGAAAAAAATGCTCCACTTCACTAGCTATTAGGGAAATGCAAATCAGCAACACAATGAAATATCACCTCACACCTGTTGGAATGGCTATCAACCAGACAAATAATAAGTGTTGGAGAGGCTGTGGAGAAAAAGGAACCCTCATACACTGTTGGTGGGAATGCAGACTGGTACAGCCGCTATGAAAGGCAGTGTAGAGGTTCCTCAAAAATTACGAATAGAATTGCCGTATGACCCAGCAATCCCTCTCCTGGGTGTCTACCCAAAAAATCTGAAAACATTTATCTATAAAGACAAGTGTGCTCCAATGTTCACTGCAGCTATATTTACGGTGACCAAGACATGGAAACAACCGAAGTGTCCTTCGATGGATGATTGGATACAGAAGTTGTGGTATATATACACAATGGAACACTACTTTGCCATAAGAGAAGGTGAAATACTGCCATTTGCGACCACATGGATGGATCTTGAGATTATTATGCTAAGCTAAATAAATCAGACCGAAAAAATTGAGAACCATATGATTTCACTGATGTGTGGTATATTAAACTGAAAACAACAAAGGAACAAGACAAACAAATGAAGAAACAAAAACTCATAGACACAGATAATAGTTTAGTGGATACCAGAGGGTAAGGGGATGGGGTTGGTAGATGAGGGTAAAGGGGATCAAATATATGGTGATGGAAGGAGAACTGACTTTGGGTGGTGAACACACAATGTGATTTATAGATGATATATTATAGAATTATACACCTGAAACCTATGTAATTTTACTAACCATTGTCACCCCAATAAATTTAATTGAAAAAAACCAGAAAGTTGTATTCTCAAAGATTCTTATGTCAGTGTTGTTTGTAATAGTGGGGGGAAAATGGGAAAATAGACATGAACAAAAGGGGTCTGATTAAATAAATTCTGGTACGTAAAGGAGTACCATGTATCCATTAAGAAAGGTCTGATAGGTTTATATTTAAGGGACATAGTATGTTTTCAGTAATATTAAAACAATGCTTCTCAAGTGCTTATATGCAAATAAAGATTCCTACTCAGGACGACTGGGATGGGGGCGGACCTGAGATTCTGGGCAGTTCACAATTTCCCCTGTATTGCGAATGCTGCTGGTCAATGGACCACACTCTGAGTCGCAAGGTTAGACAATACCCAATGCCTGTATCTATGTGTAAATAAATGTGCCCAGAAAAAATGCATGTCAGTTTCCACAAGATGGTGAATCTGGGTGATTTTTACCTTTGTCCTTATGCTTTTCTGTATTGTCCAATACATTATAATGCATCTACATCGGCTTTACATAAACAAACAGTAGAACTGGTTTTTAAATAGTAACTGGCCTGTTTTTTAACATGTCTTTTTAAAGAACTTGACTTCAGATTCACTTCTTGAACATTTAAGGGAGGGGAGGCCACCCCAGCCCAGTCATTTTTAAGGAGGATGGATCATTCTCCTTTCCCAATCACATGGGAAAGTTTTGAAAAACGCAGATTCTCTAGCCTGACCCCTAGAAATTCTGATTCAACCATCCTTACGTGGAGAAATCAGAATTTTTTAAAAGTTCCCCAGGTAATTCTGACACAGACTAGGTTTGGCCACTGATCCAACCTCCAGATTCTTATATATCAAATTTTGGGTCCCAGGGTGCATTTACATAGAGGAGGTTTCCACATTCTTTCCTGCTCTCTTCTGCCTTCAGAATCATTGTATTTTTGTGGGTTGTACTTTTGGGGGTGATATTGGTATCTATGCATAACATTAATATTTCCAGTAGATGTTTCTTGAAGTTTTCCCTCCAGTCTCCTGATACGCTTTCGTAGCTTTCTGTATTACTTTCCTAGGGCTGCTGTAACAAATTACCACAAATTTGGTGGCCTGAAGCAACAAATTTATTCTCTCATAGTTCTGGAGGCCTGAAATCTGTAATCGAGGTGTCTCACTTTCTCTTAAGGCTTTCGGGAAGATTCCTTCCTTGCCTCTTCCAGCTTCTGAGGAGGCTTCAAGGGCTCATGGATGTGTCTCCATGCCTCCAGTCTCTGCCTCTATCTTCTCACGGCCTTCTCCTCTTGTTTCTTGGGAGGAGATCTGTCACTGGCTTTGGGGCCCCCCCAATTAATCCAGGACGATTTCATCTCCAGATCCTCAACCTGTTATACTGTGCAAAGACCCTTTTTCCGAATAAGGTTGCAATCACACATTCTAGGAGTGAGGACTTACCCATAGCTTCTTGGGGGACCACCATTCGGCACACTACACTTTCTAAGCAATTCAGCAGCAGTTTCGAAGTTAAGCAAAACATTCTGGATTTACCATTTTCTTTTTCTCTGAGGTTGGGCTTTTTGTTTTATTTCCCTTTTTTAGGTATAGCTATAGGAAGTTGTTCCACGGAAAGCACTGACCGGGTGCCATTGGCAGTGAGTGTCTCCACCGGCAAGGAAGCTGCCCTGGACAGGAGAACTCAGGGCTCTGTCCTGGTTCTGTGCCTGCTCGTCCGGCAGTCTTCCAGCCATCAGAGGGCCTGGGGGAGCCAGGCACACCCAACACTGTCTTGGTCACATCCATACCTCCTGCCTGAGCTCTGAGGGAGATGTGATCTAACATTCATTCTCTGCCCAGGTTCTCCTGTGGTGGGGGAAGTTGGAGACATGTTTCCTGAAGAATAAAAGTAAAGTCTTGGTAGAAATTTTCGAGAAGTGTTGCCATACATCTATCGCTGTATTTCACTAGTCTTTGAGCAGATTCAAGGCCAGTTTTCCCCACCCACGCCCACAGGGAGAAAGATACAAGGAAAGGTGAAAAGAAGTCTTGCCATATATCCCATCTCACTGCCTTCAAGCTGCCCTTTCCTGTAAACCTTTTGTTGTTGTTATTGTTTTAGTAAAGGGAAGGGTGGGGGGTTGTACCTGTGTTTGATACTGCGACCGGCACAAACCATTCTTTTTTGGTTTTACTGGCTTGATTCTGTTTCAGTACATGCTACAGGTTTCTTACAGGGGTATTTTCATTTGAGGAGGAGGTTTCTCAAAAATGTTTTGTCAGTGTCTGGTCATGCACGACCCCTGGGCATCCCCAGTGAAGTGCTGTGAGTCACGGCCCCTTGACGGCGCAGGCAGAGATGTGCTTCACCTGCACTTGGGTCATTTCCCAAAATACATAGGAGGAGAACCAGCTTAGTAAAAAGAAACCTTGTTCACACATAGTGGGGTCCTGCTGTCCCACAATCACCCTTGACATTGGAAAATCCCATTTTTGTTACTTGGGAGGTTCATCTTTCCTGAACCCCAATTAACCCAATCTTGTAAATAACCCGATCTTATGAATAATATCAAGTCTTTCTCCCAGAAAAAGGGAGGCAAAAGGCAGAATTACTATGTAAGCAACACGTGAACGAAAATATTTGACCTTTTCTTGCCTTAAAATATACAAAGGCTATTTGCTCCAGAATGTCTAAAACTTAGTTACACATATTTTCAATTAAAAATAATATTTTAATTAGATAAACAATGAATGATGAGAAAAGTTAGACAATAAAAAATTAAAACTCAGAAAAAGCAAAAAGAAGAAACTATATTCCTAGAGATTCTCGGGATTCTTGGCTGGTTGTACAGCCCTCTTAGCTAACCTAACTGGGGCTGCATGTTTTCTGTTTAGTGAAAAAACAGTTAATGGATGAATAATAATTTTTTTAAAAGATAGTATGTAGCCTAAATAACATACTTAACTTAAAGTTGTCAATTAACAGTTATTTGCCAGACTTTTGATGTGAGCCCAAGGCCTTTGCTTGGAGTTTGGGTCTATTGATTGGAATTTCTGTCTCATCTTGCATGCACATCTATTGTATGATTTCTATTTTCATTCTCCTTAAATTGTAATAATTTTTAAAGGCACGTGCAACACAATCTGAGTGCAAAATTATTTTAAGTTTTTATTATTTCCCAATCTTTCCCAATTATCTTATTCATGTCTGACTCAATAGCAAATTTTCTTCAGTGCTTTTCTTCTTTCACATGTTTTATTTCACTAAATTTTCAGAAAAATTATTTTTACATTACTATTTCATGAGCCAACGTAGTATGTAATTAAATGATGTCATTACAGTACCAAGTATAGCAAGCATTAGTAGTGTAAACATGCAGTTCCCCAGAAGGAATTGGCATGCTCCAGAGTACCAGGAAGCAGCTTCCACATTCACTGACCCCGTCGACACTGGTCAGTTTATGTTATAGAGGAGGTGGACAAGGCTGATTAATCCATCCAGGGCATCAAGGTCCCTCAGTTAGGAGACTTTCTAGGGATATATTGTGAACTGCTCCCAGAAACTCGTAGGTAAAAACCTAATCATCTAAAAAAGGGTCTGAAGGCTCTACCAAACATAGGGGACCCACTTAGGGATAGTAAGATCTACACCAAGACTCAAGATATTTGAAGGAGACTTATAGTTTTGCAGCTATTTGGCTTCTTCTGAAGAGCCAATAAATACATCAGTAAAGAAGTGAAACAGGCAAGCTTTGCTCTGAGAATCTCGAACGTAAGAGAATTGGTTTTCCTAAGGGTTTATTCTGATGAGGCAGTTTTTTTTTTTCCTTCTTATAATTTCAAATTTGTATAACATATTAAGTGCTCACAGGGTTTGTTCCTTAAAGAGATAGAGAAAGCTGGTGTTTCCATTTCTGGTGTACAGACAGAGAAACAGACCCAAAGACTGTTTGCTTCATGAAATTGGTGACCAGCATGCACTTCTTATCGTGATAATTGGTTTCAACTCCTTGCCATCTTTGTGGTACTCCCCCCATTTTTAGGATGCTAGTAAGGTCTTCGTGAATAAGCTCTGTTAAGGACATGTCTTTCTTGTTCATTGATATCCCCAATACCTGGAATAGGAGAATGAATGAATGAATGAATGAATGAATGAATGAATGAATGAGAGAAAGAGAGAGATAGGTCACACAGCTAAAAACCTAACAGAGTTGTGGTTACTGCCGGGTCTTCTGACTGTTCATCCTATGTCTTTCTATTATATCAGGATCTCCTAGTGCTTTGCTGGTTTTTCTGGGTCCTTAATGCTCCCCAGACCTTAGCAAGACTCATTTATCTAGTCACAGACAGACTGTGACAAATAATATAAAGCAAGATGAGGCACTCCCTGATGGTGACAGTGTGTCAATAATAGGCAGACCATATATGTTTTCACACACATCTGGGAATTTTTAACTCTGGGAATTTTTAATTTGAGCTTCATAATTATCTGGAAATGTCCATGTTAGTAGTTTTCTTTATAAGGTAAATGAACATTATATTTTAACAGATTATTTTCGCCAATAATTAAATATTTGTTTTATTTAAAACATTTTTACTTGCTAGGAATCTTCAATAAATGTTAATTATATCTTTCTAGCAAGATTTACAGTAGGTAATATCAACTTCAGAATATTTTCAATAAATAATTGCTTTGTAGCTATTGATAAATATATATATTTTGGAAGGTTGTTTCTGCAGCTGCTCATCTAGTCCGTATATTCAAGTTTCAGGCTTTTTAATTTAAATTGATGGCTCAGTAAACTGTATAAAAATCAGGTGGTAAATTGAACTATCATTAAACATTTCTCTATAATGTGTAGCATATTTTACATGATAAATTTTTGACATTACATTAATGTTTAAGTTGATTTCTGGTGTGTGTGAATTATTCTTATGTTCTTCATTAAGTCTTCATATTTTAGTTATTGATTAAAACTAACATAATTAACTAAAGACAGTATGGGCTGGGCCCACAGGAAACTGTTGAAGAGTTGTGACTTAATCACCATGATTAGATGTAGCTACATGTGCGTGACAGGAACTGTGAAGATGAAAGTTCCCAAATGTCATATGCGTATGGAAGCTTACAAGTGTCAAATAAAGCCTTACATGTAAATAATTTTTCTACATTTTATATGATATCATGTCACATGTTTGTACAAAGGGGAATGAAACATAAAATATAATATTTAAGTTAGGTAAAAGATTCTGAACATTTGCTATGTACTTGGGACTGGACTCAAATTTCACTTTATGTGTATTATCATCTCATTTAATCCTCACAAAAACCCTATTTGGTAAGTACTGTTATCCCCATTTTATAATGCTGGATTTAGGGGTGTTAAGTAACTTTTTCTAGATACTTCATTGGCAGGAAATAGCAGAGCCTGGAAGCAAACCCTGGTCTGGTTAGGCCCAAAGCCCACACGCTTACTGGCTAGGTCATGCTGCTACCTGTTTGGATACCTGCAAAGAAGAACAAATGATTCTTTGCTCATTCCACTTTAACTTTAGGTACTTCCAGTGACCCTGGTGGCTTAATGCTGTCAGCTTTTCTTAAGAGTCATTTGGTCTTTCCAAGACTGAGGCATTGTCACTCATCAAATGATTATCTCTTGAATTCATGAGAATATATGAACAGTAACAGGATAATTATAGCCCATGTGTACTGATCACTGATGTGCCTGTTGGACAGTAAGTAGGTACATACAGATACAGTGAAATTATTCATCAAAACGCTTATCAGCTATGAGGCTAGATTGTTCAAAGGAGAAAACTCCCCCAGTATGACTAGTGATATACTTGGAGGCAATAATACCACGGGCTCCTAGAAAGCTGTTTTAATCTCTGGAGAGTAATTTTTCCTAACTTGCAATCCAGTTGCTTAAAAAAAGTCATGTACTCATGGCATATAGTTGTCCTTTCATCTTGTCTACATTATCCACAGAACACGAAAAGCTAATCGGTAGCAAAGAAAAGTCAGCGGCCTGAAGCCACTGCCCCTGTTCCCTTAGTGTAAATAATAGATGGTTCTCTGTCAGGATTCTTGGTTAGCATTACACTCCTGGAAGATGTCCACAGAAGATGGCTTTGCTTTAAACCTTATTAACTTCTATTTTAATTGCTCTAAGAAACTTTACGTTGTCTGTTAGACTCAACTGCCCTTAAACATAGCCATATAATAAATGACACTATAATGAATCATAAAAGAAAACTATTATAGTCAATAATAAACACTGCAGGAATAATTGTAGGTGTTTGTAAACATGGGATGAAGTAGGAGAAAGTGAAGTTGGAAAAGACTTTAGAAGAAAAGCACTGAAACTTAGGTAAGATAAAGAACAATTCTTGGTTAACAAAAAAAACACAGAGTAATAGGGAGATGTATATGGATCCAAAATACAAAGACTAGCTAAGAAGAGGAATGTTGAAAATAAGTTCAGGACTTAGGAAGAATCAAAGATATTAAAGAAAAGAGAAAACTCAAAGGTAACCACATACATACATTCTAGAATTATTTATTTTGTCTTTGATGGGATTCACGTATTTGCTCATTTGTTATTAATTCCATAATAATTGAGCACCTGTTGTGTCTTAGGTGACATTCTAGGTGTTAGGGCACAGTGATGGACAGGTGAGCACAGTCCTTGCCCTCACAGAGCTTGCAGTTGAGTGGAGGAGACATATATAAAAGCATAATCAGTGCAGGAATGACAAAGGCCGTGATTGCAGAAGTATAGAATGCTGTAGAATTACGAATGAAGTAAACCTAACCCAGCCAGGGAGGGTCAGAAATGGTTCCCAGAGGAAGCGCTCTCTAATCTTACACCTGAAGTACAAGTTAGCCAGGTGAAGGGGAGGGGAGGAAGAGAGAATGACTGCATGAACCCTGAGGTGACAGTGCCTGGTACTTTCACAGAAGTGAAGTTCAGGATAACCAGATACTAGATGCGGGTACCCAGGCGCAGGGGCCAAAGATGAGGCTGAAGAGGGAGAGCCATCCAAGGCGACTGGGACGGAGTCACAGGTGAGGTGAGAAGGCCAGGTGAGAAGCCAAGACAGTGTGCTGCCACTGATGCCACAGGAAGAAGTCATTTCATAGAGGAGACAGGCAACTGAGTCAAATGATGATAGGTCACATAAGATAAAAAGAGAAAACCGAGCATGGAATTGGGAAGATGGGATCATTGGTGGCCTTGATAAAAGTGGTTTCTCTGAAGTAGCACAAAACCAACTTACAACCAGTTAAGGAGCAAATGAGAAATGAGAAAATAACGGCAGTGGATCTAGACAACTCTTTTGAGGGTCTGCCTTCGAAGCCAGAGCAAAGAAAGGGGTGGTACCTAGAGGAGTTGTAGAATCAAGAAGGGATTTTAAGATGGGAGTTTTGAAAATGCTTGTGTGCCAGTGGCCCAGGAAAGAGAAACTGATGTCACAAGGAGAGTGAGGATAAATGCAGGAACAAATTCCTTAAGAGAGGGAGAAGGGATGGGGTCCAGAGCTCAAGAATAGGGATTGATTCCTGATAGGAGGAGACAGAGCAAACAGGAACCCCAAGAATGGGGCCGATCATCCCTATGTCCTCAATAAAATGGTTGATGGTAGAAAACAACCAAAATGGAAAAAACTTCTTAGGGAGCTCAGAGACATGAAAAGTCTAGGTTCTACATTTGTTTTGGGGAGTTTGTTTTTTTTTTTCCACTTGTTTGGGTTCCCTCTTCCCCACCCTGCCCCCGCCACAACTTGTCTGGAGATATGGCAGCCATTCTCCATTGCCCCAGCCTTTGGTTCTCTTCCTCCAGGATGCAGGAAAGAGAGAGCCCACCTGATAACCAGCTTGTGTATGAGATCAGCCTCCACTCTGTGCTCCCCAGTAGTCAGTCTGTCACCCAAAAGCCGGGGGATGGGAAAGTGAGGGAATTGGACAAAGAGTACTTTGTAATTTCTTTGGTTGTGCACTTTCAGTAATAAGCCATGGATGTCTAGCCCAGTGTCCACTCAGCTCCTGACTACACATTTCTGGACCTCTCCTTGTTTTGTTGATTAGAATAGGAAATACCTCTGGAGTTGAAAGGTCTCCTTTCTCCTTTTGAGGCTGTAGGGACCAGCCACTGGAGCAGGTAGACTTAGTCATGGCGACCTTCCATCCCAAGCAAATGCTGTCCTCTTCCCAGGAGGATACATTAAATATTATTATTGTCGATAATAAGTGCCAATCATTCCCTTCCGTATCTCAGGTTAGTCATGCATGACTAACTCTGTGTCATCTCAAGACATCCCCCAGGTGAGGAGGTGGTTTTAGAAAAAAAGGAAGTGAATTGTGTCTGGTTTCATTATGAGGCTGGGACCTGTATCAGTACTCATGCCCCACAGGCAGGACACCGCGTAGAGCAGAAATCCTGAAATCTGTTTCATCATTAAACATCCTCTTGTCTTAGATAGTTCTCAGAAGAAGAAATAAGTAAATATGGTAAATATTTATTCCAAGTTTCCTCTCAGAGTTGACCAAGCAGGATTCAACACAGCATACAGACTGAACCAATGCCTAAGAGGTATTGTTTACTAACAGGGTGAGTTAGTTTTCACCCTGACCCCACGGCTTTGTAAGCCTAGTACAATTTCATGATGAAAATGTCTCTTGAGCACAGTTCTCTTTCATGCGTTCTTTTGTCACTGAGTGGATAAATGGGGGATAGAGGAAAGAAACAAGCAACTTGACCTGAAGAGAGTTGACATTTAATAACGAAAATAAGTGTCAAGACATAGTTGAATCTATCTATCTATCTATCTGTCTGTCTGTCTGTCTATCTATCTACATCTATACATACATATATACATATATATTATATATATGTATGTATAGATAGATAGATAGATAGATAGATGATAGATAGATAGATAGATAGATAGATAGATAGATAGATAGAGCTTCATAAATAGACAGTGTGGGAAATAAGTGTATATATATAATATATATATAAAGTATAATATATAATATATAAAGTGTATAATACATATATATATATATTAGCTTCACAAATAGAGAGTATGGGAAATAAGAAGCAACAACAATGAAAAGTCCTTGCAGGGCTTAATTCCTACAAGCTCAATCTCAGTCAGTAATGACAAGGAGCAGCCCAAAACATTAATAAAATTGTGATTTGTGTTGTAAGACTAAGAAAGGGATAGATAGTTCTGTCTCTTCCTCACTGTTAAAATTACACTGTCTTTGGGATCACATTTGGATGGATATATTGGTAAACGTATTGTTGGCTATTGTGTGGTATTAAATTTAAATGGTTAGTTTTCGAAGTTTAGAGCTTTTTTTCCCAAAGAACAATGGCCCAAGACAGTGATAGTAAGAGAGCTTGAAACCATGACCCAAGAGACAGTTGAAGGAACTGGAAAGAATTACGTAGAGCAAAGCCTTGGGATAAAAAGAGATGAAGCCATGATTGCTCCCTAACATGTGTGGGCATTATCCTTGCAGTACTTACCCTGGAGGGCAGACCAATGTTTTTAGGATATAGGGAGGCAGATTTGCCTCAGAGAGAACTCTCTAACGATATCTGCAATGATACTGTGCATATAATTCTCCAAAATGGACTTGGCTACTCAGGAATTAGTCCCTTTCTTCTCATTGGCAGTGTTTAATCGAATCAGCAACTTGGTGGTCAAGCCTTTGATGGTGGGTTGTATTAGCCAACCCTGAAAATGCTTCGCACCCGCTATGGTGTTTATGGGTGTTTATTTCATTAAGGGTGTCAGTTTACTTTTCATTAACCATCTACTTGATTAAAATAATGAGCTATTGAGGCCAAAGAACAGAGGGGGCACTTCTCCAGAGCGGCTGCCGGTACCAGAGAATAATTTTGTGGAGTAAATATCTTTGAAATACTCTAGTGTTTCTGAAACTTTGGCTTCAAAACATGACAAGGTCTTTTTCTGGTCAAGAAAGAAAAGAGAAGTGTATTGACTACAGACCAAGGCCAATGAGCCTCGGTCCTGTTTTCCTTTCTCTTCTGAAGACCAGTTGCTTCAGTAGGAAGCTTTGGAGAGAACAGGAAGCCCACGGTTGATGCAAGAAGTTCATTGAACTCTAAGAAAAAATGTTGATGCAATTTTAGGTTACAATGTGGAATGAATCTTAATTACTTTCAAGCTTAGAACCCCAAATTTTGGGATTTAAAATCTAAAAACGAGGACTTTTAAAGCAGGTTTTGATTACTGAAACCAGGAATCCTGTCCCGTCCTTCACTTTTCTTCTTGTTCAGTTGGTAACAGTAGACTTGCCACCCCCATCAACAGATAAAAGGATTGAAAAACAGGAAATAACATCAAATAGTTTTAAATTACTTTGGGAAACTCCTAAAAGTGGGTGTACCATGTGTGGGCCTTTTAAAATGAATCATATTTATGCATTTGATGTACAGCTGCTTAATTATTTCTTGTAGTTCGGCCTAACGTTCAATGGTATTTTTCTTTTCCTAGCTACATTTGGTCCTTCCTTAACATGTCTAACGGCTGTTGGTTTGGTTCCCACTAGAAGTGTCCAGTTGTTAAACTAGCTGCTGATAAATGTGTTACCAAGTATGTATGGGAAAAAGAAACCACAAGAGATGAAAGAATTAGATGATTTAGAAAAATTAAAATTTGGCTACCCTGATATATTTTGCTGTAGAGCAGCTAGATGGGAAAAAATTTGGCCAGTGTCGTCTTTCAGCTAAGTCTTCCCCAAAACAACAGTGAAGGAAACCTTTGTTGTCTATTCTGAAAGCCCCTTGGCAGCCGCCACCCCTTCTTCCCCCAGAGGGTCAGTGTCTACAACACGGGGATGCATAATCCACAAGTGCCACCTAAATCTTCAGGCTGCATAGCTCTGAGCTAGATGGCCCCCAGGAAGTCCTGGCCCTAACATTTGTTCAGCTCAGTGAAATTTGTGCAGCTCAGTACAAGTGAAATTCATGTGCATATGTATAAATATTAAAATTTTATAAATCAAGGAAACATCCTTGTTGCGTGAATTATGTTCTGTCCTACTTCAACACGATGACCTTTCAGAAAGCCAGCTTTGAATTTGGAATTCAAAGACTCCTTGGAGTTCCAAGCTGGAACCCACGTTCCCTTTTCCTGGAACCCTGCCCCTTTTCCTCCCATTCTCTGTCCCACACTAGGTACGCACGTGGACACCCCAGCCCACGTGGCCAAGGTACATTCACATCTTAAACGGCTGGCCCATGGCTATTTGATCACCCTTTGTGTGGTATAGCCCACCCAAAGGGGGAAGGACCCAGAGAAACGTGCTCCATAGACCCTGGAAGCTCACCTGAGTAGGAATTCTGTGGCATTGTGGGGGGAATTTTCAGGTCGAGGTAGGGTTGGGGACAAGGGATTGTTGGCCTGCCTAATGGCGCTCCTCTGTGGATTCTGCTGCCTCTCCTGTTCCCTCGTGATGGTGGTGATTTCCCTCCACACACACATGACTCCTTCCTGGACTCTAAGGGCCAGAGCCTGTGGCTGCACCCTTGAAGAGGGGCATCGTGCTTCTGGGTATGGCAGCACAGGTTCAGGCTCAGTACCAAGGCTTCAGAAGAGCATTTGGCTTGATTTCGCCTGCCAGTCTTCTTGTTTGTCCAGCCTCTCCTTCAAGCTTTGTTCCTGTTCTCTGTGGCATGCCCCCTCCTTTGCACACTTACCTAGATCTCTAACTGAGGACCTGGACTTAAAACTCCTCATTTTTAGAGTCCATCACTCAGCCCCTTCTTTTGACCTCTCTAGAATAAGTGACCCTCTTAATAAAATTGCAAGAAATGGTGACACTTTTTGGGGAAAAAAAAAAATCACAGGACCCTCGATACCTAAAGACTGTAAATCAAAAGGCCTGTGGGGTGTGTGGTCCCCCCTTCTGCCACTTTCCCAATCACTGACCAAGCCACTTAACCTCTCTATTCCTTGCCCCATCTACAAGAATGCAGAATAATTCATGCCTGTTTCTAACTGCTTCAGATGGATATCTTCAGGACAGATTTCTAAGTACGTGTACGAAGGGCAATCAGAATATCCCATAAAGCCCCCTTCTAGTAGAACTTCATTTAACTCTCCAACGGCTTTTTCGTATTACAAGAAATACGATTCAGATTTCCCGAGGTTGACAGAAAAGCATGAAATCTGTTTCTAACAGATGTTCCCCATGATCCCCCAAATGTAAACATGTTTGCAAGATGATAGTGAGACAACCTGTTTACACAAGGAAGTACTTAAAAAAAGCAAACAAAAAAGCATCACCCAGAGCAGTCATTGTGATCAAAGTGCCGTCAATTATTAGGGTGTAAAGGGAACTGATGACTCAACTTAGCACCACCGCGGTCTCCAGATTTCAGTTTCGTAACAGAGTTTCTTTTCAGGAATATTCTTCATTGACACACAAATCCGATTTTCTTTCTAAAATGTTTCTCGATTTTTGTCAAACCGAAATACCAGGATCCCTTCAAAAGAAGACTCCGATACCCAGATTATGCTCAGATGAGCGTCATGTGGACACGCTTTGCCAGGGAGAGCTGGGGTTTTTACTCCTGGGGATCTGGGTGCCTGGGAAGAGGAACAAGGTCTTCCACGCAGCAGCTCCTGGCTCTCTGCTCTTCCACCTCCCCAGTTAGTCAGATGCAGCACAGAAACTCAGACTGCTTGCTGGTAGAAAATAACTTTCTGAATCAATCAAAGTGTGATATTTTGATACTTTCACATGCCTGGGTATTCTGAGCAAATGCATGCTTAACTCAGTGACTCATGGATCAAGATGCAAAGTAGGTCTCTGAATGCTGGCTGGCTGAAAATCAGTTTTTAAACCTACATAAAAATGTAATTTAGTAAATACATACATATATATTTTCATATATACATATATCTATATATATATATATGTATAAAATGTGTGTCCAGTGTAGCAGTCTTTGTGAAAGTAACCACCACTCTCCCTCAAAGTAATGTACACTGGGAGTCTGTCCTGAGGTAGAAAGATGTACATAAGGGGAAAAACCATAAGAAGTCTTTCTGATAGAAAGGTTCAAAACTCCTTTAGGATGTGTTTTCCCATAGAAATAAAACTTTAAATTCTGTTGCTTTGAGAATGGTGAGGCCAGACCTTGTGGCACCCTTATCTAATGATGCCCGCTTAAATAGAGCTGAGGGGACCATATAGCCACGGGGCAGCCATTTAAGGAGATGTGAATGTACTTTGACCACGTGGGCTGGGGTGTCCACATGCGTACCTACTGTGGAACAGAGAAGGGGAATGGGAGGAAAAGGGGCAGGGTGTTCAGTGGCTCTCCCTACACCACCACGTTCCAGCTCGGAACTCCAAGGAGTCTTCGAATTCCAGATTCAAAGCTGGCTTTCTGAAAGGTCATCGTGTCGAAGTAGGACAGAACATAATTCACGCAACAAGGATGTTTCCTTGATTTATAAAATTTTAATATTTATACATATGCACATGAATTTCACTTGTACCCTTGCCCTGAGCTGCACAAATGTTAGGGCCAGGCCTTCCTGGGGGCCATCTAGCTCAGAGCTGTGCAGCCTGAAGATTTAGGTGGGCACTTGTGGATCGTGCATCCCAGTGTTGTAGACACTGACCCTCTGGAGGAAGAAGGGGTGGTGGCTGCCAAGGGGCTTTCAGAATAGACAACAAAGGTTTTCTTCGATTAAGTAATGGATTAAAATAGGCATTTCTCAAAAAACAAACCAAAAAAATGTACAAATGGCCAATAAGTTAGTGACAAGATGCTCTAAGTCTTTAGTCATTAAGAAAATGCACATCCAAACTACAATTAAATACCACATTATCTCCACTAGAACGGCTAAAGACAAATAGTAATAGTATTGGCGAAAATGCAGAGTAATCCGCACCCTTATGCATGGCCGGGAGGATTATAACATGGTACAACCATTTGGAAAGACTGACTGGCACTTCCTCAAAATGCTAAATGTGGGTTACCACATGACCCCATGTATTGATCAGGGTTCCCAGAGAAACAGAACCAATAGGATGGTGCATATTTGCAGAAAGAGAGAGATTTCTTTTAAGGAATCGTCTCCTGCAATTGTGAAGCCTGGCAAGTCCAAAGCCTGCAGGGTAGGCCAGCGGCTGAGACCAGGAAAGAGCTGATGTGCATGCCGTTTGAGTCCAAAGGCAGTCGGCTGTAAGAATTCCCTCTTCTTCAGGAGAGGTCCATCTTTTTTCTTAAGGTCTTCAACTGATTTATAAGGTCCACCCACATTGACTGATGTAAGTGTTAATCTCATGTAAAAAATACCTCACAGCAACATTCAAATACATTTGATCAAATATCCGGGTATCATGGCCTAGCCAAGCTGATACATAAAATTAGTCATCACACCTAGCAATTCTGCTCCCAGGTGTACACAGTACATCCAAGAGAATTGAAAATGTATGTCCGCATATACCAACTGTACTTAAGGGCTCATAGCAGCATCATTCATATTAACCAAAAAGTGAAAATAGCCCACATGTCCATCAACTGATAAATGGATAAACAGAATGTGATATATACGTACAACGGATTATTATTCACCCATAAAAAGGGAGTAAGTATCAAAACATAGTACGACATGGATGAACCTTGAAAACATTATGTGAAGTGAAAACAGCTAGATAGAAAAGACCACATAGTATATGATTCCATGTATATGAAATGTGCAGAATAGAGAAATCCGTAGAGACAGAAAATAGGTTAGTGATTGCAAAGAGCTGGGGGAGGGAAGGACTGATGAGTAACCGCTAATGGGTATGGAGTTTCTTTTGGAGGTGATGAAAATGTTTTGAAATTAAATAGTGGTGATGGTTGCACAATTCTGTTGAATTCACTAAAAATGATTGAATTTTACGGTGTGTGACTTATATCTCAATAAACCTTTTTTTTTTTTTAAAGGTACATACTTGAGACTCCAAACATAAGTTGTCTTGGCTACCTGATAGACAGTAGAAAGTGTTGCTCTAAAATGCAGAATGTGTGCTGGATCCCATAAGTGGAGAGTTAGAGGAGGAAAAAGTAGGAACCACCATTTACTAGGCACCTGCTATGTCTCAGGAACGTTCATACATCAGCTCAGTCATCCTTAAAAATGAAACAGAACAGCTTTACAAGTTGATATTATCATCTCAATTTTTTCATATTAGGAAATTGAGCTTTCATTTAAATTAGTTGACCAAAGTCAGTGAGCTGGTAAGTCGGGATGGGACCAATGTCTGTCTGACTTCAGGCTTATTCTCCTCCCACTGCACCACACTGCTCCTTGTGGAGAAACCCTGTCCCTGGCTGGACAGAGACTGCAGGTCCTGCTGCTAAGAGCGGTGGGCAGATTATGCTCACGGGGCAAAGGTGTGAAAGGTTGAAGCGTGTTTGGAGAGAAAAGGCAAAGGCATTGCATACAAAATGGAGATTATTTTATGGTAAAAAAAAAAAAAAAATCCAGTTAATTTTTTTAATTTATATGAGTGCCCCAAAAGGCCAACAAGAAAAGTGACAGGGAGAGAGGGGGGCAACTGGATCTGTGACTGCAAATTAAAGAGCAGAACGCAAGAACATCAGGGTAGCGCAAGTACATCCAAGACTGATGAGAGAATTGAGTTTTCCCAGAGTGGCCGGCTGGCTTGCTGACAGGTGCAGCCGTGTGGACAGTAAGTTTGACCAGAAGCCAGGGAGTGGTGTTCCTGAAGCCAAAACAAGAAAAATCATTTCTCATCCAGAAACAAAAGTGGCACCAGAGGATATCACCCTGGAATGATCCAAGGCCCAGGACCCAGCACCGGGGCCCCTGGACAAGTGAATTCTTGGAGTTCATTCACAGATTTTATCCTGAGTTCATGGTTTCATAGGAATCCACGGATTCACAGGCTTCTAAGGGTCCCTGAGCCCTTCTCATTGTGTTGAAGGGTTTTGTGTATATGCATTGTTTTCTGGGAGGAGAGTCATTGGGTTGATAAAGGGCCTATAACAAGAGAAAGGTTTTTAAAATGAGTTTAGATGTTTCTCTTCAGTGCCAGGCTAATTTTCTGGCTGTGTGATGGATTGTGCGAAATGGTCTGGCACGCCTAATTTTTGGAATAAAAATGAATTCTTAGCAAATGATCTCACTGCCTGCAGTGCTGTCTGATTCTGTCCTGACATTTGATAGAACTTGTTAGGGGATTAGGTAAGACAGGATGTTGGTACATTTGAGGTCATTAAACCAAGAAGGGAAGGGGGGGGAGAATCTTGCTAAATATATTGTGGAGTTTAACTAAATGCTGAATAGCTGAGGGACGTTCTTTGTGCTCAGTGCCAACACTTTGAAACCCTGCTTAGAGACAGACTGGAGTGGCGGAGACAGCTCCAGCTAGATCGGTGCACTGGTAAATGACCATCTTTCCAAGAAATACTGTTTAACGTGTCTTTTTATGGAGGAGACATGGAAGGTCGAGTCATCCTGGGTTACATAACCCTTTTGTGAGTGGATACAATAATACAGACCCTAGGGAAGCAATGAAAGCTGTCTTTTCACTCAGTGACCAGGATTCTCACAGTTCCGGTTTCAAGACTAAGAAAATAATGGAGAACAGATCACAGAGAATATAAATTGTATGAAAGGTTAGGTTAGATTAAATGTAACCCCCACAAAAGTTTATTTTCTACCTGTCTTTTTCCTCAATCCTTGCTTTTGTTTTGTTTTTTGGTTTGGTTTTTTTTTTTGGTGGTTTTTTTTGGCGGGGTGGAAGTGGTGCAGGGGACAGAGGTCTTTCAATCTTATTTTGAATTTACTTTTCAGAAAATACTCACCTAAAAATATATTGGATTGGGTAGCGGTGGTGGTTGCACAACAAAGTGAATGTATTTAATTCCACTAAACCGTGCGCTTAAAGATGGTTAAAATGGTAAATTTTATGTTTTGCATATTTTAACCACAATTAAAAAATGTATTGGATAACACAGAGGGAAAAACCATTTGCTTTTGAAATGGGAATTCCAACTGCCTTTATATGTTAAATGTCAAGCCCTTTCCTATGTGTGATATGAGTATGTCAATAACAGGCAAAATCTTGTGTGGGATGAAAATGCTCATTTAAGTACTGTGTGTTCTCAGCTCTGCCACTGGCTAGCTGTGGTACCTGGGACCCTGTATCCAAAGCAGATGATAAGCCCTCAATCAATGCTGCTTTTTCCTTTCTTCCTTTCTCTGGTCATATCTCAGTTTCCTCATTAGGAAAATGAGGAGGTTGGACTCATTGATCTCCAAGGTCCCTTTCAGCTCTACTGATCTGTGGTTTATGAAAAAGTTTTTTTTAAGATTTGCAGAACAGTATACAACGCATATGGACAAACACAGTCCCCATGTATACACACAGCAGTTTCTGCCACTTCTGACTTTCGCTCTCCTCTGCTCCCCATTCTTTCTCTTCCTTAGCCTGCCAAGAGTCAACCATGAGCTTGGAAATAGGAATGGGAAGGAGAAAGGATTGAGGTGACCTGAGACAGAGGGTTAGAAGAAGAAAGAGCTAGTAGTGGATGTCAGGCTGGGTTAGGCACTGCAGCAACACTGGAGTTGACCCTGATGGGGCCACTTGGTTGTGGGTACAGCGGGATTCGGCCACAGCCACACATTCTCCAAAGGGTATGTGACCACAGCAAGATTAAAGCACAATTGATTTTTATACAAGGCAGATGGTGGCAGGCACGTGGAGACTGTAAATCCAGAGAGAAGCTGAGTTTGTCGTGTGAGAAAGAAGCAGCAGGAAGCAGAGCCTGTGTGGGAGAAGTAGTCTTGTGGGGGAGATAGCAGGTGAAGGGGTGGTTGAGGGCAGGAGTTCGAGCTGGAGCAAATCTGGCTATAATAAATCATAGCTTGGAGAACAAAAAAGACCAAAGGAAAAGAAAGATAGAAAATAAACTTTGCGGGGTGGTCTTACATTTCCTCTAGCGAAACCTTTCATACACGTTAGACTGTGAGTCTCTTAGCAAATTACCTAACCTGGGGTGACCTTGGGGACCTTTGATGCCAGGAGGGAATTGAAAATGGGGTCCAGTTACCATGACAGTAGCTGTGGGCCAGGTGAGAAATGATGATGGCACTAGAGATGGAGAGGAGTGGACAGATTTGAGATACAAGTTGAAGATAGACTCAAAGCACTTGCTGATAGCTTAGATGTTTGAAGTGAGGGAAAGAGAGGAAAATCTTGGCTGGAAGAACTGGGTCAATAGTGATGCCTGTTCCTAAAATGGTACATCACATTCCATTCCTCTTAGACACTGCATGCCTCACCTGTCCTGACGGCCCTTGGCCAGGCTGGCAGCCCTCGCCTCGCTGCAGTGAGCAGCTCTGTGCAGACCCCACGAGCCTCACATGGGGACAGCCCAGCAGCACTCTGCCTTGTGTGAGATGAGCTTGGCATCCACACCTGTGCAACCTGGAAGTCAATGGGCACCTGCCTAGAAGACGAGGCTGACAGGCATGTATGTGCAGCTTCCCAGAAAGGGGGAGCAGCTGGCAGGTTTTCTGGCTGATAGCTGAAGCACAGGGAGAGGCAAAGTTGTCAGATATGGAGAAGGAGACTGAGAGCCCTCAAGAGCCCAGACCAAGTGTTGAACCTGGGAGGAGTCAAAGCACTACTGATGCCCATCCAAGTTCTTAAGAAACTGCCCTTCCCTAAGTTGACAGGCAGCCCCTCTGACGCATGCCCATCTGCTCCCCTGTAAATGAACTTCATCGCTATCTGCATGATTTCCTGGAGGATCTTTGACATAAGGATGGAAAATATGGTATTTTGGGGAAAAAAAAAAATGTCCATCAGAACCTGCTTCAGGTGTTTTCTGCTTGGGCATTGCCAGGGATGGTGATGTTCTTCAAAGGCTGAGACCCAGAGTGAGATCCCTGATACAGTATTTTCATTGCCAGGTCCCATGACTTATAATTTGCCTACAGAGAATGATCTGGGTCAGATTTTAAAAAGGTACCTGATAGTACTTTTTTTAAAGAAACCACACTAGAAAAAAAAATTTGATTCTAATGTATTTTGTGAAATATAACCATTTTAGTATTAACAAGCTAATCAACTCTTTTTACACCAATAATTAAATTGCTGTAGGACCCAAAGCTTTATCACTTTACTCTGATGTTTGACTGGTAGCGTACGTAAAGGAGGTCATGTTTCCTTTGGGGAGAGGGATGTAGCCTCCCAAATTGTAGTGGATGGCAGTGCTGCCCAGGAAAAGGATGGTCTTTACGGTCGGGCAGACAGGATGGATTCAGTCGTGTGTCCTTCCTTTTGCACCAGTGTGATCTGAGGCGAGGCACTTTGCTTCTCTGAGCCGTGGTTCTCTCGTCCACCAAATGGGCTAATGTAAAATTCTTAGCGTAATCACATGGTTCTCTGCTTTTTCTGTCTGACTTATTTCGCTCAGCATTACACTCTCAAGATCCATCCATGTTGTCACAAATGTTCCTATATCATCTTTTCTTAACGCCGAATAGTATTCCATTGTGTATATATACCACAACTTCTTTATCCATTCATCTATCGAAGGACATTTTGGTTGTTTCACTGACTCTGGGTGGTGAACACACAATGGGATTTATAGATGATGTAATACAGAATTGTACACCTGAAATCTATGTAATTTTACTAACAATTGTCACCCCCAATAAATTTTAAAAAAAACACACCCATGTTGTCATAAGAAATATTTGCAGGATAACACTGAAATAAAGACCCTGGTGAATTACAAAAAAAAAAATTCTTAGTGTAGTTCCTAGCACATGGAAGTTCCAGTAAATGGAATTATTATTACTATGTATAAATACAAACCAGTATTCTTTTCTTTTGAATATAAAGTCTACAGAAATCCCCCAATTATTTCAGGTTGTATATTTATTTTCAACACTTATTTCTTTTTAGATTTTTCTTTTCTGAATTATCAGTGGCGAGTATTTCCAATTCCATCATCCTGTTATGGCAGAAGTGAAAAATCTGAACAAACTCCTCACTGTCTTTGGGAACTTAAACACCTTGAATATCAAAGAAGTGAATTTTCTAGCTGTGGTTCTCCAACTAGAATAACTTGGTCCTAGCACCTAATATGTGTAAATGGAAACTTTCAGAGATGTTTAATCTTAATTTTCTCCATCCTGTCTGAAACGGCTGAATCTCCTCCCCAGTTCTTTCTCTGTTGCAGCAAAAAAAAAAAAAAAAAAAGCACATTTCCTTGCTTCACCTTCCCATGCCAGTACAACAAAACACAAAAGCCACAAAGACTCTATGATTCAAAGGTCTCTGCTTTATACAAGGGACTGTTTAAATTCTGTTTGAAATGTAGATTTTTAAAAAATTCATCTCTGTAGTTTCCAAAAAATTAACGTCAGTTGACACCTTTCGTCTTAAAGCCCTTCTGGCCATAGATTAGTGTGTGACTACAAAACTTAGTGTTTCTGAATATGAATAAGGACTCTAGGGACACTCGCACTTAGCATGTTTATTGCTAAAGCTGCCACCAGATTTTTAGTAATATTTTTATACAGCATGGGACCAGCAGAACATTTGAGATTTGACCTTTTCTAGCAGATGATAGACTCTAAATGCAGTTTGGATTTTTGGAACTAAGTTTTGAACTTTTGTTTTTCTGACCACTGTAATTTATCTTTCTACTCAATCCAAAGGAAAAAAAGTGGTGGAGTGTGTGTTTGTGTGTGTGTGTGTGTGTGAGTGTGTGTAGGTAGGTATGTAGATACGTAGGTAGGTGTGCAAGAGTCATTTATAAGCCCTAAAAATTAATAGTGTCACTTGGGGCAGAGGAACCAGAGTGGCATTTTGAAGCTAGAAAGGGGGATTGGCTCAGTGGTGTCATCCAAGTGGGATGCTGAACCAAATCAGCTTGTTTTGCTTGCTGAATCTTTCACCTCCAGTGATAATATAAATATAGTGGAGGGAGCTTCAAAACACTGTATCTGGAGCATGATGTCCCCGCCCTTTTAAATGTAGGCAAACCTGGATTCAGGTTCAAACAATAGCATGAATGAATTCTGAATATTTTGTTTTCTTTTCTTTGTATCACTCTGAATCCCAGTAAGGTAGGAAGAAGTGATTAGGATAGGAGAGAATTGACAACAGGAGTTCCTGGAAAGGGACACAATTTTGGAACTTGGAAAAGCATTAAACCAAACCGCTTTTACATTTCTTAGAAATTATGTCGTTGGTCTTAGATTTGTGATGTAGATAAAAATATCTCCACCTGTAATTTCCTAGGGAAAAGCAAATAGGGCTTTGCTCATCAAATCCCATTAAAGCCACTAAGAAAATCTTAGCTAAGAGTTGACTTGTTGAAATAAAGAAAGCAATCAGCCTTACTTATACGGGGAGTACCTTCTAGAAAACCTGATTATTTCACAGCTAATTGGTATAAATGTTCCTGTGCCCACTGCTTGCAGCTGGAGACCCACGTCTACTTTTTATGACTGTTGCCATAATTAAATGCCATTTACTTTCTCTTAGCTTAAGAATGCCGCTCCCACTGACTTTTTCTTTTAAGTAAATTTAAGTTTGTGCGAGAGGAAATCACTTCCAGATAATTTCTCATATCAGGGATATGTTACTTTACTTGTAAGTGAATGAATAGTAACCGTTCAGCTATCTCTTTTTTCAAACTTTCCCCCAACTTCTCTAACAGTAAATATGAAGAAATGAAAAAAGCAGTGCTTTCATGCTTAGTGTAGCATACCACATCTCCTCACCCACCTTTTCCTAAGAGCAGTCGGGTGAACCACTTCAAGGTTTTGTGAAGTGTTTGGAAATCAATCTAGCTGAGAAATGCCACGAGGGCAAGAAGTGTCCGTGGCTTTCTTCTTCACTGTTGTTTTGAGACACCTATTGGTGTCCAGCACCCAGGAGCAGGTCAGTAAATACTTCTTGAATGAATGATTGGATATTGTCCTATGGGCTTCAGGGGTCTGAAATATGTCCACAGAAACTAACCGGTGAAGCAGCCTAGAGAGAGCTGCACTATCCAATAAGCCAGGGGTGTCCAAACTGCGGCCCGCGGGCCAACTGCGGCCCACAATCCATTTTTTATTGGCCCGCAGCAAATTCCAAAAATATATTTAGTTTACCTAAATAAACCAGGTGAGGCAATATGTACTTCACCTTGAGTGAGTGGCCCGGCTGTTTGTGTATTTTACCACATATGGCCCTTGGTGAAAAACGTTGCAAAAAGTTTGGACACCCCTGCAATAAGCTAATCACTAACCACATGTAGCTATTTGAATTCAAATTAATTTAAATTGATGAAAATTTAAAATTCAGTTCCTCAGTTGCACTAGGTACCTTTTAAGTGCTCGATAGCCACATGTGGTTGGCAGCTGCCATATTGGACAGTACAGATACTGAATATTTTCCTTATCCCAGAAGATGTATAATATTAGCACAGAGAGAATATCATTAGTAGAGACCTAAGATAGTGGCCCCAATCTTTTTAAAGTGAAATTCCCATGTAACCGTAGCCCTTTCACATCTGTCCCACAACACTGTAGGAACTCTGCCAAGAAAGGTGGGTGGTCCACAGAGGGGGCTGTCTCTTTGAAACTGCTGGCCAAACAATAGTGGGGCTGTTAGCCACACTGACATGCTGGTAGGGTACACTTATTTGGCTACACCACTTGTTAGAGTAATTAAATAGCTGTACCAGTTAATAAAGAGCGGCTTTGTCCATCTTCTCCAGTGACTCCTTCCTATGCCCCAGAAGCCCTAGCTATTTATGTAGGATGCCCCCAACCTCCCCTTATTCAAGCAAAATGAGTTAGTTGATGCCTGCCCCATCTCTGGGGGTAGGAGGCTGCTCAGCCATCCTGTTCCTGCACTGCAAGCCTCAGACTGGTGGGTGCTCCCCTTGGCCTCATGGTGGTTTGGCATCCGGGAGGGACTGCTTCCTACGAGCCTTCCTTAAGGCTGTCCCATCACAACCAGGGCCAGGTCCCAGATCACAGAACCACTGGCCTCAAGAAGACCTGAAAATCATCTCATCCATCCCTCTCAATTTACTGCAGAAATCAAGTCACAGAGAGTCACTCAGCCAATTTGTGGATAATTCAGAGATAAAACTAAAATCTCCTAATTCAGTATTATTTTTTTTTTGCTATATCTTTCTGTTTTCAACAGTTTCCATAACTGTGAAGTGAGGATTAATATATTTATGCCTCACAAAGTTGTTAGTAAAAAGAATAATGATACCCAACATTTCATGTATGTCTTAACAGTTTGCAAAAATGCTCTTGTACGCATTCTCATTTAATCCTCACAAGAACCTGTGAATGGTATTAGGCTGAGAGGCAGTGAATGACCTGCCCGAGATAACAAAGCTACTGTGAGTAGCAGAGGTCTACATCTTGTAGAGCTTGGGAAACTATAAACTCTTGTAACTGTAAGATAACATAACCACATGGCATTACTAGTTTTTAGCTTGTGGTATTTTGCACTTGAAGATTTAGTGACATTGAAAGTGGCAACTTTATTCAAGCAATGCTTCTTTTTTTTTTTTTTATTTGATAATGTGCCAATCGCACAGACTTGGTTCAGCATTAAAACAGAAGTGGGCTGCTTCAAAGTATATTTTTAAAATGAGAGAATCCAAATTTGTAATTAGCTTTAGAAATGCTAGTTGTGCAGTTTGAGTATCTAAAGAGCTTCTGGTAATCGTTTCTGTTATTACTGGTGGTTTATTTTTTTGTGTCCTTCCACCCCCAAGCAATTAGAACATTTGGGGGGAAAAAACAAAGTATGTTCTTTGAGGGGTCATTTCCTCTGTTACCACTTTATTTTTCACACCCTATAGTCTTGGTGTACTTAAAAAATAAACCATATATCTGATTGTGTCAGAGACAAATCATTTAGAAGCCAGTCTACCCACTTGACAGCTAACCATAGAGGAATACTATTTAAATATAAAGAGGCCATAGAGAAGGATATGGTACACTTCTTGATAGTCTTTCGTTTTTTTCGTTTTTTATCATTTTGAAAGAAACATCCCTTACTTTTAGATAAGATTGTTGGGAAGATCAATTTAAAGCACTCCTGAAATAAAATTGAAATCTCTCTCTCTACCTCAGCCATTTGTTAGTATATACTATATTTGACTATGCAGAAATTGAGTTTATAGATAAGGGAAAGAGTGAAGTTATTTCATTCTATATAAAAAAGAAATATCTCTTCAATTTTCTTTTATTAGCTTATAAAAATTGTGTCGTTCTCTACACCAATTATCCTGCAAGGTTAAATACATATAAAGAGAAAAGAGAAAAATCACTACAAAAAGCTATAAATGGAAAGAAACTTGGGGTTGTGAGCCCTGATTTAGCATTGTTAATTTATAGTAACATATGGGAAGAATGTGTTTGTTTGTTTTTTAAAGTATGTATTTTGTATGTGTCTTTATGTCTTCTCTATGTATACCCTGTTGAGTGCCATATAATGGACTGTCAACTTTCTATGTTGCTGTACAAGATAACAGCTTCCCTCCTGTCAACATAGGACCTTCAAAGTATTTGCTATTATCTAGACTTCCTTGGATTTTATTTATACCATTTTTCCCTGCTTTATGTAGATGCCATGGAGGGCCCTGACTCTGTGTGTGTGTGTGTGTGTGTGTGTGTGTGTGTGTGTGTGTGTACCATGTTTCCCAAAAAATAAAACCTAGCCAGACAACCAGCTCTACTGCGTCTTTTGGAGTAAAAATTAATATAAGACCCAGTCTTATTTTACTATAATATAAGACGGGGTCTTATATAATATAATATATTATAAGACCGGATATATATATATATATATATATATATATATATATATATATATGTAAAGTTTATGATTTATAGCCAGACTTGGAGTCACTGAGTCATGGAAGTGTCTTGGAGTCATTCAAAGCTCTAACCTTGAATAGATCTTTGAAATTCCAAACTTCTAATTCCTCCAAACGTATCAGTGTGAAGAGGGACTGATGAGTATGTACCTACTTTCAAACTCCACAGCCACCAGTTGTTACACCAGTGCACTGATGTAATGAGATGATGCAAGTGAGGCACCCAGCACCAGAGGGTCACACTGTAAGCATTCCAGAGGGCTAGCCATTATTATTAGCTCATCTGATTGGATTTTGTCTTCACATCTCTTCCTGCTCTCTGACGACCATGCTGAGAAACAGCAAAATGTCCAAGAAATAGGAAAACAACAAAAGAATGGTAAACACCGTGCCTCAGTAGTCCTGAAGTGGAATTTGCCCCTCCACATATAATTGTCAGCTGACTGTTTCTCTTCTCATAATGGTCTGTGAGTTAGTTCCGAGCCCCTTTATAACTCTTTTCCAAGTGAAGACACCCATTGACAAGTGGCAACTTCTGCATTGCCCAGATCTGGCTCAGTCTGGTCTGATGAGGTCCAATTTGATGCTAAACTACATTAATCTCATCTCTGTCTTGTTATGTGAAAAATAGTCAGCTGTTCACTATCTTCTGTGTAAGAAAAACAAAAATAAAATCTTAAGTATGGTTGTCACGGATTAGAACTTATGTTCAGATGTATGAGGTGCAAGTGTATTTTTTTCTGTGCCTATGATAAAGTAGGCAATTAAACAAATTAACCAACATTCATGCTGTAGCAGGAGTTTAAATTATCACAGCTTTTCTGGAAAGTCTTCAAGACCTTTAAAGTTCACAGCATTTGACCCAATAATTCCTTTTCTAGGAATCTACCTCAGAAAATAGTCAGAAATTCAGACAATCTGACATTCAGTTATATCCCTCAAAGTGTTATTTGCAGTAACAAGCAAACAAACAAAAAAAGAAAAGAATATGTAAATTCCAAATATTACAAAAATAGCTAAAAAAATAAATAAATAAAACCCTTTTCTGTGGTGTGTAATATTACATAGACATTGAAAAGCGTGTCTTTGAAAAATGTTTACTAACTTGTGAAAGTGCTCACATTCATATAATATTGAATTAAAAAGTAGAAACAAAACTCTGAGTATTTTTGTTTATGAAAAGAGAATACTGGTCCATAATCCCTTATCCCCAACTCTGAATCCCAAAGTTTTCAAAAATCGACAGTTTTTTTGTTTGTTTGTTTTGTTTTGTTTTTTGTAACATCATTGATAGATAATCCTGACCTGAACTAATGTGAGGCTCTATTTTATCTGACTTAATAAGAATATGCATCGGTTTTGTTGCAGAAATATTTAATGTGTTTATGGAGTGCTGCTCTAGTCTCTGATGGGGTATATTACGTGGAAAATGGTAGTTGTACCGTCATACTATCTAAAATCCAAACAATTCAGAATTCTGAAATGTATCTGGCCCAGAAAATTTCAGTTGAGAGGTTATGGACCTAACCAACAAAATATAATTAGTGATGTATCAGAGTGAAAGTTACAGTTGATCTTTATACTTTTCCATATTTCCCAAATGTTCTACAGTAGGCATGTGTTAATTCAGCATCAGACAAAAGTGTGTATTATTAGTTTAAAATAAACATAATTGAGACATCAGAGAATCATCTCATTTCAGTCAGAATTCTCGAATTTATCATTTACTTCCTGTGTTATCTTGCTACGACCGCTGTTTGTGTCTTTTAAACCAAGGTGGTCCAATTTGTTGAAAGACAACGTGCATGAGATGGAATAGAGAAGGAGAGACTGATTGAACATTGACCTGTCTCCAAGCTGCTTTGGGGTTCAGGAGAGCACCCGTGAGGGAAGCTCACCTACAGGAGATACAGATAGGGTTTCCATTGGGGTTGAGACTAAGCATTAATACTATGGACTGTTTTATCATGTTCTGCTTATGTGAACAGGTCAAGAGGCACAGTGAGTTTTGAGGTCATAAAAGTAGGGGGCAGGGGCAGCAGGACAGTAGGAGGGAAGGGGACATGTTAACATGCAAGGTTTACTCTGCTAATGGACAACTCTTCCTCCCCAATCAGGTGGACACTCACTAACCTGTCCCAAGGGTGCCCCGCAAAGCTTTGGGGTCCATGTCTGAATGGATTGCTGTAGCCTTCTCATCTCTCCCTTCACCCAGTTCCCTGTATCCTAAGACTCGAAGCCAGCACAGGACCTGGAAAAATTACATGTAAGTTTTGATTGAGGTTTTTTTTTCTCAAACTAAACAATGGTAAGAATTTTCTTAGGTGATAATAACAAATAGTCTAAACACACATGAATGACTTTTCTTTTAACAAAATATCTTGAGAATTATAATCGAGGAAGGTTGCTGGGGTTAGATTTAGCATATTAGTGCTGTCTGTTAACTCGGTGGTTCTTGAAACTTGAGCTTGCATCAGAATCATATGGAGGGCTTGTCAAAATAAAAGCTTGCTGAGCCTCACGCCCAGAATTTCTAAGTCAGTACATCTGGGATCGGCTGGGAATTGGCTTTTCCAACAAGTGTCCAGGGGACGCTGATAGAGTTGACCCACGGATTCTACTTTGGGCATCGCTGCTTTAGCTCAAGGGTGACTGAAAGGAGCAATGTTAAAAGTAAACAAATGTATTCAATATTCAGTATTAAACAGCACTAAATTAAGATATTTAGTGCTTCACTTAATACATCGGCGGATCTCTCAGAAAAGAGAAGTTTAAGGTCCTCTCAGCACCGTCACGTGTGAAAGTCCAGCCTGGTAGGTATCATTCTTCTGTCAGCTTTGCTCCCGAGTCACTAGCCCCAGTCATTCACTGCCCTTGGTTTTCAACAGGGATGACTAATGGCGCTGTTATTAGGATCAAGTGACAATTACACATTTTTTGCAAGTGTGTTCATGGTACTTTTAGATATACTCAAAAGGGGAAAGTCTTTGTTTTCTCAGGGTGGGAAATATATTGCTCCCTTTCAAAGTGAATCATTACATGACCCCTCATATACTTAAGTGTGACTGGATTCTACAGAACCCACGTGGGAAGGGAGGCACTTCTAATAAATAGACCCAGTCAGCAAATCCAGGTTTTTGTAGGGTTTTAAGGTGTCAGGACTGACATAATCTGACGATCACCATGCTGTTGTTTTAGCTTTGGCGCAAGCCACTTACCTCTCTGCTGAGGACAAGAATAATTTATTCCATGTTAATGGAGAAAAACTAGAAGAGTTTGGCTCAAAAAATACACACTTGGGTATATGTGAGCATTCATGTAAATGTACATATGTGCCTGTGAATATATATGCATTTTGTATATTTCTAAGCTTTCATTGCAGGAGTTTTAAACAACTTTGCTTCCCCTTTTATTTCATTGAGTCAATGTGAGTGTAAAAATAGTATGAGTGATACTGTCCAGAAGAGGTGTGAGGGCCTTTTGGGCATTTTGAATCTGTGGATCAGCACTGTGATGTTTAACATTTTACTTGGATGTGGTAAATGTTATCATTCAAAGGAGCACGTAGGACTTACAGTGTTTTTATTATAACTCTCTAGAGTTGAGAATAATCAGTGTTAATAAAGCAGTTCCTAAGGAGATATGTAATGAAGGAGCATATCTAGTCCCTAAACATTAGCAGAGCCTGAAATCCTGGAGATAGATTTAAGGGCATGTGTTTAAAATAAAAATAACAAAATCAGAAAAATAAGACCCCAAAAAAAGTGATAGGTGGTGAAAGAGTTCTATAAAGAATTGATCCAGAGCTGTCTTCTGGGGGCTTCCCAGAGGGTAACAGGGCTGGTGTTAGGGCTGACAGAATTGTGAGTGGTGTAATTATCTAGTGTCACTCCACCCTCACAAACTAAAACATCTCTGTCAAGCACTAATTAGTTATTCTGCACAACATTTTTGGAAGGAAGGTCTTCAGTTTATTAAACACCTTTACCATGAAGTGAAAGAAGTGGGCTGGATCAAATGCTTCTTAATCTTCCTCCTGCTTTGGCATATGTGAATATCCACATTCACACATCAGGTGTTTCTGTAGGATGACCTTTTATTTCAATCAGTTTCCAAGCCACAGGCTTGAGAGGGAAGAAGGCTTCTGTGACGCCTCAGGTAATCGGGGCTTTAAGCTCCTGCTGACCTGGCTCAGCCTGTCTGCATCACTCCCTGTCCCGTCAGGAGAAGCGCTCAGGTTACCTAGTGCTTAGGGCAACTCTATACAATACCTTGCACGTGTGGGGATGAGGGGCATATGGGAACCATCTGTGGTTTCCCCTCATTGTTGCTGTGAACCTAAAACTGCACTGAAACAAAGTTTATTAATAAATGGAAAAAAGAACTGAATACCAAGTAGTATAATAATTCCTCAAAAAATTAAACGTAGAAATACCACATGACCCAGCCATTCCACTTCTGGGTATATACCTAGAAGTAGGTAGAAGCAGGGACTGGAACAGATATTTGTACACCCATGTTCATAGCAGCATTATTCACAATAGTCAAAAGGTGGAACAACCCACATGTCTATCAACAGATGAATGGATACAGAAAATGTGGTATGTACAGACGATGTAATATTATGTAGCCTTAAAAAGATGAAATCCTGACATAATACAACATGGGTGAACCTTGAAGATACTAAGTGAAATGCGCCAGACACAAAAGGATAAATCCTGTACAGTCCCACATCTATGAGGTTCCTAGCATAGTCACATTTATAGTGAGAAAGTAGAATGATGGTTGCCAGGGGCTGGGATGAGAGAGGGATGGGACGTTAGTGTGTAATGGGTACAGAGTTCACTTTGGGAAGATGAAAACGTTCTGGAGATGGATGGTGGTGATGGTTGCACAACAATGTGCATGTACTTAATGCCACTGAAATGTACACTTAAAAACTGCCAAAATGGTGAATGTTGTTTTGTATACTTTACCACAATTAAAAAAAAAAAAACTGCATGTGAGAGCTCACTTTCCTTCCAGGAATACTGTGCAGAATAACCAACTAGTGCTTGACAGGGACGTTACATTCTGTGAGGGGGGAGTAGGAATGGATGGCCACGTCTGTCCCTCAGACCTCCCCCAGCCTGGAAACTTTCCCTGGCATGCTTTTGGGCAAGGGTGAGGGATCTGCAGAATGTTCTGATTCAGTCTTAAGAATAGGTTTCCTATCGGGGTAAGGACACATTTGTCAGAAACTACCCGGGAAATTTGCCATAAACAACTGTAATCTTGACCAAAATGCCCGCTACACCTATAGGAAAGCTGTTTCACGGTGATGGAGGGAAGGTGCACCCATCTGTGCTCCAGCTTCTCAGAAGTGTGTGCTCATAAACGTGTGCATACCCGGTGCACCAGCATGCTCAGGGTTATGGAGCTGTGTGCGTAGGCACGGAACAGATCGATGGAGATGGAGACTGAAACAGCAACCAGACTGAAGCCTAGTAAAAAATGAAAACTTGGAAAGAAAATTAATAGCAAATAGTTCTCCTGCAACAGGGCCTCAAATTATTATAATACCTGTTTTACATACTCCCAGGGAAATGTAATTTATCGCCTCATCACCAAATCTCTGTAGTATTGGATATTACCATACCCATAAATCACAGAACAATGTAGTGAGTGACCTGCAGTCCTGTGAGAAATATGCAGTATTGAACCCAGTAAGGTAGTCCATTCGAACACTACATTTTGGGGATTTTGCTTTTTTTACTCTATGTTTCTAGAGAGCTGGCCTGGGTCTTATATTAATTTTTGCTCCAAAAGATGCATTAGAACTGATTGTCCAGCTAGGTCTTATTTTTGGGGAAACACAGTATGTATGTATGTATGTATGGATTTGGCTTAAGGAAAAGGTATAACCAAAAAAAGAGGCAAAATAAAGTCATCAAAATTAAGATACACAAATATATATATATAAAAATCAGTCCCTTTCCAAACCTGCTTAGAAATAAACTCTCCATGCTCTTTATTTAGGTGATGGAGAATAGAGCAGAGCAACAAAGATTAGGAGTCAGTTACCATAGGGAGCTGCTAAGATATTAAAAAATTGAAACTAAAGATTTTTATAGAAAAGAAAATCCAGGTCAGCAAGTCTAAGAGCAAACTAAGCGCTTGTTCCTTCTTGGGGTCCACATGAAGCCTTTGGCATCCTAGGCTTGAGTTGAAACAACATGGACGTAGAATCTAATCAAAATTAGTTCAGCCCCCTGAGTTTGGAGACCATAATTTTTGGATGGACACACTGACACTGGTTTCTCCTAGAGAAGAACAGCAAACCAACAGCCACCCAGATAGAATGACATCAAGTGGAGAATACCAATAAAGAGAGCCCCTTGGGGGCTCTCCTTAAGGCTCACATATTTCCTGGGAGTCACATGTACCTGGTTCCAGACACTGAATTCATGTTTAGTGGTGGCTTAGCGACCTGGAACCCAACTAAACAGAACCCTGAATTGACAACCCTCCTACTTACCCACCCCCACCCTTACCCCACCCCCTCCAGCACACCCCACCCTACTGCATACATCCCACTTCCCTTTTTCAGAGATAAAGCTTCAGAAAACAAGATAGCTTTGGCTTAGTAAACGTGGAGAATAACTGTACCCAGGAGGATATTTGCAGCTGATGACACTGACCTGCTGAATCATTTAGAATAGCTAAATGTTTTATAATTAGGAAAAGACATTGCTTTGGAAAGATTTTCAACAAAAAGCATTTTCCAGCTGTCTGTCAATTAAACAGAACATTGAAACAAACAAACAAAAAATATTCTTGTACTCAAATAGGAGTGTTCACTGAGGTATTATTGCACTTATTTTCATGCCTTAATAATAATCAAAATGTTGACTTATGATAGAAAAATATACCATTCATTTTTATTCTGTACAAGTTTTGGCTTTTACCACCTTTCCAGTGCCAGAGTTTAAATTTGTTTATGTTTATTCTGTTTAGTGTGTTTGGAAGCACTCTAAAAGCTGTGATATTTGTGACATTAAAAGTGACATATAAAATAATTTTCATAAACATACATATTTAGCTCCTATAGTCATTGGGGAACCATTGGCATAGTTTTGAAGCTAATTCTATTGTTTTTTGTTTTGTTTTGGTTTTAGAATATATGATACGATTATTTGAAACATTCAGTTTCACAATTACGTTCTGCTCAAGGCATCATCATAATTAATTTTTTTATCTGCGTGTACACTAATTGTACAGATAGGGATGATGTATGGTATGATACTATGCATGCATATATAAAGCAAAAATTTCAAATGGTAATCCTTGTGGAGTCTCCAGACAAACTCAGCCACACATGTTATAAAGCTGCTTACCAGGTGTATCAGTTGTAGCACAAATAGTTTATCAACTTTAACAGTTTCCAGTCTTGTTGTCTTTTAGAAGTTGCATGTGTGCTCCTTTTTGGATGCACTTGTCACTAGCACAGTAACAACTCTCTCTGAGCTGGTGCTCATCCCAGGGGATGGCACCACTGGCTTCCAAGGACTCCCCTGTTAAGTTGCTCCTGTGAGGACCCAGGTTCCTGGAGCTTGGGTGCTGCGGGAGCGTGCGCGGACCCTGGATCACGAGAAAGACGGTTTCTGCTCTTCTGCTCCCAAACAGTATTTGCAAAGCTCTGCAGTGTAACAGGATTTTAGAGTCCTCATAGTACTTACCTAGGAGATATAATCTATTGTTTCGAGCAGATTTTTGCTGTATTTCATGCCTGATTTGTCATCCGGGCAGATTATTATACTGAGTCTTATGTAGCAAGTGTTCCTAATTATTAGAAAGAAGAGAATCAGACAATAAGAAATTATTTCCTTTTATCAAAACAGAAGTACCTTTATTTTCCTGATTGTAAAAGCAATACATGTTTGCTGTACGTAATTTATAATATAATACAATAGAGTAGAATAAAGAAGAAAATTAATTACCTGTAATCCAGTTACCCAGGTACAACCTACCTGTTGACTCATTCTTTTGTGTATTTTTCCAGACTTTTTTTGATTGATCAACTAATTCCAATGTACAAGCAGTATATTAAGTGCTCAACTAATGCCGTCGATAGGTTCTGTGACTTTAAGCAAAACTACATATAATGAAATCAGTTTTACCACAGGCTAATTGATACAAACAAGAGTTAAGTTCCTGTAGCATCTCATCAATGTGATAAAGAAAAGATGTTGAACAAAATGACCTGTTTTACTCGGGACTAATCACATCCCACAGCTTAGTGGAGTTTAGAAATCATATCTTTAGCTGTCATTTTCTAGGACAATAATCTCCTGGTTGCTTATTTTTCTCCCTTCAAATTACATTAATCCAATCTCGTAAGAACAGATACCTGTGTGGACTCACCAGTATCTTTATCAACTAGAAATTGCTATTAACTGGTCCCTACATTCTGTCAATAAAAAAATGATTACTGAGCGGCCCTGTAAGATCCCAGTGGACCTCTGGAATTATAAAAAAAAGATTCACTTATACAAGATGGTCTTAGTGTTAGGTCAACTGATGGCATTCTAGTTATTTAAAAATTCATAATCAATATACTATAAGACAATTTGGCAGAAATGGAAAAGGTTGATTAGCCAGATTCCCTCATTCCCCATCTATAATTCAAACAATAATGACTCCAATAAAATTCTAATTTTATACTTGATGGTAACAACATGAGATTTAATTATGCCCACTTCGTGTGCTGTGAACCAGAGAGTTTTCCTCCACCTTTGCATCCTTTATCCCCTTCCAAAGAAGCTTCTCTGCAAATTCCTGGTGTTCCTTGGGTTGTGCTGATATGTCTGTACTTCCCTTTGGAGAGTGCTAGGACTTTGGATCAGGGCGAATCCTAACACTTAGCCAAGGTTAGGAAGGGCTTTGAGCAAGAAAGAAAGAAAGAGAGAGAGAGAGAGAGAAAACCCAGGTGAACATTAAGGGAATTGTCAAAGGATTCACTTGAGAAATGTTGTAAGAATGTCCTCCACAAACCTTATGCCAGTAAAATAGGAAGTATGTAGTAAGCAGATGCTAGAAGAAATTTTGTTTCAAAAAATTATCTGTATTTGGCTTTGGGTATTATTAGGTCTTATCATCTTCCGTACGAGACTTAGGTTCTTTGACAGCAGGCTCTTCTAGGTTCTTCTCTGCATCCCTTCACTTCCTTTGCGTCCTTGTGTAACATAGGGACTCAGCTAGAATTGACTTGAATTAATTAATATTTCTGTGTCTCTTGAGTGACAGATGAATGAATATACTCAAGTCAGATAACTACAGTTTGCCTTTTCTACAGCAGTCGAAGGGTGCTTTGATAACTATCCACAGTTGTGTTGAATGCCCAGGTTGGGCACAGGTGTGGGGAAGTGGTATACAGTGCTTTGATCCTCCCTTGGAGAAGGATATGCCAATACAGATAATGAAAATTTGGTTCTTTGTCTTCAGTTTCGATTTGATTGCCTTGGTTCACTGAGTCACGGCGTCCGTTCTTCGGTGATACGCATGTCACCTAAGACTGAGACTGTCTCTTGGACTGTTTATGACATTGTATCTGAATTTCCCATTACATTAACAGCCAGCATTTGTCATAAAATTTCAAGAACACGCTAAAAGTTAGTTGGGTTGTAGTTGACATTGAAATTAACTTTCTCTAACCTAAACCAGTGAAAACTAAAATGCTCCTCACCACATAAAAGTTTTGCTTTCGCTGTGTTCAGACCCCTCCCACCTTGTCACAGCACACTCATTTGGAGTTTAGTTTGGGGGCGGTGTGGTTGTATCTCAGTGGTGTATGACCCACTTTTTCGTAACACTTAATTACCCATGTTTTTACAACACTCGTCAGAAGTTCTGACGACAGTGGACTATAATCCGAAAAAGACTTTCTGATCCATCTCATCAGCGCGGCTATAGTACTCAGCGTTATCGGAAGAAGGTGTCAGCTCTGCAGGGCGTGTGTTAACTACCAGAGGATGACAGAACGTTTCCTCTAGTTTCTGGATAATGAGCAAGCACACAGGTAAAGATGCCTTTCTCGGAGCTGACTCCTTTTGTGTCTTAATTATTTTGTTGAGCTGACTTTTAAATATTAATCACTACCTGCATGTGTTTGCTGTTGTGTTTTGCAGAGGGCTCAGAGGAACAGGCATTTTAATTGGTACCCTGGGACCTTAATAACTTACCTTTCCATTAAAAGTCTAAAGAGATAGTGATCAAAAATAGACTCATCCCGATCCTCTCTGTGCCCCTGGAAAACATCTTCCTCATTTTTTTTTTTTCTTATTTGTTCTCAAGGTGCTTGTCTGTCGCTATCAGCTGCTTCACTTGGCAGCGATAGCCATGTGTGAGTTAATGCTGGGTAAGCTGCAGGCTGCGGGTGTGCCTGTGGCGAAAGCAGACAGGGAGAAATGCTCAAAAGGGAAGGAAGTGCTGGCCTTGGTGGGCCAGCGAAGGCAAACGGTACTGTGCCTCGGTGAGCATTCCAGCACAGCAGGCTCAAAGCAGATTTAGGACAATGATACTGACCCAACACTGGCAATGTCAGTCCTGACAGCCTGCTGTTTTAGAATGTTTGTGTTCCTGATAGCACTTTTGTTCATTTGAAGAACTTTCCAAACACTGTCATTGTTTCAAAACAAAAGGTTGTAGGTTATCGTCTTCCTGACTGTACAGAAATGTTTTGGGGTATGTCTTTGCTGAAAGTTGGTTGACATGTGGCTTGCAGCAGGGTGTCAGTGCCGCGTGGGTCATGCTCGCCTGTGCGCTGAATGACATACCAACTGTGGAGTCTTTGAAAATGCCCAAAGATAAGTCAACGTTGTTTTCCCTGAAAGTCCTGATACAGAAAAAGAATGAAAGTACAAACACTAACTGGAAAAAATGTCACAGATTTTAGCCACTTTGCATCCCTTGTTAGGACGAACCTGGGTTGGGTTTTTTTTACATTTGTGAACTTGTACGGTAGGTGGAGCAGTGTGGGTGGCCCAGAAAAAGTAGCGGTTAGAATAAGATTTTCCATTTATTGCCCTTTGTACATGGCTAAAAATAAGATTCATACAAATCAGAATATGTAGTGCAAGCACAATCACTCTGTTAATTCTGATGACTGGCTTGCCCACATCTTTGCATCTGTCTGGTAAGTGGTGCTCTGGGAAATAAGTGTGTCTCTGTTGAAGTAGCAAAAGGCAGCCAGGTTTTTGCGCAGTGTGTCTACATGTGATAGTTTATCAGCATTTTCCCCTTCTGAAGGAAGAAAGACCCAACTCATACATACACAAATTGTGTCAATGGAAAGCTGGAAAAATGTGATAGACTCCTTGAATCTTTTTTTACAAAGTAATTGTGTTGTTTGAAATGCTGTTTTATAACATCCGTCTTCTTGGCTCATTGTTAGAAAGTTTTCTTGTACTCAGAACAGCGAGGGAAAGTTCTTAGTGGTGTTGCCAAGAGATTGGAAAACTCTTTTGTTTGTGTCGGGATGGGGTGGTGGAGAAGGGGGGACACGGAGCGCCTGCATGCCCTGGGATGTCCTCTGAACACAAATGTTGGAGGGACAGTTAACCAAGTAAATACTCTTCTTCGTCTGACTGCTGAGTCTGCTGCAACCACAGCTCAGCGGTAACGTGTCAGTTTGTGGCTCGCAGAAACACCAGAGAGAGACGGTGTCAGCATTCCCAGGAAAGGTTGTACCTTCGCGATCCCGGTGACGATGCTGTCCTCAGTCCACTGGCTGCATGGCTCCAGCATTTCCAAAGAATGAGAATGTCTGCAAGTGTTCTTTTTGAGCCTTTCAGTTTGATCGAATTTGTGAAATAAGATGAGTCAAGAGGGCAGTCATGCTAGAACCCTCTAGAAATGGAAAACTGCAAATCACGTGTCCCTTTTGGTGTCTCCAACTACAGCAGACAGTGAGGCATGGTCGTTAATGTTAGACAAGAGCTTTGGGAGAAAAAGACTCAGATAAAGTCTTAGCTTAGCTACCTGTTGACCCCATCTGTTTATTTAACCTCTCCTAGGCCTGGATGTCTTTATTGGAAAACGGGAACCAGAATAGTACCTGCCTCACAGGATGGTTGTGAGGATTACATGAGATAGATATATGCATGAAGCACAAAGCCAGCACGCAATAGAATGATGGTGGTGGTATTCTTATTCTTGCTGTTGCATCAGAAGAACGTGTTGGAGAATTTCAGGGCGTTTGGGAGGTTCCCCTATATGCTTGGAGTACAGATTTTGGAATTAAATGGACACAGGATCAGCCTCTTGTTTGTTGTTCCTCAGTCAGAAGGCTACAGGTCATTCACAGAGCAGTTGGGTGCTATATGGAGGGTTGTTTTTTCATGTGGCCATTAACTTAGCACAACGTAAGCCCCTCTTTTAAGATTAGTGCTCTGTTGAACGTGCTCAGTTATTTTTACCTTCTCACTGTCTTTGATTTAAACATGGATATTTCCATTCTAACATCTGTACCTGTTCAGTGTGATACCTGCTGAGGTACATTATGAAGAAGAGCACACCAATGTGGTAACCAAGGAAGGTTTTAAATATGTCAGGTGGGAATGGGTGAAACTTCAGGAGCAATTAGCTTCCATGGTGGTATAATTCCCTACAGGAAATACTGCATCTGTTATAATTCTGGTTACTGATCAACCCTATAGATGACCAAATGCTGACCAGCAGCAAACAATCATTGTTTCTTGTACTTTTTATTATGTCTCGCAAATTATTTTATGTTTAATCTCATATATGCCTGCCCTTCTAGGAGTCTTTTTCTGCCCACCAAAATTTTCCATTAAAAAGTAAATATGTTGTATGTTTCAGAATAAAGTCATAGTTGCTGGGATCACTTACCTTTTTGGTTAACGTTTAGAATTAGATGCTAAGAGTTCACATCAGACTCTTCCTTCATCCTCCTCCATGACCTTCCTGCGATGCAGTTTCTTCGTTTATTAAATTAAAAAAGAAATTATGACTGCACCTTGACTTTGCCTCACCTGGGATCTGACAAGAAGTGATAAATGACACCAATAAGCCAAGGAATTAAAACACAGTACAGATCTGCAACAGTGATGGCTTGGTTTTATCAATGGAGATATGTTGCTGGGATTTTTTGTTGTTGCTTTGGTGTGGTTTTTTTTAATTTCTCTCCAAATTTTCCTTTTCGTAGTCTATCCTGACATCCCAATCACAGATACAACTTCTGACTCGTAACTGGTACAATGACATCATCATCAGGGTGTCTGAGTATTTACTATTGGGACCCATCAGTCTGGGTGGAGACCCTTCGCAAGTCAGCTCTGCTAGTCAGATCAGTCTTTTATTAGAAGGGTATCCAGATTCTTTCAGTGTATCCAGACAGTGCTGCATTTTCCTTTTACGTTTTTCTTTGTTTGTTTTGTTTTGTTCTGTTCTGTTTTCCTGTTGACTGAAATGCAAGAATGCTTTTCAGGCAGAGCACATCATTCTAGGTGACTAACAAAGTTCCAAGTATTGCAGATCCAACTTCCAGCCCCTCCATGAACACATATATTCCCCGTTATCTTTGCCTGCTTTCTTGCCCTTTGCCACAGACTGAAGTTTCTATAAAAAAAACCACAGGCAAAAGAAGGTGATAAATTCGGCTCTGGCTGTGATCCCCTCCCACACCTTCCTGAGGAATGACAGAGATTCTGAGATTCATCCCACTGAACATACTGCGTGCGTTTTCCTACATGAGGACCAGTTTTAGCCTGTCCTTCACGTGCAGTTGGAGAGTACCGCTGGGCCAGCCTCATTATGCTGGTTGAAGCATTTGCAATGGAGATTGACTCTAATGATATAAGTGCATGTCCGCATGGCTGGCTGAATGCTTTCAGTCATGGAATGCTTTAGAGTTTATTGCTAATGGATGAATCCTCGGGAAAATAGGAATTTTCAATAAGATTGACATTTAGAGGGAGAAATATAAATCTAATGAGAATATTTCAGCCAAGTTTTGTAATTAGGGCTGAATGGAGTAAATCTGTCCATGCACACCACAGAAGGGCACAGCGGAAGGTGAGATTGCACACTCTGCTGTGAGTGAAGGATGAAGGTTGGTATGTATCAGTGTCAGGCCAGGACACTGTGGAGTATAAATGTTACTGTCACCAAGGGCTGCATGGGGTACCGAGGGAATTCCACTCCAGTAAATTACATTACTTAAGACAGACCTGAAGGCATTGTGTCGGAATGAGAGGAGGGACGAGAAGGCTGTCAGCACCAAGTGGAAGATATTACAGTACAGCTGGCTGCAGGGATGGAAGTCCCTGGTTTCTATTATACCTGGCTATTTGGTATTCTCCTTTGTTAATTAGTTTTCAGAGGTCACAGACGTGTACATGTGAAAGCTCATCATGTCTACTTAGGGTGTAGGTTACAATTGACCAAAGGGAATAAATGTAAGTTGACTTATATAAACTGGTTAATATTGGATTCTCTTTCTTATTATTTGTAGCTGGGTGATATTAGATGTTCAGTACGAGCTTGCCCTTCTTTTCTTTTTCTGAGAATCCAACATACATTATTAGGTTGTAACATCATCCTCTCTGTAAGGTTGGTTTTTTTCTTTCAACCCCTGCCTTAATAAGAATATATGTTTCTTTAATCCTCCCCTAACACTTGTTCCTCTCGTCACCTTCCATCCCTGAGGGAAACAGATTGCACCAGTGCATAATATTTTGTTTTGTGAAAGAACTCAAAGTTAAGAATAGTTGATTCCTAGAGTGCAACTTGTGGAGAAAAGCTATTTGTTTTCACTTCTATTTTCTTGTATCCCCCCTCAGTGAAGTGAGGCCATCTTTTTTGGTTGGTTTGTCATTCCACCTCTGGGAAGTTTTAGGAGAAGAAAATCAGAGTATTGATTGTACTGCTGCCTCCCAGGCCATTGAAGACGTACTAGCCACTTTTGTCCGTTTTGACTTCCAAAGCCAGTTTTTGAAAAAGCCAATATCAAGTGCTTTGGAATTAATCACGGTCACTTCTTAACTCTATCCATTCGGGAGAGAAAGTATGTTCTCTCCCGAATGGATAGAGATTTGAAACGACATCCATTCTGACTTTCTTAAGTATGTTACACTTTGTCCTTACTGAAATAAACCTGATAAGCATCTCTGATAATCTGTTAACAGGGAGAACACATGGCATTCTGCAGGATGTCTCTATAGGGGACCCTAACGGCAGGTTTTGAGTGACCTTTCTGAAACAGAGGGCACAAATAGAGAGCAGTGACAATAATATCTTTGATTTAACTTTTATTCTTTGCAGAATAATGCTCTATTCATATCAGGATATCATAATTTATTATTTTATAGCCATAACTACAGTCTTATTTTATTCACCCAAGCATAAAACTTAGTAGAACCAAGATACTTGAAAAACTAGTTTTGAGGGCTGAATAGGAGAAACCTTGGTTAACCATAACATGGTTGATATTTCTGTTTTATGTAAGGTACCATCACCTTTAAAATGTTGTTGATTCTAAAATAATAACTAAGTGTAAAGTGCATGATGTAAAATGTCTTAGTGCCAAGTGCCTTCCATAGCATACAAAGACTATGCTTATAGAATTGCTTTATTTAGTAGAGTTATACATAACATCTGGGTCTCTTAGCTGTGTGGGAAATGAGAGTCTCTCCCTAAATAAACTCACTAGAATTTTCCCCTTTTTAATTGTGTTCATTTAGATGGTAGTATGTGCCTTATATCTTATATTTTCTTTTTATCCATTACCTCAATTGGAAAATCGCATGTGTCTTGTTGTTGCCACAGTAGTACACGTGCAACGTATTTCTTTGTCCTGTCTCCGTGATGCATGGTGCTGACAAACTACAGCTTTGAGTTTTTCTGAATTGAATCCTGATGGCAGGAATTTAACAGCCTCTAAAGATGCTCCTCCATTCCGGTTCCTTTGTTCCTCCCTACCTATCCATGTCTGACCGTATTCCCTTCCTTTTCTTACATTAAAATTGGAAAGGGAGAACGGAGGCACTCCATAGGAGAACTAGATCTGTGGAGAATTGTACCTACTCATGCAGAAGCTACTCTTAGTTGGGAGAAATGTATAATGAACTTGAGCTTTGAGTCCTGCTGAATCTGCCATTAATGATTCCGCCATCACCGCCACCTCTCCACCTGATTATGTTTTCCTCAAAGACTCCTGGTATTTTTCCCTTCATATTCTGAATGGAGCATCTTCAAATAAAACATATCTTGGAAGGAATTGGGCCCTGTTGCCCAGCCGCAGCCCTGCCTCCTTAAGAGCTTAATGGATGACTCCTTTTTTTTTTTTTCTGAAACTTTTATTTATTTAAGTATGTTTTTCCAGGACCCATCAGCTCCAAGTCGAGTAGCTGTTTCAATCTAGTTGTGAGGGCACAGCTCACAGTGGCCCATGTGGGGATGGAACGCACAACCTTGTTGTTAAGAGCACCCGCTCTAACCAACTGAGCTAACCAGCTGTCCCTGGATGACTCTTTAATTGTCCTGTTAAGTGCTCCTATTTTGCATTACCTTAAAGTCTGCTGTGTAGAAGAAGCTTTTCTAGAGACCTTGATTTTCTTTTCAGAAGTCAACCCATTAACATTAGCAGTTTACTTACATTGTCATTATGGTGTTTCCAACCGACAACTGCTGCCACACACTGCTGCGTTCCCCAGTTCCCAGTGCTGCTGAAAAAGACACTTTTGTTCTGATTTGATGAGGGAAAAAAATGCAAACAACAACACCAGCTAGCTCTACAAGCACCACAGATCCTATAAAGACATGTTCAAATTAACAATAGGTCATTTGTTCACATATGACATAAGGATCCAAGAATTTAAACAATAAGACCTCTTGTGAAAAGTGGCAAAATATGCACCACAAACGTGGTGAAGTTCTGTGTCTCACAGAAGGCAGTTTTTACATGGGCTTCAAAAAGCCCATTAACGTATAAACCACCCTTTAAAAAAAGAAAAGAAAATCACTTGTCTCACTATAACATTCAAGCAATTTCGGTTCTAAGGAAAGCTAAAATGCATCCATTTATGTAAAGTACACGCATTATAATTTATAAAAAACATAGTACTCTATTAAGAAGTGCTACGCCTCTTCCCTCTTCCCAGAAATGGGAAATCCATTGTTTTACCAAGACCCCTCTTCTTTTGAATAACATTTATTTCTTCAAAACGAAAAAAATCCTTTAAATCACTAATATCCAAGATGAAGTTTTAAAGCTTGATATTAATTCTCTAAGTCCTCTGACATTGGTGGAGCATAGGAAGGAAATAATTCTTCTTCGAAGGGAAATTTTAATTGAATTTCCTACTTTTATTTGAACCCTATCCTTTTTTGCTTTGAGTCTTTAAGGAAGGCTTGGTGTATTTGCAAACCCCAGCAGGGCTGTGGCAGAAAAATGCAGAGCTTTCCTTGTCATCTTGGATCAGGTTCTCTGACAATGCCCCAAAATTGTTCCTAATTTGATGATTCTGGTTTTTAAAACGTGACCTTCCAAGAAACATGTGTATGTGTTGGGGGACAGGGGAAACACCATGATTTAACTGGCCAAAGGTGTTCCATTGAGCTGACTTAGTGTTAAACAGTAAAAATTTTCAAGTATTTGCAAATGGATATATATATATATATATATATATATATATATATATATATATATACATACACACACACATATATATACATATATATACACACATATATGTATATATATGTGTGTATATATGTATATATATGCATATATATGTATATATATACACACATATATATACATATATATACACACATGTATGTATATATGTGTGTGTATATATATGTATATATATATATATGCATATATATGTATGTATACACACACACACACACACAGTTTCCCCGAAAATAAGACCTAGCTGGACAATCAGCTGTAATGCATCTTTTGGAGCAAAAATTAATATAAGACCCAGTATTATATTATATTATATTATATTATATTATATTATACCCGGTCTTATAGTAAAATAAAACCGGGTCTTATATTAATTTTATACACACACACACACACACACACACACACACACAGCATTCTTGCAGAATCCTCCTAATTGAAGAAATCTTTCATCTCCATCTCTGTTGACAGAAATGATTGCCTACTGATAATTGTTTTGTTTAAGTGTCTGATGATATGCCAGGAATTAGAGCATTCTGTGTTAGGTCATCTTTAATTATGCATGTACCACCTGTCAGCTCTAAATCAGTACCAGATTAGATCCTCGAGGAGTCAGTTTGTGGAGTGTTAGAGGGAAGCTGAGGTGATCGCTTTTAGAAACAACAAACATAGATAGTAGTAAACATGGCTTATAACCTGCAGCTTTTTAAAGGACCCTCATTTTCATTGTTCTTGAGCAAGGATAAGCCATTGGTACATCTGAAAAATGTTTGAAATCTTGCCCAAGCTACCTCAAGTAAAGATAAATTACTGCAGGAGAGGATGGTCGTCCCATCTGTTGCATTTCCTTTTTGCTCCTTCTCATCATTATAAACGAGCCAGGGAAAAGCTCAGAAACATTTTTTATAAGCTATGTGAGGACAGGAAATATGTTAACGATGTTAGATTTCATACATTTCAGGGGTTTTTTCAGTAGTTGGTTGGCTTTTTTTAGAAGGACAAATGTGGGTTGGAAATAATGCTTGTTACCCTCTGTCAGCTTTTGGTAGTTTTATTCTCACTTTTCAGGGTTGTTTGGGACTTTCTGGTGGGATGTTTAGGGTTCTTTACTGAAAGTTCTGTTCTCTCTTCTATCCTTTGATAGCATGGATTTGTGAAAGGTGTTTCTCTTTGTTCATCAGTCAAAGGTTTAAGGGAAGAATTGAGTTATTACAGACTTTTCGTAGAGGAGGGGGTCGGATGACTGAGAGGCTGAAGGCAGAGAAGGGACAAAAAAAGGAAATAGCAGGTGGATGAGTTATCATGTGGTGAGTTTCTTGGACTCCCCTGCAAAGGTGGGGCCCCTAGCCTGTCTGCTGTCCCTCCTGAGAACACTACCTCGTTAAGAATTTGTAATAGCTGTAGAAACGGGAATTTGGAGATCCTGAAATGCCTTCTTTCAAACACTGCTGGCTAGAGGCACTGAAAAGAAAAACAGGTCAGCTGATAAAGGGGCGAAGACCTCTGACCCTCATGCAGTTCTGCCTGAGCTCCTGGTCCAGCCCACAGCTCTGAAGAGCCCTGAGCTGCCGTCTCATGCTTGAGGCGCCATTTGCCTCTCCACCCTAGTCAGACAGTCCACTGAGCTAGAGGTACAGTGTCCAAAAAGACAAGCAGGAGCAAAACACTTACGGCAGTGATGTTGCCAGTGCTTTGCCTGTTTAATGCTCACTTAATACTTGCAGCACGCAGGTGTCAACAGGAACGACTTTAAACTCCATGCAATGGATACTTCCTAAAACAGGAGAACATAGTCTATCCCAGGCTTTGACAGAAAAGCACAGCAGAGGGGGAAGCGAAGCCAGAGAAAAACTGAAGAAAGGAATTGAAAAGAAGAAGAAGTGGGGAGGCAGGGAGCAGTACATGCCAGCTCATCTTTGCAAAATCTTTTCCATCTACCTGGAAAGCTCTCTTCACCTGGTTAACTCTTACTTTGAGTTGTTCAAGCATCATCCCCTCCAAGAAGTTTTCTTTGCCGCTTTCAGGCAGACTTAGCTGACCCCGCTCTGATCCTCTAGAGCACAGCCTGCCTCCCTCAAAGCACTTATCATGCCCTGTACTACAAGACCTCGATTATTTATCTTTCTACCCCACAAAGTGGTTGCTGAAAAGCTAAAATTATCTTAATTGTGGCAGTGGAGGTCTCATGCCCGAGAAAGAGTAGTAATGATTTCATTGGACTCCACAGTCCTTAGAGCACATTAAGAGTATTATAATCAATTTTGGACAGTACATTAGGCCAGAGAAATAGACTAACTTGAATACTTCATGAGCAGGGATCAGGAATGGAGAGGCCATCGGAGAATGTGTCTTACAATCAGTGGTGGAAGTAACCGAGGAAGGTTAGCCTGGAGCAGAGAAGAAGAGGAGACCAATGGCTGTATTTAAATATACGCAATGTTATTGTTATTCTAGAAAAAGCAGAACCAAAAAGTAGACGTCCTAGAGAAAGAGATTTGGACTCAGAACAAAAATTTCTAGCAGCTAGAGCTAGCCTGCTGTGGAACCAGTGGCCCCATTTGGTACAATGAACCTCCATGACTAGAATAAGAATCATTATCTTTTAGGGCCATTTGGGAGCTGTTACAGACAAGATCGCCACCTTGGGTGGGAGCACAGACCGGATAACCCTACCATTGTTTTTAAGGCTCAGAGTCTCCATTCCGTGCAGAATCAGGATGGCCATAGGACATCAGCCCCAACCTCCATGTAGCATCTGATTGTTCTGGTACTCAGCCCTCATCTTCCCACAAATTATAGGCTGCAGTTGGGGATGGTGGGAGAAAGGGAGCTGGCTGCTTCCTGAAGGAGCCTGTACAGTGAAACAGAAGGAGTCCTGGATTGTATCCCAGTTCACATGCATCCTGGCCTCTTGCTGGCTGGGTGACTACTAATGGCTGCCTCGGACCTCGAAGCCTCCATTTCTTGCCATGCAAAATGGAAATAATATTGTTCACTTCACAGACTTGTTTTGAGGCTTACGCAAGGTTAAAGGAGGCCTTTGTAGAAAGCAGCATGCTCTCCAGAGGTGGCTGCTTGCCCACAGCAGCAGCTCCACCATGAACAACCTCTGAATTCAGTGTTGTCACCAGTATAGTCACACAGTTACCTTCCTTGCACTGTTGCTGAGAGCTCAATGACTAAATAAAATGCTGCATATAAAAGCAGCCAGCGCTGAGTAGGTATTCCTGATTGTCAGCCTCCTCTGGAGCTGGAAAGACTAGTAGGAGGCTGTCCTGTCTCTGCCAGCTCTGCTGATCAGGTCCTGTGAAGGTTCTCACTTACCTGCCCCCAAGAACTGACCTGAAGTCCACACCCCTTTCTGCTCACCCAGCTCGTCATCTCAGCACAGAGACACCTCTGCTTTTTCTCTTTTTTTTCCTTCCTTCCTCCTCTGCTTCCATCTCTTCCCAACACTCTTCTTATTTCTCTCCAGCTAATTTCCTTCTCTGCCTTCGTTTCTGCATTCTGGGTAGGATTATTCTGATGAGCACGAAGTTTAAAATATGATTTTCCGTAAGTTTTGTTTTTGTTTTGTTTTTTTGTTTATTTAAAATGAGGTTTTTCTGTAGCTTGGGGCAGGAGAGGGTTTTTTCATTTCCTTCTGAATTTTCTTCAAGTTATTTTCTTTCTAATGTTAACATTTTCCCATTCTTGGGTCCCTTGGGCTCGTAGTCATTAACTTGCCAGACACACAGCAGCCGAATGTGCTTATGACGTTGCCGAGTTAGGAGAGTGTGGTTCACAGAAAAGCTAACCCATGTATTAACTCAGACAGAGCAAATTGCTAAATAAAGAGCTCTAGAAAGCCAATTTGCCTCTCTTGTTCCCGTCCTCTCCCCCTAAAAGGGGGTTGCTGAAACAGAAAAAACAATGGGCTGGGGAAGGGAAGTTTCAACCATTTTACTGAATGTGAAATTGGAACACTGCCATCCAGATTCAGACATCTCATCTATCCATCCGTCCATCCATCCGTCCGTCCGTCAGCCACTAAACGTTCAGGAAGCAGGTGTTTGTCTGACACCCAGCGTGAAGTCCTGGGCAGATGCTGGGTGAGTGACAGGGCCCCTGCCCTCAGCCTTTCTCCCGTCTATTCTGCTATTGGAGCAGCTGGGACAGAGGCTCATTTCATCTGTGTGTCTGTGTTCCCAGCCGTCCTCATGGGATCTAGTTCCCTAAATATGGGAGTGACAGTGGGCGCTACAAGATAGAAGGAGGGAAAGAACGAAGGAAGGAAAATAGTCGAAGGAAGAAAGGAAATTGTATTATATGTAGTACGAGGGGTATATATTGGTGCGCGCTCTAAGTGCCATTTAATGATTGCAATGAGAGCCCCAGGAAACATCCCTACATATGGAAATCTGAATGACGTGTACAGGGAAGTGATGCTAATTACCCTCATCCATGTAGAAGCCACACATTGTTCTCCAGGTGCATTTCCTAGAACACAGTTCTCCCAATTTTTCTCTCACTAAGTTACGTTGCTTTTTATTTAGCAGAAGAACGCAACTTAACCCTCTAGTCATTTCTGATTTTTAAATCAGAACACTGAATTGTTTCCCTGCCAAGGAAAATAAGAGAACAATCTATTTCTCCCCCTGTCTTGCGGATCACAGCGTTTCTTTGGGGCGGTGGACCTAGTGGGAAGAGCACCGCCTTTACTTCTTGGGGCAGCCTATGACTCAGCAGCAGCCAGTTAATTCACGCATGTCCCTGGACCTCGGGGTCTTCCTGGGGGGGGGCTTTGTGTGCACCCCTAGGTTGTCCTGACAATCACGTGAGAAGAGATTTATACAAAAGCACTTTGAAAGCGAAGGTGCTAAATATGTTAGGAATTTTATGATGAAATATAAAGATGTCAACTCTATTTTTCACAGCACGTTTATGTGTTTTTATAAAATCTTGGCATAACACTTGAGGTCATTTGCTTTCTGTGATTTAGTCAACTGCCAAATCCCATTTACAAGAAACTCGCAACGTCCTAAAAGAGAAGTAATTTTCTCCTTTTTTTTCCAGAAAAATCTCTGGACCTTTGTCTTGTTAACAAATACACAGTGGGTATTTTTTTCAGAAACAAGTGTAAAGATATTTGAGCTTTGAAACTTCCACTCCTCTGGGTTTCCACGACGCCTTGTTCCTCGTATGTTCACCCCACTGCTGGTGCGAAGTTGTGTAAAGCTCTGCCCCCACCCTCAGAGTTCACTGTCTAGCAGAGGACATAAGACATTCACAGATAGCTGTGACATAGATGGCAAATGACAGGTACCAATTTATTTGATAGGTAGAGCTGGGAGTAAGGACATATCTGGTGAAGGTAACTAACCTTGTAGGCAGGGGAAGGAGAAAAGAAAAAGCAAGACACATTTGAGAATCCCAGTATTGTCTTAGCATTTACGATGTTGTGCTTGTCTTATCCTTTTATTATCTCTCAGGCTCCTTGAGAACAGAGACTTTCTGGTTTAACACCGCTCTCTGTGGTGATGCATGACGTGAGCTTACAAATGGTAGTAGGTCTTAGGGAATGGTTGCTTGAGCAACTGTGTTCTGTACCATGTCATGCAAAATTTCAATCTCAAAATTGATACCCCTATTAAAAAAAAGTCATTAACTTGATTCAGTACATAAATGGCATTTTGTGAACTCGGGGGGAAAATAAAAACAAACAAATGCTGACTTCAGTAAGAGTTCTAGAACACATTCAGAATAAGGAAAGTGATTTTGTTTACGCTTGGAGGGCAAACCAAATGCCAAGAGATTTCAAGAAACTCTCCCTGCAACAGAAAATGTGGCTGGTAGAATGCCTGTGTCCATGTGTAATTGAGTTTCCCTTCTGTTGGGTTTAATTAGGTAACAAAAGCTCCTTTTACCCAGCACCCTATATGGTACAGTGATTTAGCCACTAGCATTATACTTATTGCAGGGTTTGCTAGAGTCCCTGATTCTGTGCTAGAATTTACAAAAAGAAATATTTGTTAAATACCTTGATGTATCCCTAGGGTCTAGAATGATGCTTGGCGTATAGTAGGTGCTTGATAAATATTTGCTGAATAAATGAATGGATGTGTCAATTCCCATTATGACCTCTGGGGGCTAGAATGATGAGTACTGCACAGTCTTTGCCCCAGGAATCCCATAATCTAATGAGGAAGACAAATACATGAAGCCAACGCTCATTATAGGAGGTGGGAAAATAACGATAAAGATATGCAAAGAATTTATTTTCTGTTATTTAAGTGAAACAAGAAGTATCAAAGCACAACCAGCTTTTGTCACTTGTCCCATCCTTTTGTTTTACTAGCCTTTGTCCTAAGTTTCAAGTTTCCTGGGTGGTAGAAGCACATGATAAGCTCCAAGATGCAATCTGTGCTGAAGGTTGTACAGGGAGTAAAAGTGCACGTCCGACTCTCAGGCCAAAGCCAGTTGCCATGTAAGAACAGACATTATGGGGTTGAAGTTGTTCTTTGCAGCATCCTTGCCAGTTTCCTTTGCAGTTCCTCCTCCGCTCTCTTCCCCGGTAAAAGTTGGTGTTCCATAGCTGCCTGCAGAGTTTCGGCTGCCACCTAAGTGCTGAGGACTTGACTAGCTCTTATCTGCAGACGTCTGTCCTGCGCTTTATACCAAACTGCCCACGCCACGTCCCTCAGGTAGTTCATATTCAATCTGGCCAGACTGGAACTTGTGACCTGACCCTCCCATTCCCTCTGTCACTAATAATCCTTCCATATCCACCCATGAGATGCGCCCGGGAGTCCTCCTTCCTCCTCCATGTGCTGCATCTTTGGAGTCTCCAGTACCGTCTTAAACCTCTCGGAACCATGTCCCTCTGCAGTCCGCTGCTTCCGTGCTGCACCAGTGGACCCATCTGGTCTCCAGCCTTTCTCTCCTCCTTTCATCAGTTGTCCACAAAGAAGCCAGAGTGATCTTTCTAAAACACAAATATGAACAATACCGTCTAAACTCCTTAACACGGCCCGTAACCTCTTATCACCTCCTGCCTTACTCTAGTTTCATCTCTTGCTCCTCCATCTTCATTTCTGAGTTTCCAGGGCTTAGCAAAATGCCTGTGTTCCATGTGTGTTTCCTGAATGCACAAATAAAACCATGGTTGAGAGGCAGGAGGGCACTTCCCCGGGAAACCTAACAAAGGAAGGCAGAGATAGGAATCTGTGTGATGTGTTCAAGAGGGACCAGTGACTCAGAGAGGGTTGATGCTGCTGAGTAGGAGATGTAGGTGGATGGACACACGCGCACACACACACACACACACGCACGCACACACACACACACACGCACACATGCACCTTGCCCTTCGGCCACACCAAACTATTTGAGGTTTCTCTATGTGCCCTGTGGTTTCACAGCTTCACGCCCTTGCCGCTCTCTTGGACCCTCTGCACCTCCTGGCACACCTGGCAGGCCACCTCCTCTGTGAGGTCACCCCTAACCTAACCTCCCTCTGTACAGTCTTTCAAGCCTGAAATTTAGCCACTAATCTTATACTTATTCTAGATTTTGTAGGTCCCTTCCTTCTTTACTAGATTGTGACAGATTCATTAACACAGAAACGTCTGTTCCCTGATGAACCCGTGTGTGCCACCACTGTGCCCACACCTCAGGCACGCCTCATATTACACGGCATTGGAGTAATTTCCATATGTCGGTTGCCCCCCTTCCCCTGGACTAGACAGGGGACTTTGTTTTAGGCATATGTGTGGACCCACCATTTGAAATAGTATCTGACACACAGCAAACAAAGCTCAGCAGAAGTTTGGCTAAGACATCTAGCGACTTTCCCTATCAAGCCACATTCGTGTTTCACAGCGAACATCAGCTCCGCCTTCTCCCTGCCCACCCTCCCTGTTCGCCAGATGCGGTCAGTGATGCCTCTGCAGCCCCTCGCCCACCCCGCCCCCCTCTTTCTGTCACTCTCGCCACCCCCTGGAATAGGCCTGCATTGCTTCAGGCCTGACCTTGCAGGCATCCCCGTTGCCTCCACGCCACTCCGCATGCCACCCTTGGCTTAGTCTGTCTTAGACATCACTTTGATCACCTCATTTGCCTCTTCAGGATCCTTCAGCAGCACCTCATTACTCACTGAATAAAATCCAAAGTCCTCACCCTGGCATTCTGGCCACTCCTCTATCCGACTCTGATCTGGTTTCCAGCCTCACTCACACCTCGCAACAGCCAAGTTCAATTCCATCACATTCCAAGGATGGGCTATGCCTTTCATCTCTGTTCCTTCCACATATCATTCTCTTTTCCTGAAACGACCTTCCCCTTCTCCCACTTGTCAAAATCATACTCACTTTCACTACCAAACAAAATGCTCTTCTCACTTTCAAATCCAGTGTGACTGTCTCAGCCAAGCGTGATTTTCCTTTCTCTGCACTATTACAACACTCAGTGTGTACCGCTCATGTGCTCCCTGGTGCATTGGGTTTTGTTCGCCTGATGGATCAGACAAGTGCCTTCTCTGTTCAAGGCATGGTGATGTATACGTCACTGCCCTTTCTATCATTCTCACGCCAACCTGTGAGGTAAAACACCATCATCGGTGACGTTCATGATATGTCCAAGGTCACACAACAGGTAAGGGTGGAGCCAGGCTAAGCCCCCATCTGCAAAGCCTGAGTACCGCCCACGCTAGCAGCTGCTTCGCTTATAAGTCCTGGTTCTTTTATGCCTTCCCTTGAATAGGGAGGGGACCGGGGCCTTACATAGTTTGGTTCCAGTGTAACGTAGATTTATTGATGATGTGTTCATAATACATAACTTAATACCTTCTACACAGTACATGTGGCATAAAAGAATGCCTGAGATGTCCCCTTTTTCTCATATAGTTTATGCTGAGGCATGTGCTCCAAAATTCATCAACACAGCCTTACTATTCCCAGTGGCTCCTGGCCTAGTCTGTTTTCTCCTGGATTACTAAATTGTCGGAACTCTTCTCCTTGGCTGGACTCCACCTTACCCTCTGCCACCAAATTAATCTTCATAATTACCAACTTGGTCGCTTTGCTCCAGTAGCATTTGATTTAAACTCCCATGCCTGGTTTCAGGGTCCTTCCCTTTGCCTGTCACCCAGCCCCCCAGCCCAGAATCGTGTGTCCAGCTGTCTCTTCTACTTTCTCCCCTCTCTAAATCCTCTCTCTGAGCCACTGGTCTTCTTTCTTGAGTAGAGTACACAGATTCCCCCCTCTCCCTTTAGTTGTGAGGTTTGTTTTTTCCACATAAACGCCCTTCCTCATCTCTACCTCTGGGTTTATTGATATGTTCAGTAGCTGCATATTGAGCCTGGCTATGAACCAAGCACTGTGCTGGGCTCTGGGAACATAGAAAATAAAAATAAAAAAATAAGGCGCACTCTTTATTCAGGGGTGTCCAGTCTGCTGAAGTATGTCGACACAAAAGTAAACAGAATAAAAAAATTCAATGAAAGAGAAACAGTTGTTGGATTAGCTGTCGCTTTATGCTCAAGTCTGTTTTTTGTCCAAATTTTTTCTCTTTTGCAAGCCTTTATAATACTGTTTATCCTGTATCATGCATTTTGACATTTAATCACCGATTGCCTTATATAGTTACTTTAAGTGTGTCCCGCCCATATGGCCTACTTCCACAGGTGGATTTAAGTGCCTTGAAATAAGCTCTATGCCTTGTATGTTTTATACCAGCTTTATCAGTTTGCACTTTCTGTGTAATGAAATACCCCCCAAACATAGTGGCTTAACAAACATTTGTTCTTTTTCACAATTTTGTGAGTTGGCTGGGCAGTTCTGGTTTGGACTGGCTTGACTGGGGCTGAAGGATGCAGGACAGAGATATGCAGACAAACTATAACCCACAGGGCTGCCACCTGTTTTTAAAAATAAGGCTTTTTTGTAACACAGCCACACCCATGTAGTGCTTTTACACTACAACAGCAGATATGAGTAGCTATGACAGAGATTATATGACCCACAAGCCTAAAATATTTACATTTGGTCCCTTGAGAAAAAGTTTGCTGACCCCGCTCTGCGATGGCCTCACTTACATATTCAGCATTTGGCAGGCTGGTTGGTCTGGGGAGGCCTCACCTGGGTGATTGATCTCTGTCCTACGTGGTCTCTCATTTTCCAGGAGGCTAGCCTGGAATTCTTTATACGATGGTGTCAGGATTCCCCAAAGTGGCAAGAGACAGCAAGCCCCAAGAGGCAAGCATTTCTCAAGTCTCTGCTTGCATCCCAATTTTCTGTTGTCTATTTGGTAAAAGTAAGCCCCATGGCCAAGCCCAGAGTCTATTGGATGGACTACCTAGGAGACTGTAGTAGAGAAGGGAATTACTGAGGCTAGTTTGGAAAGCGATCCACCACGTCAGCCCGTTCTTCCCCAGTCGGCATTCCCCTCACTTCCATCCCCAGTGCCTAGGATTGAGCACATGGTAGATACTCAGTACATGCTTGGGGAAGTGGATTAAAAGCATAAGTTGAATCTTTGGAGGAAGGGAATTATTGTGGAACTACAAATAGTTACACAAATAGTTGTTCTGTAACTACAATGTGCCAGGTGTTGCCATAGGACTGGGATGCAATGATGAACAAAACATGTCGTCCTGTCCTCAGGGAACATGCAGCCAAACTTCAATTGTGTGTGTGCTTCCTGTCCAGCTGGGAAATGGACTTCTCTCTAAGATTCCCATGAAGGATCATTAGTATTTAACTATTACCATCCATCCATTTGTTGTCTTCTTTCTAGCCCCACTACCCACCCATTATCTGGACTCCTCAAGCCTATACCTGGCCTGCTTCAGGATGCCCTTGCTTCCAGCTTCTTCCACCTCTGCCTCTGAACCTCACCAACCAGTTGAGTCTCCTCATGGTCTATTTTCAATAGTCTGCTCCTTGCTCCAAAGCCTTATCCATCCACCAAATAGAGCTCAGAGTCGTTACTACCCTAAACAAACACCTCAACACAGTCCATAGACTCCTTGTCTGGATCCCTTGCCATTCTGCATGCATTGTGCATCCTTATATCCATTCCCAAATGTGCCTTTTAAGATACTACCCACCTGTCAAGGGCAGGCCAAGGTGCCACCTCCTCCATCCTGCCTTCCTGACTGCCCTTGTTGAAAGATATTTCCTCTTCGGCACTCTCAGGGTGCTGAGTTTGGAATACAATTCAAATGGCACGTGTTACATACTGTTTGGCGTTTGCGTTATCCTGACTCATCCACCTCAGGCATTGCATCCTCCTTGAGATTAGGGATCAGGTCTTATTCATTTTCATTTCCTTCTGAATGTCTTGCACAAGGCAGAGTTTTAGTAAAAGCTTGTTTTATGAATAAATGAATAACTAACGTGTGCCTAACACTTTTATCATTTCCATACACTTTGTCCACCATATTTCTAAGAGGCCACTAATTTAAATAATATTTTATGTACCACTACCCTGTTTCCCCTAAAATTAGACCTAGCCAGACAATCAGCTCTACTGCGTCTTTTGAAACAAAAATTAACATAAGACCCGGTATACTATATTATATTATATTTTATATTTATTATATTATATTATAAAGACCCGGTCTTATGTTATAATAAAATAAGACCAGTCATATTAGTTTTTGTTCCAAAAGACACATTACAGCTGATTGTCCCGCTTGGTCTTATTTTCGGGGAAACATGGTAAGAAAGAAAAAATCAGTTAAACTATAATAAGCTATCAATTTTAAGATATATCCTAATTTCTGCAATAATATTATGTGGAAAAATGTAGATCCTAAAATCAGTGCAATACAGAATATTGAATCTAATTCAGATAGATACAGATCTCCAATTAGATATTTCTAAAACACTTAAATGTGCTGAGCATTACAATTCACAACAGCCATATAAGAGAGGCAAGGTAGGTAGTAGTATTCCCATTTTACGGGGGGAAAATTGAAGTTCAAAGAGGCTACAATACTTATTCAGAGTGAAACAAGTAAAAACAAGAGAGCCAAATCTTATGGTTGGGACATAGCTTCCTAAAATCACCTGTGGATATCAAAACCCTTAAGTCAGCTGTAGGTTTGATTATCAACATGTACCTTTTCTTTCTTTTCAAATGATATGCACATCAGTTGGCCTTTCAATTTGTTTTTCCCAACTGTATTGTTTTGTCATGTTATCCCAGGAACATCCTGTTACTTGACCTAACATAATGTGATGTGATGTGATGTAATATTTCATGGTGCCTAACAAAAATTAGAATGATTATTGGATGCTTAGATTTTCTTGGGTAGTACTTAGCAGGCAGAATCTCTCTCATACACACCCATAGGAGTTTCTCAACCATCCATTAGCCTCAAAATAGTAGAAGGCTTTCCAAACCTAACACTTCACGTGATTACTTCATCTGAATACGTCCTTTTGGATTTTAAGAGGCATGCTCTGGAATATACAGTTAAGAGACAAAGCATTTTTAATTAATAAGTATAGATATTTGTTACACTTTAGAAAAAACTTGGTATATGCAGATTTTGATTTATGAAGATATCGAGCTGATTTACAAGAAAAGGTACACTTTTTCCTATATATGTCTGGTTATATTTTTATTTTATTCAAATTGTTAAGTAAAAGAAAAAAAATGCAAGTGGAAGAGTCTCCCCAGATCAGCAGGAACTGGAATGTGGTCAAGTCTTGGCAGAGTCAATTCAGCCTTTCATCCATCCAAGGGAGATGTGTTGAAATCCCCCACTGTTCTCAGGATTACTCAGACTTTATTTGAGTAGCTTGTCGATTTCTGGTCACTGCACTTTAGAAAAAGCAGTTGGAGAGAGGGAAAAATGTCGGGAAGACTAGCCAAATGATGCGAAATAAGATCTGTACAGGAAGAGAAAGAGGTTGTTTAGCATGGAGAAGAAAAAGTGAAGTTAATTTCTGTCTTCAAATACATAATGAGGTTTTTTTGGTGAAGAAAATAACAGTTCAGCTATACTCTGTGACCACTAAGCATAAAATGAAGAAATTGACTTCTATTTGTGTTGGACATATTACATGGTGACAGCGTTCGAAAAGTGGCTCCCAAGGGATACCACCACGAAATGTCCATTTTAAGACCTTTAGGATTCACTTGCCTAAAGTGGGTAGGAGATCAAATTAGAAAATCTCTTTAAGGCCCCTTCAGCACTATGATTGAGTTAATATCCTACTTTCGTAACTACTACAACTTTTGGAGCATGATTATCAGATATGTCATAAAGTTTCTACCACTGGCTGCTGTGACATGAGTAAAAAAAATTTTTTTTAAGAAAGGAAAACTGTATTAAAATTGCAATACTCAATATATACTGATAACAAAAAATAAATACAAGTCACGTTTGACTTCTGCAATTATAAGAGATGCTCAAAGGGGTTACCATCATTATCCAGAGACTTGACATGAGTAAATTTGAAGCTAGGATGTAGTACCCCTCATAAGAACTTGACAATAATTAAGATTACACAGTCCCCACATAAATAATATTAATAACAACAACAATAATTAAAAAAATAAAAACTAGTCTTTCTGTCCTGTAGGTCATATGTGTGATTCATACAAACAGCCCACATTACATCTTAAAAGACTTTTGAGTACTTGACCTTTTTAAGAATGTTGCTCCTGAAAATATTCCCTTTCTCAACTGTGTGATTAGTTTCTCCCTTTGTACTGAATCTTTCCCATTGGCATATAAAATCTCTGATATCAACCAATGAAAAAACCTTTCTTATGTCACACCCTCCTCTAGTTTCTACCCCACTTTCCTGCTCCCTTGCACACAAAATATCTTGAACTCTTTGTTTATAGGCATTATCTCTATTCCCTCGTCTGACCCTACTGCTCCACCAAAACTGTTCGTATCAAAGCCACCAATGACCACCTTGTTGCCTCAGCTTCTCAACAGCATTCAACAGTCAACTACTTCCTTCTCCCTAAGACCCACTATTCTCTGGACCTATGTGACAGCAGCTTCTCCTGGACTTTGCTTTTCTCAGTCACCACTGCTGACTTGTCCTCTACTCAGTGTCTGAATTGGTGTGCCCTGCGGCACAGGCCTCAACTTCATCTTTTCTTTCTCTGTAGTTTCACTTGGTATCACATCTGCTCCCAAAACTTCATAGTACTAACTCCCCAATGTATAAGTCCAGCCTTGATCTCTCCCCTGAATGTCAGACTCATATTACCAGTGATGTATTTAACATACCGACTTGGGTGTTTGATAATCATTTCAAACTTAACATTTCCAAAATAGAACTTAGGCTTCCAATTCTCTCATGTATTAAAATCTTATGAACTCGCAAACAAAGATTGTCAAACAAGGAAACACACTACCATGAGTGAAAATCAGCACAAGCAACAAATAATGCATTGAATGCCCCTTCCCCACCAAATACTTTAGATGTTTGAATTATCAGATTTTAAGAAAAAAGACTCTTTATATTAAAAAGTTTAAGTTAAGGGGCCGGCCCGGTGGCTCAGGTGGTTGGAGCTCCATGCTCCTAACTCTGAAGGCTGCCAGTTCGATTCCCACATGGGCCAGTGGGCTCTCAAAAACAAGGTTGCCCTTCGAGTCCATCAAGAGATAGTTGGCTCCGCCCCCTGCAACTAAGATTGAACATGGCACCTTAAGCTGCGCTGCCTCCCAGTTGGCTCAGTTGGTTGGAGTGCGGGCTCTCAACCACAAGGTTGCCAGTTCAATTCCTCAAGTCCCACAAGGGATGGTGGGCAGCACCCCCTGCAGCTAAAGATTGAGCATGGCACCTTGAGCTGAGCTGCCACTGAGCTCCCAGATGGCTCAGTTGGTTGGAGCGCATCCTCTCAACCACAACGTTGCCAGTTCGACTCCCGCACGGGATGCTGGGCTGCGCTCTCTGCAACTAGCAACGGCTACTGGACCTGGAGCTGAGCTGTGCCCTCCACAACTAAGATTGAAAGGACAACAACTTGACTTGGAAAAAAGGCCTGGAAGTACACACTGTTCCCCAATAAAGTCCTGTTCCCCTTCCCCAATAAAGTCTTTAAAAAAATTAAGTTAAGGATAGAATACAAAAATTAGCAAGCAATAATGGGCTACCAAAAATCACTAGACACTTCTGAAAAAGAAGTTTTAGAAATGAAAAGATTAATTGACTATAAAATAAATTAGAGGATATGCTCATTTTTAATGGATGAATTTATGAACTGGAAAACAGAACTAAAGTGGTTTCATACAATAGAGCACAAATAGACAATGAGATGGAAATATAAAGAAGAAAGGTTAATAATGTGGAGGGCAGAATAAGAAGGTCTTAATGAGCTGATTCAGAGTCACAAAGGGAAAGAATATTGCAGGATGGGGGTGAGACAATGAAAAATATATGACTGAGGATTTTCCAAATAAGATGAGAAATACAGATACACAGATATAGGAAGCAGTGTGTACGAAGCAGAAAAATAAGAAAGGCATATATAACCTTTTACAATGTAGTAAGACTGCAGATCTCTAAAGACAAAGTTTTCGTTAAAAAAAAGCTATAGGGAAAACATGGATAATACCCACTAAGGAACAATTATTAGATTGATAGCGGACTTCTCAACAGCAACAATTGAAACCAGGAGACTGAAATAATATTTTCAAGATTCTGAGAGGAAATAATTTTCAACATAAAATTGAGTACTCAGCAAAAGTAACTTGCAAAAATGAGAGTGAAATACTGTTTTCTTAAGAGGAAAACCTAAGAGAATTTACCATCAGCAGATTTACATTGAAGGAACTTGAAAAGATACACTTTAAAGCAGGATGGATAGCAAAAGAAAAGTCTGCGATACAGGAAGAAATGATAAGCAAAGAAATTAGTAAACATGTAGGTAAATCTAAACAAACGGTGTTGGTTTAAAATAATGTCTAATAGGGGAAAAGGTAAACTATAATACTGGGTAAAACTGTGTATGTGAAGAGGGAGATATCAGAGTTAGCATTATAAGGTCCTTTTTATTGTTCTGAAGGAGATTATGATACTAATTTTAGACTTCAAGAATAACTACTAAAAAAATAGAAATAGTATATACCTTCCAACCAGTTTTTCAGAAGTCAAGCAAGGATAAAAACAAAAATAAACCATAGAAAGAGCAGGACAAATAGAAAGCAAAATACAAACATATTAGCAGTCACAATATATGTAAACAAATACAAATATATTAACAGTCATAATATATGTAAACTTTCTGGCTAAAAGACAGATATAGTAAAATTAGGGTTTTTAAAAATAATAATAATTTAGCTATACAGTGTTAGAAAAGACACCCCTAACATGGAAGGACAAAATAAAGGGATGGAAAATATATTCCAGCAAATATTAATCAAAAGGAAACTAGGGCAGCTTTATTGATACCAGTCAAAATAAACTTTAGGGCAAAAAAAATATTAAGAATGAGAGACCACTAGATTTTTATAAAGGTTCTAATTCATTGGAAAGGTACAACATTTCTAAAATAGCCTCAAAATATACAAAAACAAAAATTGATAAAACTATGGGGACATTTCACATGTTTCTCCAAGCTATTGCTTGGTCAAGGTCAAGTAGACAGTAAATATTTATTAAAGACATATAAAATTTAGGCAAATAATTAAATAGCTGGATTCATGGACATAAGGAACCTTGCACCAAAGTTTAGAATACATGTATTCTTCACAAGGAACATTTTAAAAAGTTGACTTCATGCTGAGCTACAAAACAAGTCTCACCAGATTTCCAAGAATCACTATAATAATAACCATATTCTCTGATCAAAATACAATTAAATTAGAAATCAGTAGCTAAAAGATACCCCCAAAATTTCCCTTATGTTTGGAAATTTAAAAACATTTCTAAATAACTCATTGATCAAAGATAATGGAATTTTTAAAAATACTTAGAACTAAATGATAGTGAAAATATTACATTTCAAAACTTGTGGGATATGGTGAAAGTTGCACTTAGAGGAAAATTTATAGCCTCAAGTGCTTTTACCAGAAAATAAAAGGGTGAAAATTAATAAACTAACTTTGAGAAGGTAGAAAAAGACAAAGGAAGGAGATAGGGAAGGAGGATAAATAAAAATGGGAACAGAAATTAATTAAATTGAAAATTAAAAAACCACATAGGAGATCAACAGAACCAAAGTTGGTTCTCTGAATGGGGTTCATAATACAGTTTTGTAAAAAGGCAGATAGTAAATATTTTTGGATCTGTGGACAATATACTCTCTCTCACTCATCTCTGCCATTGCAATATGAAAGAAGCGATATGCAATTTGTAAATGAGTGGATGTGGCTCTGTTCCAAAAACAATTTTATTTACAAAAACTGGTGGCACAGTTTTGACCTGTAAATCATAATTTGTGACCACTGGAAAACTGGTAAGACTAATGTACAAAAAAATAATGAAAAAGTTTAACAAAGTGGCTGGATATAAGATCAATATACAAAAATTAGTTGCCTTCTTATACACCAGTAACAGAGAAAAGTAATTTTTCTAAAGTTATCATTTATAATAACAAAAAAAGTTAAGTACCTAAGAATAAATGTAACAAAATTTGTCCAAGAGCTAAAGAAACTAAAACTTTATTGTTTAATCTGTCTCATTCTCAGACCAGTTGTTTACAAAATTTTGGTTTCCTAACTACTTTATACTCTTAAAATTTACTGAGAACCCCAAAATGTGTTTGTTTCTTTGGGTTTTATCCATCTATATTTAGTTTAGTAAAAATTAAACCCGAATATTTAAAGTATTAACAAATGTAAAAATAACAATAATAAACCTACTATATGGTAACATAAATAACATATCTTTATGAAAATACTACACCTTTCATGGCAAAGAAAAATAATGAGAAGAATGGCATTTCATATTTTTTCAAATCTCTTTAGTTTATGGCATAATAGAAAACACTTGGATTCTAATATCTGTTTTAGTATTCGATCTGTTGTAATATGTTATTTTGGTTAAATTAGATGAAGAAAATTCTGATTAGTTGGGAAAGTTTGGAGTATTTTAATAGCCTTTTCAAATAATTGTAAATACTCTTCTTTGATACGACATCAAAATTTACAAATGGTAACTTCCTAAAGATTAGTTGCAATGCAGAATCTAAAACCGTATCAATGAACTTTTCATCTCCATTACATTCAGTGATCTGCCTTGCATATTGAATGGGTCTGTTATCAAAGTATGATTTTTTAAGGCTATGATTGATTATTTGGAAAATTTTGGTTTACTGAGTTACAGATCTTCAAAATGCTGACAAATTTCATTTTACAGTGTCCAAAAATATTCTATGTTAATATTACCACCAATCTCACCAAGAAAATGTCTAAGTTTGGGGAAGCTGTCAAGCTCATAGCAGATACACATTTTCCAAAAATCTGATTTTTAGAAGCTTGAATTTTAACATTGACAACAAGTTTTGACTGTGGTTTTCCTTGAAGTGACAGCTCACCTTTATCGTTTTCAAGAAAGTATCTACCACATACCTAAATCTGAATAACCATAGTTCGTTAGGCATTCTTTCGAGTAAAAATGATGTTCTATGAAAGTGGCTTGTTCAACATGCAACCCAGACAATCTCACAAAATTTTTTTTCCTTGAGAATTCTCATACTTCAGTATGCAACAAAAGTACTGTATGCATATTTGTCACACAGAATGTTAAAATGATGTGGACTCAAATGTTGACATATAAATTTAATACAAATAATTTTTACTGTTTGATCAAACTCATTCTTAAGTGGAACTAGCATTTTGTTTTACTGTGAGTGTGTGGTGGTGAAAAGCTAGTACAGTTGGTGCTAATGCCTTGTTTCAGGCTGGGGCACCAGCAGTTTTACCCACCATTACATTTGCATCATCAACGCAATGTCAACCTGTACAAAAAAGACAAATAGCATCTTAGTATTATTATGAAAATAGTATTGACTTCATTGACTTTCTGAAAGGGTCTTGGGCTCCCCACGGGTTCCACAGACCACACAGAGTGCAGTTGCCATAGACCTTCATAGACCTCTCTGGTTCATGACATTCAGATCGCAATTTAAATGTCATGACCTCAGAGAGAACTATCCTACGTAATCCCCAGTGACTCCCTAACACATAACCCTGTTTTGCTTTTATCATAGCACTTATCATTACTTGACAGTTTATTGTTTATGTGTTTATTGTCTTATCTTCCCCAACTGGACTATAAGACCTGAGAATGTAGGTACTTTGTCATGTTCAATATAGTGACTGTGTCTCCAAACCTAAAATACTATTTGTACCTAAGCACTCAATAAATGTTTGAGGAGTGGTTCAGTCAGGTTGACATGCACAGGGGGTTGGGTTCTCATCATTTCTCACTCAGATGGCCTTTTAACTGTAAATAGCTATTTTGCTTTCACTCTAGATTCTGTGGATAATAACAGAAGGAACTTTTGAGTTCTGCACTTTACATGTATTAACTCAGTCCTCATAGGAACCCTGAAAGCTAGGCATTTACCCCTTTTTACAGAAGAGGCAGCTGAAGGTCAATAAGCATTATTCCAAATCTAAAGATCTGATCAGCATTAGAGCCAAAAATTGAATTCATATCCCTGGGCTCCCTCCCAGGCGAAACAGTAACTCAATGGATGCAACATTAAGATACACTCATAAGTCTTTCTCAGAGTGCCAAGGTTTCAAGAGTTGGCTGCCAAATGATGAGGCAGTAGTCATTCAGAAAGTGTGTTTGTTACAGGGAATTTTTAAAATAATTAAAATTGAAACTCTGAAGATATAACAAATGAGCAGCAGATTTTCAAAATTAACTTCTTTGCACATTTTAGAAATGTTTACCTCAGCCTTCAATTCCCAAGAAACCATTGTATTTCTTCAGTCTTTCGCCCCAAAGTGCTTAGGATCTTTCATAGGAACTGTAGCAATGGCTAATGAGCCATGAAATTCTCGTGTTACATTCACACCAAGGATCTCTCCTCTGCCCTGGTTCCTGGTCCAGTTACAAAAACATGTGAGAACGCGCACGTCAGCGTGACGACCTAGGCCTGAACATAATCTCAGCTATTACATGTTTCCTTCATAGATTATGCCACAGAGAAGCTAGGGCCAAAGTTCTAAGGGTCACACAGGACTCAGCAGTGGAACATGGAATATGAGTCAAGCCTCTTACCATCTAGACAGATGCTGTGTTTGCTTCACATTTTATGTGAAATCTTTAGTACGAAGGAAAGATGCACCATGAGACTTTCCAGGGAGCTACTAGACTAGCCCATGAGACACCAAGAGATACAAGACCTTTGATAATCAGTTCCCTAGGGTTGTGTTTGATAGCTTTTATAACTCTTTATAACTTTTAAAAAATAAAGTGGAGTGCCAGTGTTCCGTTCAAGTTCTATTTTTAAAGTGTGCTCGTGAGAGCTCAGGGCCAGCTTACCTGCAGGGGTTAGTGATACAACTACAGGAGGTACTGACAGGGGCTTACTTGTCCTCTCATCTGAAAGTCCACAATTATCTATTCATTTAATTCACCCTTCATTAGAATATAAATATTCCTAAGGACTCAGCAGAGGTTCTATCAGTCACAACTTTCTGAAAGCTAATTTAAACTTTACATACACAAAGTAGACTATATGGTCAGAACAGAGGGGAGCGGAAGTGATTTTGGAAAGTGGGGTGCAAAGTAGAGGGTTCCACCTGCAGAAAAGCACTGACATTCAGGAGATGGAGGGAAGGGGGGGTGATGCCTCTGGAAAAGGCTTTGCCTGCCCCAGTCTTTCCTAGGGTAGCCTGTGGATGTGGATGTGCCAGTGACATTCTAGCTACAGTGGATTCTCACCAGCAGCGGGAAAGGAACCCGCCACTAAGGCACAAAACAGCTACACTGTAGGCTCTTCCCACTGCCCTAGCCCCGGGGACGTCCTCAGAGCCCCTAGGTGATAATGAGTCATAGAAACAGCAATGGCCAGTCAAGCTTGGCTTCTGCTAAGGACTTGCTTGGTCTTGAGGATATGGTTTAGCTTCCCAGTTCCCTTCATTCTTGTAATTATGGTGTAAAAACCAGTCACCTAACCACCCCATAAGCATAATAAGTGAAATATTTGCAAAGTGTACAAACGGATATTCTAACGTGTTGCTTTCTTGAGTGTTTTAACCCATATTACCTAGAGGGCTTTCTCATTCTTCTTGCGCACACCCCCACCAGCAACACAATGTCTGTAGTTTGTGATATGAAATTAACAGGTGTGTCAGCAAACCATTCTCAGGTTACATGTGCGTGTCTCCCCCACTGCACACCCACCATGGAGAGTCACTACTCTAGTGCATATCATAAATTTCTTCTCTCCATAGTATCTACTTCTCTTGGGACTCTGATCCATTGTAGAGTCTGTGTTAATCCGTTTTGTTTGTTTGGTTGGTTGGGTTTTGTTTTGGTTTTGTTTTTTTGTTTTTTTTGGTCTTTAACATCATCTGCTGAGATCACTGCCAGGGTTTTTTAAGGAGTCTTTGACTTCTGAAGGGGTAGCACTAATATGTAAATATGTGGGGCTGCACCCTACCTGGTGGTGTGCAGCTCATGGCACCAACGATCCCTGCCTGGAGATGCTGGTGGTCAGGGTCGTATTTTCATGTTACTGTTAAAAGGTTTAGTTACCTGATACTCACATTCCCTTGTTCTCATTAATAATTATGCCTAAGCTAAATAGTAGACCTAACTGGGGAGATTCTAATACCTTCGATCAGCTTGTTTCTGTTTGCCCATAAAGCTAATCTTTTTCACAAAGGCCTGTCTGTAGATCAGTCGAGAAAACATCCTAAAGAACCCGTTGAATCTACTCTGCAGCAGCCACAGTATCTGTTGGTATCACTTACGGGCACCCAGAAAAGTCTGATGCTTGTTCTACATAACTTCTTAGAAGGTTGAAAACAGCTACTGTGTCTTCTTATTGGGAGGCATTGTACCATATTCATCTTTGTATACCTAGCACCAAGCTTAGGATGGAAAATAGAGTTAGGGATCCACAAATATTAGTTAACCCTTTCTTGCAAATTTTAGTTGATTTTCCTCTCCCCCTTCTCTTAAGATAACTCCTACTTGGTCATTTAGAATTCAGCTCAGGCATTGTCCTTGCTGGCATGGGTCGCGTGTATGCCTGATGCAACAGCCCTCGTCGTGTGGCATCCAGGCACCAGGTCAGCCACTGTATTACACACTCCAGAGATCTGTACTTGTGACCAGCACCTAACAAAGTGGCCGGCAGGCGGTAGACACATAAATGAGTACATAAATGACTGGATCTTTCCATCTTTCCAAAAGTTCCATACAACTTTGCTTTTCTTTGAGTGTTTCAGTTTGCCTGTTTCAAGGCACCCAGAAATCCACGCAGGGATTTATGTAGTTTGAGCAACTAAGAGTAGAGCAGACTAGTTCTCACAGGTAGTTAACAATAATTCTAGAACAAAGCTTTATCTCTTTGGTATGTGGATAGGACACTGGACAAGGCACGAGAGAATAAGACTTCATTTTGGGTCTCTGTTTCCTGTTTTGAGAATTACACAGAAATAGAAGGAATATCTGTGAACACAGGGAAGCTGATGAGCAGACGTAAGCGAAGTCCTGATGATTTTTAAGTGAGAAAAGCCTGGAACACTATGGGAGTGAATGGAGATCGAAAAAGTCAAAAGAAGCTGGAGCCATTACATGCCAATTTTTAATGCCTCGTAATTAAAAACTTTGAAAAGAGACAGAAAACTCTGTGTACTTGGAAATAAATATTAATTTTAGAAAGTATGCAAAATAAATTTTCCACAGCAGATGCCTCTTACCTCATCATCCTTTTACTGTTTTCTTTAATGTGATTGTATTCCTATGGGCCAAAGAAGCGATTAGTATTGGATAATACAGTGTTTGAAGTAACCAAAGAGTTTGGTGGACCCACTGAGCTGCGTTTGACTTCTGAGAAATACAGCTTCACCATCTCAAATTCTACAAAACTTTTCCTGGGCTTATGGCAAAGATTATTTTATCTTAGTTGTGGAAGGTTGTTCCTTCAGTACAGACAACATGGTGCATATAAAGGCTGTCTACAGACATTAGATTTGTGATCATTCCCCCTTTCTAATTTGAAATACATTGCGAGCATCTGTTAATCTCTTTTCTTTCCCAAAGGATTTACACTGTGGATTCCAGCCTGTACCACATGCAGTGACAGGGCACTCTTCCAGAGAGGGGCTTAGTTCCCAAACAGCCTGAAGAAGGTGGCATACCTGTCCACGTGCTGAGCAGTGGAAACTTGCTCCAGAGAGTCCTATGGTCCATTTGTCCCTAATTAATTTGGGATATAGGCTCTTCTGAGCATCCAAGAAAAAAGTCTGAATTGGCCACCTAGACAGAAAGAAAAATTCATTCTGTGCACTGTCACCCCTCTATGTATTACTTCTGTGTCTGGTCTCTATAGAGTCAGATTACAGGAACCTGTTATCTTCCTTCCTGCATATAAACTTGCTTACTCTTCATTCAGCCCACAGGAGCTTACTCCCTGCGTGATCTCATCCAGTCCTGTGGCTTTTCAGCACCAACTCCACACTAATGACTCCCAAATTTGCATCTCTAGGATCACCCCTGCCCCGTATCTCAAGTTATGTGTTCAGCTGCTTAAATAGTATCTCCACAGGGCTGTCTAACAGGCTTCTCAAACTGAGCACATCTAAACCAACCCTTGTTCTCCCCTCTCCCCCAAAACCTGATCCTCCCCTGGGGTTGCCCATTTCAGTAAATGACACCTCCATTTATCTGGTCACTTAAACTTAAATCCTTGAAGCCAAACTTAAGTCATTCTCGCATATCCCACACCCAATCTGTTAACAAATCCTGTCAGCTCTGTCTTCCAAATATATGCCAAATCCAGCCACTTGTCACCATTTCTGCTCCGTCCCTAGTCTAGTCCACCATCACTGCTCACCTAGACTGCTGTAAGAACCTCCCAAAGTAAAGCGCTCCTGATTACTTTAGAAAGCAAAGTAATCTTTTAAAAATATTAATCAGATCTTAGCTCATGCTTGCTGTGGCTCCCATAGCACTTAGACTAAAATCCAGACTCCCGCCCTACATGTAGGCCCTTCACTGTCCAGACTACCTCTGCAGCCTTCTCTGGCCACACCCTCCAAGCGCTCTGGCCTTTGGGCTAGCTGGTTACCTGTCAGGAAGACTCTTCTCCCAGGTATCTACATAGTTTACTCCCTCACTTCAGTTAGAATCTGCCTACGACCACACGATACTAAAACAGGACCTCCGTTCTCAGTGCTCATCCTTTAGTTAGTTCTCTTACCCTGCCTTATTTTTTTCTCTACAGCACATTTAATTATAGATTTGTCTGTGTATAATCACCTCCCCCCGCACCACTGAAAATGTAAGCTTCACAGCAGGCCTTTAATGTATTTATTGCTATATCCTCAGATACCTAGAACAGTGCATGATGTCACATACTGTACATGGTAGACACTCAGTCACTATTGTTTGAGCAAATGAAAACACTTACTGAGTAGCCATCTTTGTTTCAGGCATTATGCTGCAGGGAAAAGTAAAAAAAAAACAACGTATATGGCTTCTGTCCTTGGGGCAATTGCCCGGGGTGGCAGAGACAGATGCAAAAGCATTTCCATGGTAGTGGTAAGTCTCAGGTGCTGGGAAGTTCAAGCTAGAATCTCCCAACTGTGCCAGCAGGAGTCAGGAAGGTAACCAGAGGAACTGACATTTGAGATTATTCTTGAAGGATGAGCAGGTATTTGCCAGACAAGGAAGAGTGGGAAGTGCAGTTCAGGTATGGACACAGTACAACACCAGCACGGAATGTGATAGGGCAGCGATCGTGAAGATGACCAACTTATGAGAGAGTTGTATGAGGTAAGTTTAGGTAGATGAGCTGTCAGGAAGCAAAATTTGCTTCAGTCCTAGCCCCCAAACATTATCCTCCTCTGGAGTTTTCCCTTTCAGTAAATGACACCTCCCTTCATGTAATTGCTCACGATGAAATTCACAGAGTCATCCTTAACTTTTTCCATTTTCTCACCCCCATTTCTAATCCATTAGCAAATCCCATCAGCTCTACCTTCCGAATATATGGCAATTCCAGCTTCTCGTCACCACCTCTTCTGCTTCCTCCCTAGTCCAGAACTTATCATTCTCACCCAGAGTCCTCCCTATAAGCCTCCCTGCTTCTCTTCTGACCCCACAACCACCCGTGTTCCACACAGAAACTAACATTGTCATATGAGCTGCTTTTAAGCTAAAATTGGAAGAGCAACTTAGGTCAGTATCAACTCAATGGATGCCTATTAAAGATTATTAATATACAGAGGGTGCCAAAAAAAATGTATACACATTTTAAGAAAGGAAAAAAGACTGTATTAAAATTACACTGACGGTAATTATTTTGAGCACCTCTTGTCGTTGCAGAAGCCAAACAGGACTTGTATTCATCTTTTGTTATCGGTATATATTGAGTATTACCATTTGAATAGTTTTTTCCTTTCTTAAAATGTGTATACATTTTTTTGGCACTCTCTGTATATGTTTTGAGTAGAAGGGAGGAATTCTTTTCATGTCAAAATTTGTATCCTCTTTATACTGGTAAGCCTTGTCTTTATGGTTCTGTGGTATTACGGTGTGTGCTGCTGTCCATGTGTGGGGTTTCTCCCTTAACGATGGAAGGGCGGAGACCCCTTCATGTTCATCTTTATTCTCACAGTATCCAGCACTGTGCCCAGCACGTGGTCACTGCACCACGAATGTCTGTGAAAGAAGTATTCTTTTTTTTTAATTAAATTTATTGGGGTGACAATGGTGAGTAAAGTTACTAAGAAAAAAGGTCAACAATGCAATAGAAAAAAGATAGATTATTAACAGAGAATCTACAGAAAAGGAAATATGAACAGCTGCTTGAAAACATATGAACTATATCTAGTTTCATTTATTTAAAAAAATAATGTAAATTAAAACTATGATGTGATGCTATTTTTGTCTACCAAGCAGACAAAATTTTTTTTTAAGTTTAATAATACAATCTATTAGCAAGACTGTGGATAAAGATGTACTCTTGTACATTGCTGGTAGGAGTTTAAATTGGTACAATCTAAAAGGAGAAAAATTTTGCAATATCAAAATTACAAAAGCTTATATCTTTGATGCATCAGTTCTACTTTTGGGGAAATATGTGGATGTGTAAAATTATGTGTGCAAAATTACAAGGTTCCACATTGCAACCTTGTTTATAAAAACACAAGATTGACACCAACCCAAATGGCTATCAATAAAGAATGGGTACCCTGAAAAACCAAAGCCGTCCTGAGAAAAAAGAATAAGGCCAGAGGTATCAAACTCCCTGATTTCAGATTATACTACAAAGTGACAATAATCAGAACAGCATGGTACTGGCAGATAAATAGACACACAGACCAATGGAACAGAATTGAGAACCCAGAAATAAACCCACATACTATATATGGGCAAATAATTTTTTACCAAGGAGCCAAAAACCTAGACTGCTGTAAGAACCTCCCAAAGTAATGGAGGAAAGACAGCCTCTTCAATAAATGGTGCTGGGAAAATTGGAAAGCGACATGCAAAAGAATGAAATTAGGCTGCTATCTGTCACCATACACAAAAATTAACTCAAAATGTATGAAAGACCTAAACGTAAGACCTGAAACGATAAAATGTATAGAAGAAAACATAGGTACTAAACTTGTGGACCTTGGTCTTAGAGAAGATTTGATGAATTTGACCCAAAAGGCAATGGAAGTAAAAGCAAAAATAAATGGGACTAAAAAGGTTGGGACTAAAAGCTTCTGCACAGCAAAAGAAACCAACAAAACAGAAGCAACCAACTGAATGGGAGAAGATATTTGCAAACAACGCCCCTGATAAGGGGCTAATATCCAAAATACATAAAGAACTCATACAACTCAACCACAAAAAAACAAACAATCCAATTTAAAAATGGGCAGAAGACCTAAACAGACACTTCTCCCAAGAAGACATATAAATAACCAACAGATATATGAAAAGATACTCAACTTCACTAGCTATTAGGGAAATGCAAATCAAAACCACAATGAGATATCACCCTCACACCTGTTAGAATGGCTATCATCAACAAGACAAGTAGAAACAAGTGTTGGAGAGGTTGTGAAGAAAAAAGAGTACTCAGATACTGCTGGTGGGAATGTAAATTGATACAGACACTATGGAAAACACTACGGAGATTCCTCAAAAATTAAGAGTGGAACTACCATATGACCCAGCAATCCCTCTTCTGGACAACCATTCCAAAAACCTGAAAACATTTATCCATAAAGATATATGTACCCCTATGTCATTGCAGCATTATTCACGGTGGCCAAGACATGGAAACAACTGAAGTATCCTTCGATAGATAATTGGATAAAGAGATGTACTTGGCCATAAGAAAAGATGAAATACTGTCATTTGTGACAACGTGGTTGGATCTTGAGATTATCATGCTAAGCGAAATAAGTCAGACAGAAAAAGTTGAGAACCATATGATCTCACTTATATGGGCTATAAAACTGAAAGCAACAGACAAACAAGACAAACGAACAAATACTCATGGGTACAGACAATAGTTTAGTGGTTACCAGAGGGAAAGGGGGGAAAGGGAGAGGTGTGAAGGGTAAAAGGGGATCAAATATATGGTGACGGAAAAAGATTTGACTTTGTGTGGTGAACACACAATGCAATATACAGATGATGTATTATAGAATTATACACTTGAAAACTATATAATTTTAATAACAAATGCCATCCCAATACATTTAATAATAAAAGAATAAAAATCAAATACATAAATAATTTGTAATATACATTATACTACGTTCTCATAGTTGGATACTATAGAACCATAAAATAAGGATGAGGAAACCTTAATGTGTTGGTGTGGAATGATACCCAAGATATATTTTTAAGAGAAAACCAATGTGCATAATAATATAGTATGTTAATGTTTGTGGAGAACGATTTATCCATAAATGTGTATATCTTTGCTTAAATAGGCATAAAATCCCTCTAGAAAGATATACAGGAAACATTAGTTGCCTCTAGGAAATGGGACTGTGTAACTGGGAAGCAGAGATGGGGCAATTTTGGAGACTTTATCACTGTATACTATTTGGACCTTTTTGTTTGAAACAAAACAAACAAAAAATATATATGCTAGTTTCTAAATTGTCTTCAGAAGAAACTGTTACATACAACATGGATAAATCTCACTAACATAATAAGCAAAAGAAGCCAGACACACCTGAAAAATATGTGGCATATTTTTCCCTATATTTAAAGTTCAACGGACGCAAAACTAATATATGATGAAGGAAGTTAGAATGGCGGTTATCTTGGTAGGAATAATGACTGGGACGGGGCATAAAGGAAACTCTGGGTTGCTAGTAATATTCATCTGGGTAGTGGTTACATGGATATGTTCCCTTGGAAAAATTTGTTAGTCTGTACCCTTATGGTTGTTACACTTTCCTACTTGTAAATTATGTTTCTGGTTTTTTAAAACAATCAAAAAGGGGAAAAAATCTTTTTTAGGGTTGTATTAGTTTCCTAGGGCTGCTGTAAAAAACAGCACCACGAACTGGGTGCCTTAAAACAACAGAAATGTGTTATCTCACAGTTCTGGTTGCTAGAAGTCCAAAATTAAGATGTCTGCAGGGCCATGCTCCTTCTGAAACCTGTAGGAAAGAATCCTTCCTTGCCTTTCCCTAGCCTCTGGTGGTGGCCATTCATCCTTGGCACTCCTTGGCTTACAGATGGCATTACTCTAATCTCTGCCTCCATCTTCACATGATGTTTCCACTGTGTCTGTCTGTCTTCACATGGAGTTCCTTTTATAAAAACACCAGTCATATTGGAGTAGGGACCTACCCTACTCCAATATGACCTCATTTTTAACTGAGACATCTGCAACAACCCTATTTCCAAATAAGGTCCCGTTGCGCGGGACTAGAGGTTAGGGCTTCACAATATCTTCTTTGGGAGGGACATAATCAATCCATAACAAGGGTTCATGGAGAGTTTTTAAGGAGTATTTGAGTTGCTATAGGAGAATGTTTTAATCCCATTGTAGTGACTGATTCGCGACGTGTGCCATTGTTGAACTCTTGCAGAGAGCAGTAACCCACTGCTGTGTCTTCCAAGGGTGTCATCAGCTTGGCCATCTTCCAGCTGCTAGAAAATCAGGGCCTAATCCACAGACTACCCATTGTTGGGTTAAAAGAAAATAAGCGAGCTTTCTGGCTCCTTTGGTAGCCTCCTTCAGGACTTTAAAATTCTAAAAAAAAAAAAGAAAACCGCAGGCTGAGTCTTTACAGGTTATAGCTTGATGCATTGTGACCACTTATTTCATCATAGAGCAGTCATGTTGGTCTGAAGATGGACTTTCTGAAAGAAAAAAAACCTCGTTTTTCAGATTTACTCCTGGGATCCTGCAGAGCCCTCTTTTTTCACTGGGCATGGGTATGGTTTTTATTTTTCTGCCGAAGAGTCAGCAAGTTTCCAAATGAGTAACAGACACAGGGTGTGGTGTTGTGGCTTCCCTTTTGGTTGTGAATCCAAATCGCCCTTGAGGTATAATTAATCCCACAATTCTCACCACCACTGAAGTTATTTTCCTAATTTAATGAAATAATTGTTTTGTTGTCACTGGCTTCCAGTGTGTGTAGCTTATTGTGGATGCTCAATAAGTATTTTATTGACTGAAGGAAGAAAAACAGAACAACATTTAGCCTCTTAAATGTTGAATGAGGCCTTTAAGAGTTTCAAAATTCAACCGTTCTGGGGCAGTCAAAATTAGTCTTTGCTAGAAAAACATTAGGGAAGTGGTTGCCTTGGGCAGGGGGTATTGACTAAGATGGGAATCTTTCAAGGATGATAGTTACAGCTTGATAAGGTTCGGATTACACAGGTATTATGTACATGTTTATCAAAATGCAGTGAGTGTGCACTTAAGATTTGTACATTTCAGCGTGTCTAAATTTTATCTCAAAAGAAAATAACTATAAACACATCTTGAACTCTAGCAAATGATTTGCTAGAGTTCAAGATGTGTTTATAGTTATTTTCTTTTTTATGTGTTTATATGCCTGTTAAAATGTTTAGGGGAAAGTGTGTTGATGTCTGCAATTTACTTTGATATACATGGGGGGGAAGATGGATTGACAGATGGATAGAGGGATGGACATAGATGGATAGATGTGTAATGAAATAAGCAGAGTAGACTATTAATTGTAGAATCTAGAGGTGGGTATATAGGTGATCACTGTAAGATTCTTTAAACTTTTCTGTAAGTTTGAAATTTTTCATAATGAAATTCAAAGTACAGAACTATACAGGACGTTGCAAATGTGGAACCAAAGTCTATTTGCCATTTTTATTCCTTGTCACAAGCCTGAATGTCCACTACTTTAAACAAGGAACAGTATGGTTGCTGGAGGTTTCCTGGTGAATCCATCAACAGATTTACAGGAATATACAGGGAGCCTATTTTACTGCCCTACTAGGAGTAAGGCTTTAAAAAGGAAGTACATTTACCTTTCAGCGTGGCATCATCCAATATGATCTTATACCAGCCGTCTCTGTGTGGCTCAGAAAGAAAGCAGATTAGGCCTCATTAAAAACAATGCCTTGTTTTATAATTGTGCTCCTGACACAAAGGAAACCCATTTTATTTTTACATGAAGAGCCACAGTTCTATGATGTTCTCTTAGAATTACTCTTCCTCTACTCTCCCCTTGTGGAAATTAAGTGTAAATGAAAGGGCTTCATTTGGGAACAAAAATGGGCTCCATGTGCTGACGCGTGCCCCTCCTCCTCTATTTTCTCTACTACAATGTAGTAGAACCATTTGGGTTCCCCTGTTTCTGTTACTAAATAGTTCTGTGATCTTGAGTAAATCAATCTCTTTGGGCCTGAATTTCCACAATTGTAAAAGGAGCAGATTCAGTCAGACCTACAAGTGCCTTCTGGCACTAGAATGAAACTTTGCTTTTTTTTTTTTTTTTTTTTAGCCTGTCCTCCTATATCATCTTTTGGGGGCCAGCAGTAATGAAATCTTGAATCCAGACCCTGACATCCTCTAGAAAGAGGAACCCCTGGTCCCAATAAGACACACAAAAGACTCTGCTAAGAGCTTGTTTAAATAAGGCTTAAGATTTTAGTCCCGGTGAACTTTCCATCTATTTCTCTGTTAGTCAGTCATGAAGTTAGTCGACGTTTGAAGACATTCAAGAGAGAAAAGCTCAAAAAAATATTTCAAAACATTTATCCATAAAGATATATGTACCCCTCTGTTCACTGCAGCACATTATTCACAGTGGCCACGACATGGAAACAACCCAACTTCCCTTCAATAGATGATTGGATAAAGAAGATGTGGTATATACTCCTATACACAATGGAATATTACTCAGCCATAAGAAAAGATGAAATACTGCCATTTGCAACAACATGGATGGTTCTTGAGATTATTATGCTAAGTGAAATAAGTCAGAACAAGGTGAGAACCATATGACTTCACTCATATGTGGTATAAAACTGAAAGGAACAAGAAGCCAAGACAAACAAAAACTCATAGATACAGACAACAGTTTAGTGGTTACCAAAGGTTAAGAGGGTGGCGTAGCAGAAGAGAGTAAAGGGGATCAAATATATGGTGATGGAAGGAGAACTAACTCTGGGTGGTGAACACAGTGCAATATACAGATGATATATTATAGAACTGTATTTTGAAACTTAATGTAATTTTTTAAATTAAAGTTTATTGGAGTGACAACTGTTAGTAAAGTTACATAGGTTTCAGGTGTATAGTTCTATAATACATCATTTATATATCACATTGTGTGTTCACCACCCAGAGTCAGTTCTCCTTCCATCACCATATATTTGATCCCTTTTACCCTCATCTTCCATCCCCTCCCCCCTTACCCTCTGGTAACCACTAAACTATTGTCTGTGTCTATGAGTTTTTGTTTCTTCATTTGTCTTGTTCCTTTGTTGTTTTCAGTTTTAACTATTTGTGATAACATGAATGGATCTTGAGATTATTATGCTAAGCGAAGTAAGTCAGAGAGAAAAAGTCGAGAACCATGTGATTTCACTGATATGTCGGATATAAAACTGAAACTTACATAATTTTATTAACCAATGTCATTCTAATAAATTTAATAAAATTTTTAAAAAGAGAGAGAGAGAAAAACCACAATGTGTTACAGTTCATCTCTTCCAAAAACACCGAGAAGAGCAGAGAAGAAAGTGATTTTTCTATTTGTGGAACTGTATATTTTGTTTACCTGGGTTTATCTCCAGGTGAAATTTCATGTAAATACTGATTATGGGAAGAGGTTATCAGTTGCTAGTCAGGTATTTTTCCCAAGGAATGAAAGCAAAGCAAAGTATTCCTAGCAGCATAAGTCTGTTTTCATTCTCAGGGTGTAATAGACTCAAAGGCAAGAGTAGTTTGTTCTGTCACAATATATAAACAACCCAGAGAAGGTAATTGGATAAACTCTGTGCTGTTTACTCAACTGTATAGCCAAAGACAGAGACTCAAAATTTCGTTGTGTGAGTCCTTGGCATGCCTAACTACCTGAGGGAAAATTATACAGATGTACATGTATGTGTATTGGTGGTCACACAGATATGAGTTATACAAATGTAGTTGTATCCGTGTTGTGTCTTTTCTATAGACTGTGTTTTTATGTTACATTTCTATGTTTGCATATTTCAGCATCTATACCTACATATTTCTCCCTTTGATCAGCTATAACCAAATATAAGTCGTGGGTCTACTTAAATAATGAAAGGCTAATGATCAAGGACTTGACTTTACCAATGTACTCAAGTTGGAGATGTTTTAGGTGAGGAGAACACGGCGAGCCATCTGATTTGGTCCATTATTATATTTTCAATTATCTTTGGTGCTCAAAGAGAGACATTAATATAGCTGAGGATGACATAGCAAATTACCACAGCTCTCTAACCTTTTAAATTGCTAACACTGTTGTAATCTGTAATTATAGAAATCAGTGTGAGAATTGTGGCACTGCATAATTATCTTTCCTGATACTTTATTGCTGAATGAATTATTAATCAGAAGCAGTCTTGTATAGTATTTGCAGCAACTCAGAAGAATAATGTATAATTAAATTCCATTATTCCTATTTTTGTGCTAATATTTTATGATGTTGTAATTGATAATTAATTGGCCAAAAACTCACACACTGCTTGGGCGTTTCAGGTGGCTTCCAAATGTTCAGTGTGCTGAGTTCATTAACTAATGATCATTAAGTAGTGATCGCTCTGTAAAGACCATGGAGTCTAGTCGAGTCCATGAGAAAGCTTTTGAAATTCGTATATTCATCATTAAGCCTTTCACGTTTTCTTAAAGCAATAACTGTGAACACATATGAATAATTAAGAGATCTTAATAGATTTCAAATCTGGTCAATTTTAAGTAATCAGATGTTGGTTGTGAATCGCAGGCTAATACACTAGATACAGTTGGTGTGCTTCTCTGTGAATCCGCGTCCATGCTAATTAAACAATGAGCCATCTTCATAGAACCACAATTTCAAAAAGAGAGTAATAGTGCTGCAGCCTGAAAAGCCGTTTCCCCCTGCCTTTGATGAGCATAACCCAGAGTGTAGCATATCTTTATAGACAAAGTCTGGTCTAATCTTCTTTTCCAATTGTCCGAAATACTAAATGGTTTTCCCCCTCACAGACACACAGAATTTAAAATCTGAAAGGATTATGAACTTTTCCTTGACTGGCATTCTCACTGGGAATTCCTGGTGTGAGTCTCTCTGGGTGTCCTTTGCAGCCTAGGTAACCAGCCAAAGCTCAGACTCCAAGAATGTCTTTTGCTCAGCCTGAGTTCTATTGAAAGGAAACATTGTTGGGCATTTTCTGTGAACTTCTGCTGTGCCATTTTATTTGATTTTTTTTTTCAAGAAGGTGATGCTTTTTTCTGGTTTTCAAGTGTCTCCTTTAGAAACATACAGTTTTTTAAAACAGGTGGACGTCTTTTTTCTTTCCAAAGAATTTTGAAGGCATTGTGATAGAGAGCTTTACAATGCATATGCTATTTTTTAATCAAGCCTTTTCTAAGCTGATCAGAAGACCATCCACAGGAAATTGTTCCTGGGGATTACTGTGCAAATACACCCCTACTTTCCCAGGAAGATCATGAGTGGTTTATTTTTACAGTGGTCGTGTCGGCTCCAATGTCTTAAATTCCAAATCATAAATTAGTACAATTCCAAATTACAAATTATTAAAAGATGAGTTTGTCCTCAGACCACTATGAGTAGAACTAAGGCACATTTCTACTAGCATTTGAGGGAGAGTTACTCAATGGCCTTCGTGCTTGTCTGATTTTGGAACGAAGATCAGAAAACTTCCTCTTACTATCTTTTGTAAATCCCGGGCCCTCCAAAGCCATGTATGGTACCAGAGCAGCAGAAGCTTGAGCAGTAGTCCTGCCAAGCTTGGTCACACTCTGGAAACATTGTCCTGAGGGTGCAGTTAGGGGTCCCATGTGCCCCTCATCTCCCGAGGGCTTGGAGGGCTGCTGAAATGGGAAAGCATGATTGGTCCACTGTTTGGCAGTTCGAGATGGGAGACTGTGAATTTAGGGGACGGAATCACAGCCATCTTTCAGAAGCAGGAGTGAGGCCGCTTTTGCCAGGATAGAACAACTAAATTAAACTCTGGAAGGACCCACACTGTATCCACAATGGATAAAGAATATGTCTTACTATTCTTGAATAGTTGAGCCCAGAAAGCTTTGGAAATAAAGCACACTTAAGACCCTTGCACTGAGAAAGTCTACAAATGTTAGCTTTGCTTTCACTGCGTCAGTCTAAGCTTTTCCTATAGCGTTTGAACCTTCCCATTATCTTGGTTGCCTACCTTGGAGGTCATTATCGTTAGTTTTCTCTAACATTCGTGTTGCTCAGAATAGACTGAGTTTTCTGTGGATAAATGGATAGGCAAGGTGACCTGGCGGCCCAGAAAAGACAGCCAGCTCCAGAGAGCATAGGAAGCTGTGTGAAGAAGAGATTTGAAGGAGACCTCAGCAGAAACAAAAGTAACAGAAAGCCCGGAAGGAGGATAGAGGGCGGGCAGGAGGCTGAGGGTGGGGTTTGAATAAGGGGGTCCAGGAGGCTTCCTGGGAAGTGGCATCTGAGCAAAGACCTGAAGGAGGTCAGCGAGTGAGCCACCACTTTTAAATCTCAAAACAATCTCTTAGGAGGCAGGCTTTGCCTTCCTTTCACACGTATAAGGAGACAGCTTGAGTCACCAACCTCCAGGAGGCAGCAGAGTGGACGTTCCTGGTTTGGAGGGCGGCCGTGGATCAGCTGCTGCGGGAGTTAAAATGCAGGTTTCCAGCCCCACTTCAGTCACCCTAGTTCCATATGATTTGAAAACTGTTGTAATTCTAAGAGCCAGGAAGGTGGCTAGGAGAGTGAGTTACGTCATCAGGCATAAAGCAGGAGATGCCGATGGGAAAAAAGACAGACAAGTTGTTGTCAATCGGGAAATAAAAGGTGAATGGAAAAAGTTGGTATGATTGAGAAACGAGCTAATTTTATTTAACACTTACTATATGTTGAATGAGTGAATAAATGAGCAAATGAGCAAATGAACAGGTGGAGTATTTTAATCCTCACAACCCTGCCAGAAAGGTAGATGCTCTTTATCATTTCCTTTTTGTACAAGTCAGAAAACTGAAGCACAGAAACGTTAAGTGTCTTGCTGGAGATTTTGCAGCTAGTGAGTGACACAGTCGGATTAAAAGCTGGGCAGCCTGACTGCACAGCCTGCACTCACAACCATCACACTATACTGTCTCTATAAACCGTAATGCATACAGTATTTAGTAAGTGCTTACTATGCTGTAGGAATCGTTCTAAGCACTTTGTGTCTTCGTGCTTTAAATTGCTTACTACACCTTACTGCCTAGCGTGATGGAATAGGATTCTGATTTGTATGAAACATAGGCAAAGGCAGCAGAGACAGAAAACAGGGAAAGCCTGTAACAGGAAGGTAGACTATTTAAAGCATGCACGTTTAGCAAATATAAGGGGATAGAATCTTTTAGGAAACATTATTAGATGAGAAGCAATCCAAGTCCCCCATCTGCCAGGCGCCTTCTCTTGGCATGAAAAAGAAATATATCAGGATTAAGTGCCCATAAGAGCCGACATTCTTGATATAATTATGTGTAGAATTAGATGGTGGTGAGGATAATTCCTGAAGCAAGCAGAGTACTTGAAACTTCTCAGAGCGCTCTCAGACCCACTGCCTTATTTGACCTTCATGGTCATTGTGGATGCTGCAGAGGGAATGCTGCAATGGTGTCATGGCCAAAGGTGCCAGATCCCACACATTGTCCTGTCATTGTCTCACAGGTCGTGGATGGAAATCAAGCAAATTGGCCTTTCCCAAAGTTTACTCAGGAGAATCTGGCAAACAAAGACATACATCATTCTTTGTGCAGCCCAGGTTTGCTCAGTAGAAGAAACTCTGAGTCTCTACACAGCTACAAATTAATATAACGTACAAAGATTTAATTTTCTTTTCATAATAATAGCTTTTATTTGTGGAGTATTAACTGTAAAACAAAGACCATCCTAAATATTGCTTCATTTCTTTTAATCTCATGTAGCCATTTTGCAGATGGAAAGACCAAGGATTACAGAGACTAATTAATGTCCCCAGACCCCTACGGTTAGGAAGTGGAAGAGCAGGGACTCAAACAGAGGCCCCTCTGTGTAGGGACAGAAGGAGAAATGGAGGCAGGTACATTGCAGAGTCAAGAACAGCTGATGAGTTTCTTCCTGACTGGTGCTTCTCTGGGCTTCTCCAGTGCCACCTCGCCAAAGGGCTGGCCCTTGTCACACCCCTTCCTGACCACTTGCAGAGAGGGTGTCTTCTCCCCCATGGCAGTGCAGTTTTGACTCTTTATAATGAGTGAGTTAGAAAATAATCCTTTCTTTCATCTATTTTGCGTTATCTGAAGCATATCCTGTGGAGTACAAGTGGTGTGTGTGAGTGGTGGTGTAGTGTAGGCCTATAATAGGATTTATATTTTAAACAGCATACTCGGTGTCGGGAAGCATTTGTGTCCCTGCCTTTTGGTAACAATCATCATTACTCTGAGAAGCTGCCAAGGACAGGACAGGGACTTGGGAGGCTCTGAGCTCATCCTACCCCCACCCCCGCCACCCCCCATCCCTCTTCACTGACCTCCTGCCTTTTCCCCGTACTCCCTGGAGACCATTTCACATGTGTATTAATATTCCATCTCCATTTGATCTCCTATATGGTGACAGATGGTCCAAGTGCTTTTATTACCTGATATGGGACTTCACAAACTGCCGACCTATAGATTAGCCTCATGGTTTTAATCATTTTTAGATGGAAAAACAGGAGTGAGGGTACCCAGGTTTCAGTGGAAATTCACAAACCTTTCCCAGAGCATTTCCCACGACATCATCGAGCTGGATGACTTCTCTGCCCCAATTAGATGTTTGCCTGCCTTGGGTGCTGGGTTTTGATTGTTCTAGTTACCAGGTGAACCGTCTTGCAATCTAAACTTCACCCATCCCCGCTTGCATCCCTGCGGAGAAGATATTTCAGAACAGAACTATGTTATCCAAAAGACCCTGATGCGTGAAAGAAGCCAGTTTCCTTTTATTAATGACCTTTTCTGTGACAGCTGTATTTCTGCCAAGCCTCGGTGACTCACTTTGGTTTTGCTTCCCACCTGTAAACAGCATGCCCTCTCAGGAAGGGGGGACAGGTATTGACAGAGACCACAAGGACGAACAGCCACATCACTATAGATATTCTTTATGTACAGACAGATCTTTGTGTCACAAGTGCACCTGGACGTGACCCCCTGTGAAGGAGTTAGGTTGGCTGGTCCAGTCTTTAACATCCTAATTCCCGGTCAGATGAGTTACACATATCAGCACCTGTACACAGTAACTAACCCAGAAATCATGCCGGGAGCGATGGCAATGCTAGCATTGTTTCCTGAGTTTACATGGACGCCCAAGCCGGCCTTGTCCCCCGACCTCGTGGGTCAGGAGTTACACAGTCAAGTCTTTTGAAGCTAATTTAAGGAACTCATTTTCTTAAGTATCACACTCAGATGTTCTCTTCTTTCCTTTCTCCTCTCTCCCTTCTTCGTTTCCCCCTTCCCTCTCTCGTTCTCCCTTCCCCACCCCCCACCCCCCACCAACCAATCAGAGTTGAAATCCACTAATGGCTGAAGTCAGTTTTTGACGGTTAGGTTTGACAGTAATGCTAAAGTTGGAATTAGACAGACTTGCAGTCTCCCCTTTTTTCTGTATTTGACTATCTGTTGTCTTTTCTTAGTCTTTGATTCTCTGTTGTAAGTTTTGACTTGGTTCTTTTCTAAGACAGAATAATTTCTGTCAGGTTCTGGGAACTCCCCTCCCACCCGATGGAGAAGTTTTGAGGAGGGGGTGCACGCCCTGTGTTGAACTGTGCACTAGGTACAAATCTGCAGTGCCTTCTATTAAAATGTAAAATGATCCGTTGAGTCATCCTCCCTCTGGTTTGACTCAGATGCTTTATGGTGCAGTTTGCATGTCATTTCTCTGTAATGATTTCCCCATGGAGAAGGGTGTCTGATAGAATCCAGGCAGACTGAAGATTGCTCTGAGTCAAATGGATCTTTTATTCTTTTAGTATTAACCCTTATCTCTCAGTTTCCTGTCCTTGCATTTTCCCTGAAGGAACCGTAATGAAGTAAATAGGTTCCACCACCCTCATTTACCCTCCTAATCACTTTTCATAATTTCTTCTCACATTAGCAGCATGAAGCTCTAGGGGAATATTTCTCTGGCTAGGAAGGGAGGGAAGGGGATACTGGGAAAGAATATTTCACACAGATGCCCTGATAAAGAAAAATGTAGGGAAGAAATGACTTTTCTCTGTCCTCTAACTCCTAATAGGCAAGAAGCAAATGCTAATAGGAAGCAGAGATTGATGTATGAGAAATGAATATAAATGGAGAACATAGATACAAAGAAATAGCACTAGAGACAAACTGGGAATGACAAGATAGAAAAGAAAACTTGCCAAGGGTAGGAAAGGACCTAACAGCAGAATAAATGGGGGCTTTGGCTACTACACTCTTAGCTGGGGGTTACCACAAAAGAACCAAAAGCAAGCAACAAAATATAGACAAGAAGAGCAGGGGTAGAGCATCACAAAGCTGTATATGCAAACCTGCCAAGCCCTGCTTCCATGATTTCTCCCTGCCTGCCCTCCTCCGTTGCCCACACCCACACGCACACCATCACACAACCTCCACGAACAGTAATCACGTATCTTAGACGACCTGGCATGGAGTCTTTTTCACCCGTTGATTTCAGAGCACATTCTTACATCTACTTTTTGAGATGACAGCGTATGCACTATGTTATTGTCAAGCCCAAGCCATAGCCTTCTCTCTGGCCCCCAAACAGTGTGGGCTTGCCTGACGTCACTGGGAAGACTCAGGCAGGAGAGAGGATGGATACCCGCTTGATTCCATAGCCACATATCTAAGACAACTTCTGAGAACCTGCCCTGCACCCTGGAGCACTGTTTCAGACAGCGCAGAGAGGACAGAGAGAGAGCAAAGTGTTGATGTATTGCTCAGTGCTTGTGGGAATTGTGTTCCACTAATAGGAGAAAGTTGGCCTTTGAGTCGACTTCGTTTAGGAGGGGGAAAAGTTCAAACTCTCATTGGGCAAGTCTTCCTGTCTTCTTCATCTCTCCCAAAGTTATGATGTGATGCCATTTTTCCCTTCCAGCCGGCTGTGTTATTTTGAGCATCTCTAACTTTCTAAAAAAGCTTGCTCAAGAACTGTAGTTAGGAAAGCTCATGTTTCAAGTTTTTCCTAAAGTTTCTGTACTTTCATAGAACCATAGAAATTAGAACTAGCAATACCTTGCCCGGTCACCGAGTCCATTTCCTCATTTTATAGATAAGGAAGTGGAAGTGCACTGAAGTGATTTGGTTTTCACAAGACAGAAGGTGAAACAAGGGATCTCTAAAAAGAGTTTTGCTCAGAAGCAAAAAGCCCGAGCTCAGATTTCTCACCACCTCTCAAAAGGTTTTATCCCCACATTCTGCCCGTTGTCGCAGACTCTGATTTAAAGCGTACAACTTGGAATTGTTAGCTTTGATTACCTTTAAGGACCCTTCTCACCTTAAATTGTAGGCTATAAGTCGTAGGTGTATATTTCCATTTAAAACCAAAGTCCAGCCTTAGACCTTTGTAATTAAGTCACAGAACCTGAGGCAGGTAACTTGAGTTGTTAACTGTTTCCTACAATTTCAATTTGGGGGTAGCTGGGTTTTTTTAATTATAAAATATAAGGTAGATATAGAAACGTGCATAAAACAAATATATAATTGAACACAAAGTGAACACACATCTACCTATCACCGATGTCGAGAAATAGAACATTGTGACAGCACCCCTGAAAAACCTTAGTGCCACTTTCCAATACAACTCTCTCCCCACAAACGGATCCTCTGAGTCTTTTTTTTACCACCTATGTATGTCTCCCTAGATCTTGAAGTTTTGCCCATTTTTGAACTTAACATAAATGGATTTTGATTGTGTTATTATTTTGTGTCTTGCTTCTGTAGCTCAGTATTCAATACTAGGTCTGTGAGAATCATCCATGTTGTTGCATGTGGCTAGAATTCGTTTTGTATTCTTTCATTGGGTGACTATATGACTATACTTCAGTGTATTTTTTCATTCTTTTTTGTTTTGCTTTGGTTTTTTTGTTTGTTTGCTTTTTGGTTTTCTTTGCCTTTTTTTTTAGTTTCATGTGTACAAAACACTGTAATAGTTAGACATTTATCATTTACTGACAGACATTGTGCTGTTTCCTAACAATGCTACTGTGAACACTCTTGTACAGAGTTCGTGTCACGGACCTGCAGGAGTGTCTCTTGGAATCGGAATAGAGTTACTGGGTCATAATCTGCACATCTTCAACTTGACTAGATAATGCCAAGCTGTTTTCCAAAGATGTTGAACCAACCATCAATGTATGAGAGTCCCTGTTGCTTCACATCTTCACAAACACTTGATATTGTCAAGTTTTCTAATGCTTTCCAGTAGAGTGGAAACTGGAATGTATTGGTACCGTTCATCTTTTATTCTTTATTACCTTTCGATTAATACATATAGTCTGTTCCCAATGTTCTAGTATTTCTTGTAGCTCACCTCTGTATCACATCCTGCCTTTCCATACAGTTTACATTGATACATAGACAGTTAGTAGTTGTCACTATTTCACTACCGCATATTTTGGAAGTTCAGATTATTTTTTATTTTGTTCAGTTTAAAAGAATCAGTGAAACAACATCAACAACAAATAATTTCCCAAAAATTGGGGTTTATTGTGATTGTGTTTAATTTTTTTTTAATGTTTTTCAACTGTGCGGTGAAAACCATTATCACAAACGATGTCAGTAAATTGAACTTCCTCCTGAAAGGTCAATGAAAATGGAAGTTTATATTGAAGTACGAGGATCATTACGAGCTATTAAGGATCTGAAGATACAATTGCAAGTGCTTCTTCCTAACAGCCTTAAATTTCAGTTCCCTTAGCACTAACTAGTACACACGCAGATGGAGTGTTTGAGTAAATAAAGAATATGGAACATTTTAGCTGCTCCGTGTCAGGCCCTTACTTTAGCTATCTAAAGCATTAGAGACGTTAAGTGACAGGCACTGCACTTTTCCATTAGAAAATACTGAAATTGGATTCCTCTCCACTTTAAGTAAGAAGTTTGGGTCTTGATGTGATTGAAAAGTGTTTCCAATCCAAAAGTAATAACATAGCAATTTTAATGGCACTGTGTACTCTAAAATTTCTATAGACTTGATAACTTTCTTTTATAAAAACTAATCCTTACCATTTCATAGTAAATAACTTTTTTTAAAAAAGCATGCTTGATAAGGGCAGAATTTTACTAACTTTAGTGTTTAATTCACAGAAGTATTTACTTAATGCACTGTTACTAGAGGAAATGTGGTTGGAATTTCAAGTGAAATGGTTTATAATTTGGTCCTTTTTCATAACCTGCAAGGTGTACTCATTTCTTTTCATCTGAAACATTCTAGACATGACAGGTTGTCTGGAAAACTTAACATTCTACTCTTTTGTGAATTACAGCTTTTCAGATTTCCCACTCTAGATTTTTTTCTTTTTTTAGTTTTTTGATTTATACGTTCATCTTCAGAACTGTTAGATATTTTAATTTCTGAATATGGCCGGATAATGAATGAAGAGTGAATGAGTGAATTAATAAATGAATTTGCCTTCTTTAGTACTATATCTTTGACTGGTAAAAGTTGTGGTCTGTGTAGTTTTTTGAGGGGATGAACACAGTATGATAATAGTAATTGACTACTGAACCATATGATGAGATGATTGCGATATATGTATATGTACATGTGCAGCTGAGTTTTTTGGCCTACAAAAAGAGGAGTGAGATCCAGCCAAAATCCAAATCAGAACCTTTGGAAAGCTTCCTTACAGTCTGATTTCAGCTAATGTCTACACACTTTAACACATTGTCTAATGCTTAGCGTAAAGACTGGCTGTCAGACTCCTGCATGCTATTCTGGGCTCTGTTACTCACTACGAAGTATCTCATTCTTACAGCCTATGGATCCTGCTACAGATTTCAGGACTTGCTGGATTAGGGGTAAAATGTTGTTCAATTAATATTAGTAAGGCAAGTGAAAAAAAGATAACTTAATGGGACATGATGCAGTGATAGGAGAAACAGAATTCAGGTTGGCATTAGTTAGTGAAAACCAAATTGGAGGAGTTCCCGGAAGAACACCCATGATGATCAGAGGATGGGAAGGGCTAACTGATTTCTAAAAGAAGAAGAAGCAGTATGTCCCATTATGCTTGACGGAGAGCCAACAGGGAGGGGTATGATAAGATCCAATAGGAATGTGAAGGCCGAGAGAAACAGAGTGGTGCTGGTGTGGCATAAGAAAGGATTATCCAGGAATAATGGAATAAAATCAAGAATATCCTCAGACAGGTTAAAGTCTAGCAACAGCTTTATGGAAATGATAGATTTCAGATTATACCATTTGATGAACAGTTTTTTATGTTCTAAATGTCTTCTGAAACTCTCTGAAAGGTTTAGCCCAAAAAGCAGATATCTGTGTTCATGGGATTCTCATAGCCTGATTCTTCGACTTAGGGTGCACATACCACTACATCGCCTTTATTTCCCTAAACCTGCCCTATTGTCAGGATATGGAGTCTTTCTTCGAGAGAAAGACACAAGTACGCCCCGCCCCGCCCCTACCTGTCTTAGAGCCAGAAAGAGACCGTCTTGCTTGTGAACTGGAACCTGAGAGTCCACCTACTGCCTTGGCTTCCCCACTATTGACGACTGCTCCTACCTGGTGGGCAGCCCCTTGTCCAGTGCTGCTGTGGTCATCAGACCCCAACGTGGACCTCAGTGGAACTCTACTCTGGGTTCCTGCATGGGGTATTTTGTTAGCTTATACTCCCTTGCTCAGCCATGGTTCCCAGAACAAGCTTCTGGGCTGAGATAGCCAGGACTGATATCTAATAGCATCAGCTCCACAAATTATGCTAAAATGTCCTCCTAGGTTTGAATTTCCCATTTCCTAAGGTAATTTCACTTCAAGGGACTTGTTCTCTCCATTTACTCAGGGATACCATGATCTATCCAGACAGATCTTCTTAACTTGGAACAAACCCATGGGGGACCCAGGGGCTGGGGTCCTACTTCCTTCTCTCCCAGCAGGCTTTGGTTTCTTCCTATGTATTGTCCACCCCATTCCCTGTAAACAGCTCTGTGAAATCAACAATTAAAAAGGGTATGTGATCAATCTTGATAAGGTCAAAGAAAGCTAGTTTATCTCAACAAAAATGACAGTACCCCACTCCCTGTGATCAGCTAGGTATTTCTTTTAAGATTCTTAGACTCATAAAATTGTAGATCTGTACAAACTGTGTTGGTCTTCTAGTCCAGACTTTTTATTTTACAAACATGGAAACAGGTTCAGAAAATGTTAGGGGATTTATCCAAAATCCACAAAGCTAGTCAGTGCCAGGGCTGGACCAAAAGCCCTATATATACCGCCATTTCACTCCTCTTTCCACTGCTCCTCACTTTCATTTCTCTTGTAATTTAATTTCATTTCATGTTTCACTAAAGAATTTATGGCTTTCTATCCTTTATAGCAAGCTTCTCTCTTCTTGTTGTAGGTGCATTAATACATGGATTAGAAAAATGAGATGTCTCTTATACATCTCCTGCTTCTTATGAATTAAACACACCATTTACATCCTAGAACAGCAATTGTTCCACCCAGTTGAGTGCTGCCTGCTATTAAGTGCTGCCTGTTAACAAAATGTTAGCCAATTGAATTCAATGTGAAAAAAGGCAAATACATTATGATCAAGTAGACTTTATCCTAGAAATGCAAGGTTGGTTTAACATGCAAAAATCAGTGTTATTCGCTATATTCATACACTAAAAAAGAAAAACTATGTGATTATCTCAATAGATGCAGAAAAAAAACATTTGTCAACATCCAGCATCCGTTTCTGATTTTAAAAAAAAAACAAAACAACAACAACAAAAAACCTCCCAGCAAACTGGGAATAGACAGAAACTTCCTCAACTCACTAGGGGCATCTATGATATACCTATAGCTACCGTCATAAATAACAGTGCAAGGTTGAATATGTTCCTCCTGACATCGGGAACTCTTACCACTTCTAGTCAACATTGTACCAGAGGTTCTAGCCAATGCAGTAAGGCAAGAAAAAGACCTTGAAATCATTCAGATTGGAAACGAAGTAAAATATCTTCATTTATATACAGTATCATTTTCTATGTAGAAAATCTATGGAATGTACAAAAAAAGGTTATGAGAACTAATAAGCAACTTAGGCAAAGCTGCAGGATACAAGATCAATACACAAAATTATTTCTATTTCTATATACTAGCAATGAAAACTCAGAAATTAAAAAATGGAAACATTTTATAATTGCATTAAAAATATTAATATCTAGGTGTAACTCTGACAAAAGCTATGAACTTAGTTTAGGCAAAGGGTTTTCTAGATACAACACCAAAAGCATGCTCCATAAAACAAAAAGTTGCTCAATTGGACTACGTCAAAGGAAAACTTTCTGCTCTTTGAAAAACACCCATTAAGAGAATGAACATAAGACACAGGTTTGGAGAAAATATGTGGAAATCACACAGCTGATAAAGAACTTTTATTCAGAATATATAAAGAATCCTCAGAACCCTGTACAGGCATTCCTCAGAGGTATTGCAGGCTCAGTTCCAGACAACCGCAATAAAGCAAGTATCACAATAAACTGAGTAAAACTCTTTGCTGGTGGACGGTCTTGCCTTCAGTTTGTAAAAAAAACACAACATCAGTGAAGCGCAGTCAAGTGAAGCACAATAAAACGGGACATACTTGTAATAAGGAAAAAAAAACACAATCAAAAAATGGGCAAAGAATCTGAATAGACATCTCTCCAAACAAGATAAGTAGATGATAAGCACATAAAAGGTGCTCAACATCTTCAGTCATTGGAGAAAAGCAAATTAAAACCACAAAGAGATCCCACAGTATACCTATTAGAATGGCCAGAATTAGAATGACTGACCATGCCAAGAGGTGCGAGGCAGGGAGTTATTAAGGAGGCTAAAGAGATTTTTGGTGATGAAGGCTGTGTTCAGTCTTGATTGTGATGATGGTTTCATAGTTGCATACATATGCCAAAATATATCAAACTGCACACTATACATATATGCAATTTATTGTATATTAAAGCTGTTAAATGAATAAGAAGAAAGCCAAAAGAAAATAAGACTCACTATTGGAATTTACACTAGTAGTAAACATCACTGAAAAACTTACATAAATTAATTATAGACACTGTCTTTTTTTGTTTTTTGTTTTTTTTATTAGTTTCAGGTGCACAAGACAAAGTAATACTTAGACGTTTATCTTTTATATCCCTCACACTGTGTGAACGCCCCTTCCCCCATCCACTACCCCTCTGAAATCGCACACAGCCACTGTACCTATTCCTAATGCTGTACTCCGCTTCTTGTAATATATATATACATATATATATACTATGTGTGTGTGTGTATATATATATACATATATATATATACACACACACACACACACACACACACACACACAAACTTGTAGTTGACATTCATTATTGTTCAGCTTCAGCTTCAGGTGTACACTGCAGTGACCAGGCGTCTACATCATCCCTGAGGTGGTCTCCCTAATGAGACAAGTGTCCATCGAATACCCTACAATATCTTTACAACATTATTGATTACATTCCCCAAATTAATTTTCAAAACCCCGTGGCCATCTTGTGGTTACTGAGTGTTTTCTAATCCGCTCACCTTCCCCTTATCCCCACCCCCCCCACCCATCTAGCAACCCTCAGTTTTTCCTCTATGTCTCCAAAACTGTTTCTGATTAGTTCATTCACTTATTCTTTTCTTTAGATTCCACATATAAGTGAGATCATATGGTATTTGTCTTTCTCTGTCTGACTTATTTCACTTAACATAATGTTCTCTAGGTCCATCCATGTTGTTGCAAATGGTAAGATTTCTTTCTTCTTTATGGCTGCGTAATACTCCATTGTATAAATGTACCACAGTTTCTTAATCCAGTCATCTACCGATGGGCATTTAGGTTGTTTCCATGTCTTGGCTATTGTGTATAGTGCTGCAATAAACATAGGAGTACCTAAAGTTTTTTTAATTAGAGTTTTGAATTTCTCCGAATAGATACCTAGGAGTGGAATTGCTGGATCATAAGGTAGTTCCATTTTCAGATTTTTGAGATACCTCCATACTGTTTTCCATAGTGGCTGCACCAATCTGCCATCCCACCAACAGTATACAAGGGTTCCCTTTTCTCCACATCCACAGCAGCACTTGAGTTGAGTTGAGTTGAGTGAGTTTTTTATAAATTTGTGATATTAACCCCTTATCAGATATATCATTGGCAAATATCTTTTCCCATTCAGTAGGGTCCCTTTTTGTTTTATTGATGGTTTCCTTTGCTGTGAAAACACTTTTTAGTTTGATGTAATCCCACATGTTTATTTTTTCTCTTACTTCCCTTGCACGAGGGGATATATCAGTAAAAATCTTACTCCAGGTAATATCTGTGAAGTTTCTACCTATATTTTCTTCTAGGAATGTTATGGTTTCAGATCTTACATTTAAGTCTTTAAGCCATTTTGAATTTATTTTTGTATATGGTGTAAGGAGATGGTCCAGCTTCATTTTTTTGCATGTCTGTCCAGGTTTCCCAGCACCATTTATTGAATAGACTCTCTTTACCCCACCGTACAGTCTTGCTTCCATTGTCGTAGATTAAATGGCCATATAGTCATGGATTTATTTCTGAACTCTCTATTCTGTTCCATTGATCTATGTGTCTGTTTTTATGCCAGTACCATGCTGTTTTGATTACTGTAGCCTTGTAGTATAATTTGATGTCAGGTAATGTTATACCTCCCACTTTGTTCTTATTTCTCAAGATTGCTGAGGCAATTCGGGGTCTTTTATGGTCCCATATAAATTTTAGGATTATATGTTCTATTTCTGTGAAAAACATCGTTGGTAGTTTGATAGGAATTGCGTTGAATATGTATATTGCCTTAGGCAGTATGGACATTTTAACTATATTAATTCTTTCTATCCATGAACATGGTATGTGTTTCCATCTATTTGTATCTTCTTTCATTTCTTTCTTCAGTGTCTTATAATTTTCTGAGTACAGATCTTTTACTTCTTTGGTTAAATTTATTCCCAGGTATTTTATAGTCTTTGAAGCAATTGTAAATGGGATTGTTTTTTTTAATTTCTCCTTCTGATGTTTTATTATTGGTATATACAAATGTAACTGATTTGTGAATATTAATTTTGTATCCTGCTGCTTTACTAAATTCATCTATCAGCTCTAATAGTTTCTCGGTGGAGTCTTTAGGGTTCTCTATATATAGTATCATGTCATCTGCATATAATGACAATTTTACTTCCTCCTTACCGATTTGGATGCCTTTTATTTCTTTTTCTTGTCTGATTGCTGTGGCTAGAACTTCCAGCACTATGTTGAATAGAAGTGGAGAAAGTGGGCAATCTTGCCTTGTTCCTGATCTTAAGGGGAATGGTTTTAGCTTTTCCCCGTTGAGTATGATGTTAGCTGTGAGTTTATCATATATGGCCTTTATTATGTTGAGATATGATCCCTCTATTCCCACTTTCTTAAGAGTTTTTATCATAAATGGCTGCTGGATTTTATCAAATGCTTTTTCTGCATCTATTGACATGATCATGTGATTTTTATTCTTCATTTTGTTAATGTGGTGTATCACATTAATTGATTTGCGGATGTTGAACCACCCTTGCATACCAGGGATGAATCCCACTTGATCATGGTGTATGATCTTTTTAATGTATTGCTGAATTCTGTTCGTTAATATTTTGTTGAGGATTTTTGCATCTATATTCATTAGAGATATCGGCCTGTAGTTTTCTTTTTTTGTGGTGTCTTTGTCTGATTTTGGGATCAGGGTGATAGTGGCTTCGTAAAAAGTGTTTGGGAGCCTTCCCTCCTTCTGGGTTTTTTGGAAGAGCTTGAGAAGAATAGGTGATAATTATTTTTTGAACATTTTGTAAAATTCACCTGTAAAACCATCTGGTCCAGGGCTTTTGTTTGTTGGGAGATTGTTGATTACTGATTCAATTTCCCTGGTAGTAATCAGTCTTTTCAAATTTTCTGTTTCTTCTTGAGTTAGCCTTGGAAGGTTGTATGCCGCTAGAAAATTGTCCATTTCTTCCAGATTGTCAAATTTGTTGGCATATAGTTGCTCATAGTAATTTCTTAAAATTTTTTGTATTTCTGCGGTGTCTGTTGTCACTTCTCCTCTTTCATTTCTGATTTTATTAATTTGGGTCCTCTCTTTTTTTTTAATGAGTCTGGCTAAAGGTGTGTCGATTTTGTTTATCTTCTCTAAGAACCAACTTTTGGATTCATTGATCTTTTGTATTGTTTTTCTGGTTTCTATTTCATTTATTTCCGCTATGATCTTTATTATCTCCTTCCTTGTACTCCCTTTGGGCTTATTTTGCTGTTCTTTTTCCAGACCCCTTAAGAGTGAAGATAAACTGTTGATTAGTGATTTTTCTTGTTTCTTCAGGTAGGCCTGCAATGCTATGAATTTCCCTCTTAGGACTGCTTTTGTGGCATCCCATAGATTTTGGGTCATTGTGTTTTCATTTTCGTTTGTCTCGAGATATCTTTTGATTTCTTCCTTGATCTCCTGGTTGACTCATTCATTATTTAGTAACATGTTATTTAGCCTCCATGAATTGGTGTGTCTTCCAGTTTTTTTCCTGTAGTTCATTTCTAATTTTGTAGCACTGTGGTCAGAGAAGACAATTGGTATGATTTCAATTTTCTTAAATTTATCAAGACTTGTTTTGTGGCCTAACATATGGTTTATTTTGGAAAATGTTCCATGTGCGCTTGAGAAGAGCATGTATTCTGCAGCTTTGGGGTGAAATGCTCTGAAAATATCAATTAAATCCAAGTGGTCCAATGTATAGACACTGTTTTTAAGAATATATCAGTGGACACTTTTTAAAGAACTCTTTTGTAAAAGAGTTTTGTAAAACTCTGTTTTTAATGCCTCCTATTGTGATATGTTGTGTTTCCTTAAAGGGGGTGTACATCAAGTCTGCTGCAATAAGGACAACACAAGTCCACTTCTTTTCAAGAGGTTTTCATGAGCAGCAGTAGCATCATGTCGGTTGTGCTTTGTCCAGAAGTGACAGAGGGCAATTGCAATAGCTGGCTGCATCGACTCTTTAGTACGCATATAGTTAGTTCACTTGTTAAATTATGTATTGTGGTTAGGTATTTACGCTGCTGGGTATCTTTGCCAGATTTCAACTTAGGAACTTACATGTATTTAAATCAAGAAAGCATTGCAAATACTTCAAAATGATTCATTTCCTCTTAACACAAAGCTCAATTAATACTTGAGTTGGGACAATGTATGTGTGCAAGTTCCTTTTCAGTCAGCCATCAAAATGAGAACTACAAAGTTTTAAAGGATGTGTTTTTAAAGTATGTGTTTCCAGTGTTTTGGGTGTTCCATTAAAAGACCTGGCGTTGTTTCCGTGGGGTAAAAGGACACGGTAAATGGGAAGGATAAAAGTCAGCCATAAAACACAGCTTTGCAGATAATGTTTCCTGAGCTCACTGCACTGAGGGTGATTATACTAATGAACAATTCTGGTCCTTCCTGCCTGGCTCACGGCAGTGAGATGCAGGAGCTGTGAAATTCTCACCTTCTCTCTCTGACTCCAATAGCTGTGATAACCGGCCCTTCTCTCTTGCAGGGTGTGAACGGCATGTCTGTGGATGAGAAGCCTGACTCCCCCATGTATGTGTATGAGTCCACAGTCCACTGCACCAACATCCTCCTGGGCCTCAATGACCAGCGGAAAAAGGATATTCTCTGTGACGTGACTCTGATCGTGGAGAGGAAGGAGTTCCGGGCCCACCGGGCTGTGCTGGCTGCATGCAGTGAATACTTCTGGCAGATGCTTGTTGGACAGACGAAAAATGACTTGGTGGTCAGCTTGCCTGAGGAGGTACAGTCGTTTGGTTTGTGTGTGTGGTTGTTTGCTGAGGGGGGTTGATTGACTTATTGCCAGTTGGCCAAGTAGGAGCGAGCAGAGGGTCCCTGTGCTGCGTCCCCACTCGGGGGCTGATGTCCAAGTGACGCACACGTTAGGTGTGTGGCACAGCCAGTTTCTATTTGATATGCGTCAAGTCTCAGAGGCATGAATCTGAACAAAGCATCTTTCTTGAAGGGAACTGAATCCCACCTGTGGCTCACAGCCACTCATAGTTTCTAGTTCACGTACTCTTCGGGTTTTGAGTCGTTCAGCCAAAGTTTGGTATAGTCCTCTGTGGGATCTGAATCACTGGGACTGTTGCTATGATTTTTCTGTTTCAAATGATTGAAGGAGCACTTGATTTCCCTTGAGCGTTAAAGAATGAAAGTATTCACAGCACTTTCCTTGCTTGGGGGGAAAGGAAGAGCAAGCAGTAATTTTCACAGTGAATATGGTAAGAGTCTAAAAAGTGTAAACTTGCTTTTCTAACCATTGTTGAAAATACCCTACTCAGGTTTCTTAATGACTTCAGTGTGTCATGTCATTTCTGGCCTTTGGGGACACCAGTAGCTGGACCTGTTCCGTCCAGAGATGACATGCAATTGGGTGGTTTGAGATGCAAGAATTCAAATGATGGGCTTCACAATGACAAACTATTAAACTGGTCACCCTTTGAACCATGTATATAGTTCGTCTTCTTCCATCATCCTGATGGCCCTTCATTTTCATGGAACTAAAGGTAACACGGAGCGGTCTTGGGCTCTGTGTCCAGGGCCAGACTCATTCTCTGTGCACCAGCACAGTGTGCAGCCCTCATCACTGTGCCAGCTGTGCACTGCACAACTCTTAGGGGTACAAGTCACGTCCATAGTCTATGCACATAGAGCCCCAGAGCTGTGCAGTGATCCACTGAGCAGCTCCTCACACAACCCTAGGAGAAGCCAAAGGCCCCTCACCCTGATGTGAGGTGCTAATGAATACAACTAGCATTAAATCCCAGGGTCACAAACCGAAATGTCTCTAGAGGCCTGGCAAATACTATAAATGTGTAAAGTGAGTATATAGTAGAAGGTGTTGAGCAAGCACCTGCTCCACAGAAAGGCCTCCAAATTCAACATAAAACATAGACAAGCAAGACTTAGGGGTCAGAGGGGGTCTCCAGATCCAGTTCCTTATTAAGCAACATCTGCTGTGACTCCTGGACAGCGGGAGAGTGGCCAGCTGATAAACTGAGGACTGCATAAGCACGTGGTATTTTCACATTGGTCTTCTTTTTTTAATGTGTCCACACAAAAGGCTTCATTACTACTCCTCACACAACTCACAAGCAGGTATTTAGAATGATCCCAATACTAACAGGACAAATCAGGGGAGGATAATGGAACTGGGGCTGGCATAGGGAGGGAAGCTTATGTACCAAGTAATGTGGGAAGGCCAACAAACGGCAACTGTGGTGTGACCGGCTAATCAGAGCTGGAGTCTCTTCATCTGCGTTAATGGGTGAATGAATACCCATCATTAGGCGAAATGAGAAAAGTACTCAACCCAGTCCTTGGCCCACAGTAGGCAAATGTAAGAGCCTTCTTCTTCTCTAGATTGGGAGCAAGAATGCCTTTTGAATTTACTCCAGCTCTAGAATGCCCTGGGAATATTTTGAAAACTGTTAATTACCCAGCATGGTCTTGGGGAAGAGGGCGAGGCGTACAGTTTATTTATGATCTGTATCTGTTTGAGAGCCCCCTCATTTATATTAATATGGTTTTTTCCTGATTTTCAAAAAATCAGATTGCATTAAAATATATTTACAGATGAAAAAAATCATACTTTATGTATTAGGTTGGTGCAAAAGTAATTGCGGTTTAAAAGGTTAAAAATAATTGCAAGCACCACAATTACTTCTGCACCAACCTAATAATGAGTTTCTCTTCAGTGACAGTTGGCACCATTTTGAGACTCCCTGCACCGTGTGCCCTAAACCCTGGTCTGCCCCCGAGTTAGCTCTGGGAGCCTGATCTAGTCACTTAACCTCTGTGAGCCCTGGTTCTTACCTGTAAAAACCCCTAAAATTCTGAAAGCCCTTGAGTTATTTATTATAACACAAGGCAGTGGAACTTAGGTTATGAGGTAACCTAAAAGTTTCTTGTTGGATCAAATCCTTGATAATTATTTATTTTCTTGGTATTGGGTGCTCTGTGAAGTAAAAGGCACATTGTATAGTCATCAAACAAAAAAATCTACTATTTGACCATTTTGATTGTGTTCCAGTTAAATGGGAATTTGCAGTGTGTTGATATTCTTTTCTCCTAGCCATGTAAAATGACTGCTGTCTATATATCGTCTGCATTTTCAAACGATTAAAACATTCTGGTTGCTGAGGTCCCTGAAATCTTGAGACATAACTAGATACGTTTTTTCTTCCCCTGAAACATGAATTCCTATTGTCAATAACCCAGCTCTAATTATCTTGCTGATGAGGCATGAGAGTCAGCCCCAGTGGCATTTTCCTTTGTGGGTCTGTAATTGTTTCTGAGGCCTCCTTCCAGGCCCTGTTCGTCTGCTCAGAGCACCCTCCTGTGGCCTCGCACGCTGGGCATCGTTTTCCTCTCCTTGCTGTGTACACACTGAAATGTCCCTGCAGGCTCTATGGCCATGGTCCCGCTTAGCTCAGTGAATGACTTCATAAAAGTTGAATTAAGTGGTGCATAAGCAAAAATCCCAAACACTACCTTGGAAAGTAGCTGCCTAGAACTAACTGGCATTCGGTTGCTATGACGTAAGAAAAAGCATTTGATTAGCCCCTTGGAAATCTTTAAACCTCATCATAATTCCATCCCTGAATCCAAATCAACTTCTGGCTTACCCCAGTCTTGTTCACACTTGGCCCACCTCTACACTCCCTGGCCAGACAAGCATTGTGTTTCTCAGGGGCCAATATGGCCGAACTTGACAGCTCCTCCTTGGATTATGAAACTTCTAGATACAGACTGCCGCCCCTCCCACTCCCCTACTCGGTCAAGTTTAGGCCAAACCCATCTCTGGCCTCCAGTTTCTGCCCGGTTGTGCAATTCTACCCCCCAAAATTACCAGAAAATTAGAGCCACTCACAGTGGCCAGTGTAGCCTCTTAAATGGAAGGGGGAGAGAGAAAAATAGAGACCTCTTTCTAGAAGCCAAGGAGTAATTCATTTGTCTTGCTTTTTCCCCTCACCACCCAAAAACAGAATGACAGCTAGTCCCTAGAATTTATATGATTTGAGTGTTGGCTCCTCATTGGAAAATACACCGAGGAGTGTGTGTCAGCAAATAGTAGGAGATAAGGCATTGTACTTAGTACTTTTGTTAAATAATGAAACAGATCATTTAATTTATAATTAGTAAGTGTATCTTGTGCTGAGAGATGAAGAGAAAATGGTTGATGTGCCAAGCAATGCAAGGCCGTTATCCCACTGCTCATTAGTATTAGAATTGGCTCAACAAACACCTCCTTAGCTATAGTCATGGAAAACATTTCAGGCTGGATGTCAACCATGCCGGAAGCGCGTCAGTCATGAAGTTCATTCTTACGGTGTGTCGAGTAGAGGGTAGGAATGGGATGTGCTTCCTTTCCCATTGTGGACGTGGAGTCCACAATGGGTTTGCACATCAACCCCATTCTTATGGGGCTGCTTGCTCTCTCCCTGAGTGCTAGGGGAAGAGCAGCTGTTAAGAGGTCATTGCCAAGTTCTAGTATCAAAAAGTCAAAAGATAAGAAGTAAAACAAGTGTTGGCGAGAATGTGGAGAAAAGGGAACCTTTGAGCACTGTTGTTGGGAATGTGAATCGGTACAACCGTTGTGGAAAACAGTAGGGAGATTTGTCAAAAAAGATTAAAAATAGAACTACCATGTGATCTAGCAACCCCACTTCTGGTTATATATCTGAAAGAAACAAAATCACTATCTGGAAGAGATATTGACACTCCCGTGTTCATTGCAGCATTATTCCCAATAGCCAAAATATGGAAACAACCTAAATGTCTATTGACAGATGACTGGATAAAGAAAATGTGAGATAGATAGATAGATAGATAGATATATATATATATATATATATATATATATATATATATATATATATATATATATATATCGGAATGTGGAAATCCTGCTGTTTGCAGCAGCAATGTGGGTAAACCTGAAGGCATTATGCTAAGTGAAATAAGCCAGGCATAGAAAGACAAATACTGCATAATCTCACTTACATGTGGCATCTAAAAAAAAGGTCAGACTCATCTAACAGAGTACAATGGTTGTTACCAGAGGTTTGTGGTGTAGGGCAAAGGGGGGAGATATTAATCACAGGATACAAACTTTCAGTTGTAAGATAAATAAGTTCTGGAAACCAATGTACAGCATGGTGACTGCAGTTAATAATGATCTGGTATATATTTGAAATTCGCTAAGAAAGTAGATCTGAATTGTTTTTACCACAGAAAATAATAATAATAATTATGGGAGGTGATAGAGATGTTAATTAGTTTGCTTGTGGTCATCATTTCACAGTTTATACGTATATCAAACCATCATTGTATATCTTAAATATACACAATTTTTGTCAAACATAAACAAACAAATAAATATTAAAAACTAGGGGGGAGGGCCGGCCCAGTGGCTCAGGCGGTTAGAGCTCCGTGCTCCTAACTCCGAAGGCTGCTGGTTCGATTCCCACATGGGCCAGTGGGCTCTCAACCACAAGGTTGCCAGTTCAATTCCTCGAGTCCCGCAAGGGATGGTGGGCTCTGCCCCCTGCAACTAAGATTGAACACGGCACCTTGAGCTGAGCTGCCTCCCGGATGGCTCAGTTGTTGGTTGGAGCGTGGGCTCTCAACCACAAGGTTGCCGGTTCGACTCCCGCAAGGGATGGTGGGCTGTGCCCCCTGCAGCTAGCAATGGCAACTGGACCTGCAGCTGAGCTGCGCCCTCCACAACTAAGACTGAAAGAACAACAACTTGAAGCCGAACAGAACCCTCCACAACTAAGATTGAAAGGACAACAATTTGACCATTGTTCCCCAATAAAGTCCTGTTCCCCTTCCCCAATAAAATCTTTAAAAAAAAAAAAAAACTAGGGGGGAAAAGAGGTTATTTTCAAGGTTCCACCACCTTTCTTTGGGCTTGTTTCCCGTGTCTTTTCACCCTCTAGAGAAGGGAAAGTGTTCAGCAGAAAATGGCTATAGGGTAGGGGTGAGCGTGGAACCTTCTGGTGGACTTTATGCCGCTTTCTTCAGTATAAATATATTCCAGACTTATTCATTCATTCTTTCTCTCTCTCTCTCTGTCTCTCTCTCTCTCTCCCTCCCTCCCTCCCTCCCTCCCTCCTTCCCTCCCTCCCTCTCAACATTTTAGAGCAGATTTTTATTTTCAGTAATAAAAAGTAAAATTGACCCCTAAGGATTCTGAAGAAAAGGCATTTATTGTTAAGTCTTAACCACAGGGTGCAATAAAGAATATTCCTGCAGTAGTACTGCCAAGCATAGAAGCCAACAAGGAAATTATGGAATCTTCTTGTCTGAAAGTTTTTAGAAGATATGAAACCTGTTAATGTCTCTGGGAGGGCTTAGGTCCAGTATTTTAAAAAGCAATAAGACAATGATGATTATCTTTGAACAGTCTTTTCAGTATGTATTACTACTTAATGCTACAGCACAGGATGCCAATAGCATTCTGAGTTTGCATGTAACTGTGGGAGGTGAGATTTGGTGGGAAACAGTGGGTGATGTCTTTGGGAAGTGCATGGCCAGGATAAGAAGAACAAAACACTCCCCCACCCCAGAGCACAGAGCCCAGCCCTTTGGCCTCACCCATTCACCACCTAGAGAAAACTCGAAAGAAGAGTAACAGGCAAATTTTGAGATCTAAGGAGCATCAGCCATGAGGGACTGAGAAAACCACAATCTGGACCTTGGCGCTAACTGCATGTAAGGTCTCGAGCAAGCCAGTCAACTTTAGGCTTCTGTTTCCTCACTCATTTATTCATCCATTCAACAAGTATTTATCGAGATCCTGCTATGTACCAGGAGGCATTGTGCTATCTGCTGGGTGAACCTAGTGAACAAAACAGCTTCCTTTCCAATGGAGGAGGAGAGACAGAAAATGACTAAATATAATATGTACTCTGTTAGATGCCCTCGAAGAAAACAAAACAGAGAAGGAACGTCAAAGTACAGGTATTACCACTTTAAATAGGGTGGTCAAGAAAGGCTTGTTTGGGGAATGACTTTTGAGTAGAGACCTGAAGGAGGTGAGGGAGCCAGCCATGCTGACATCTGGGGAAGGGGTGATCTAGGCAGAAGGAATAGCAAGAAAAAGACACTGAGGCTGGAGTGAGCAAAGGGTAGAGTGGGAGGAGACACCTGAGAGGTAACAGAGCCAGGCTGTGTACCTTTTGGAATTACAACCTTTTCTTGGAATGACCTGGGAGGCCATTGGAGGGTTTCACAGGAGATCATTTTGACTGATGTGTGAAAATAGGTTAAAAGAGGGCAAGGGCAGAAGCAGGGAAAACCCTTAAGATATGAACAACCCAGGCATGACATGATGGCCTAGGCCAGGGCGATAATAGTAGAGTGGTGATCAGTGTCAGATTCTGGTGATATTTTCAAAGTAGAGCTTATGGGATTTTCTTATAGATTGGATATAGGATGGAAGAGAAAGAGAGGAGTCAAGGATAACTCTTAAGGTTTGGGGCATGAAGAATGGAGTTGCCATTAACTGATATTGGTGAAGCCTGGGAGAAATCGGTTTGAGGAAGTAGGGGTGGAATTAGGAGTTCTATTTTGTACATGTGAAGTTTGAGATGTACACAGGAAGATGCATGGCTAGAATTCATGGGAGAAATCTAGCCCAGAAATAGACGTTTTAATACCAGAGTACCGGGGATATTGAAAGACAGACTACAAAACAAGATACAACCACCAAGGGAATAAGTGTAGATTAAGATAAGTTCCAGGATTGAGTCTTGGGCCTTTCCAGAATTCAGGGGTCAGAGAGATAAAGAGGAGCCAGCAGGGGAGACCAAGAAGGAACAACTATTGAGGAAGAAGGAAAAACAGAAACTACTGTGTGTTGGAAGCCAGGAAAAGAAAGTATTTCAAGGAAGGAAAATAATCAACTATGTCAAATGATGCTGATACCATAGTCAACTAAGATGAAGGCTGAACACCATTTGGACGCCATTTGTGATTTCATTGAGCACTTCTGGGGAAGCCCTAGAGCAAAGACCAATTTGATTGTGTTCAAGAAAGAATGAGAAAAGAGGGATTTGAAAAAGCTAATGGAGGTTCTATTTTTAAAGCCTTTGAGTTCAAGGGAGCAGAGAAGTGATCCAGTAACTGGAGGAAAATGGTGCCAAAAGAGGTTACTTTGTTTTGTTTTGTTTTGTTTTGTTTTGTTTTGTTTGTTTTGTTTTGTTTTAAATAGGAAGAAATTCCAGTATGTTTTCACTCTGTAGTAAAGATTATCAGTAATCATCCACATCTAATTTTCTCTCTTTCCTGGACACACAGGAAGACCAAATTTGCAGTCAGGCATGTTATGTGACTAGATCTAGCCAATTAAATGTGAGTAGAAGTCGTGTGTCACTCACTACTGGTTTGAAGCAATTGAAAGTAGGTATGAGTTCTTCATGTTTGAACTCTTCATGTTTTTCCCCCGTCCATTCAACTGGTGTCAGAGATCTCCAAGGTGATAGAATGGCAGCCCAGAGCCTTGAGTCACTTCTGGAGGAGAGCCATCTGACTCAAATCAGACTCTGACATGAATGAGAAATAAACTTTTATGTTAAACCATAGATTTGGTGTTTATATGTTACCACAGCAGAGACTAGCCTATGCTGACTAATACTTGGGCTGATGGGAAAGCGCCAAAAGAGAGAGCAAACTTACTGATATGGGAGACAGAAAGCCAATTGTGAAACGAATGCCCTTGAGAGAGGACAGGATCTACTGACCAAGTGGGCAGACTCAACTTCGCAAGGCACATCCTAATCTGAAAAGGATGGAGTTGGGCTGGATGATCTCTGAAGTGCTACCCTGTGCTGCAGGTTTATGAACCTGTGTTTTACCTTGAACTTCTCTAGGTCCCTGCCAGAGGGAGAGAAGAAATCCTGCTAGTCAGAAAGAGAGGAGAGATGTTTGCATTGAGAGGTGGGGAAAGACTAAGGAGATAGCAGGCAAACTGGTCAGGAAAGGAGAGAACCTTACAACTTCAGAAGAGGAGTGAACTCACTGCTCTTATCTTTGTGACTATCCCCTGACTTTTCAGAAATGATCTTACAAGAGTTCACAGGAGCTGATAGTTAAAGTACTATAGAACCACTGGGCTATTTGATAACCTGGAACATAGAAAGATTGTCTGTGTTCTAGACATAGATAGATCATTGCTCTAACCACTTTAGAATGCTTTAGGATTTTGGGGGGGGAAATTATTTTACATTCAACGATCTCAATTTCAATATGAGTATGCAGGGAGTGACAATACCAGCTTGACTTGCAGGGCTGCTGTTCAGATTAATGAAATGCGATACGTTCAACTTCTTGGAAGGATGGTGCTATGTAAACAGTAGGTGTTATTATTCCCATAAAAGGAAAGCACAGTCTTGTCTGATGAAATGGCTCTTACCTCAGAATCCTCATTAAAAGCTGTGGTGCAATTTTCCAAGTTGCATTAGTGAGCCTTGGCAGCAGATGAAAACATACAAGCAAATAAATAATAAGTCAAAATATTCCAGGTAACTACTTGCTGGCAAGTAAGAAGTTTTCAAGTCCTAGAATCATGCTGACAATTTAGAAATGCCCAAAGGCAGAACTTATTTATAGTAACGCAAAGGTGACTTCCAGCCCTGAAATCTGGGCTTCAGACTCACATAGGGGTGCAGTAAAGCAGAGCCATGAAGGGGGAGCTAATACTATTGTGATTTCATCCCTGAAGGCTGCTCAATGATGCTGATACAGAGGGAGGGAAATCTGGCTTGAAAATAGCCACAGCAATAGCTAATTTTAAAACTGAAATGCATAAGCTATTTCCAAACCTCTAACATTTTTTAAATCCTGAGGCCAGTAAATTCTATTTAAAGAAACTTATGTAGAAATGTGTTCCTATTTTGGCATAGTAAAAGGAGTTGAATAGAAAAAACTAAGGCATATCTAAAAATTACTTTAAGTGACCTGATTTCAAAGCCATTTTTAAGGATTCTTTTCGCTATACCCTGTTTGTCCCCTATATAATATAAGAGGACCACAATAATCAACATTGTTAAATGGATTCGTAAAGAAGCCTTGGCCAGTAAATTTCATAAAATTAGTTACCAGGGTGTCTATTCATTCTAAACCTCTTCTCTGTGTATGAATTAAATGTCCCTTACGTTTCTTTCTTTCCTCTATTGTGGAGTCTCCTAACTGTTTCAATTAAAATTAATAATAGCTTTAAATACAAAGTTCAGAGCTGTAAAGTTCCTCACTTGATCAGTGATCGTAACTATTATTTTGTCATATTTAATCATAGAACTCGGGCCTTGAACATGGTACTTAATTAAACTTTTAATTCATGATAAGAACTTAAATAGCACTTGGGAGGGTTTTTAAAAATTATTTCCACTTCCCATCCAGATTACAAAAAAAAAAAAAAAGGAAAGAAAAAAAGGTGTAATAGAGAGACATAATGGCTGTCAGCCAAGGGTATTATAGGTCATGCCAACAGGAACTGGCAGCACGCCATTGTCCAATTAGCATGGCTTCATCGTTGCAGAGTAATCACTCTTGAGTAGATGGTTGAGTCACTCGTGATGTAGTGGTACTTCACTTGAGCCAGTACTTCTTAGAATAGGTTTCTTGTTCACTGTTATTACCTGCCCTACTTTGCCAATAAAAGTACAGGACCATTTAGGCTGAAAGCCAAACGGAAGAGAAACATCGATTATGTATCTCATTTCTCTTTGCTTCCTGAAAACTGAGATTGCAATTAAACAGTGAAAGCACAGTGTATTTTTTAAATGAGTTACAAGAAAATACAGTTTCCACACCCAAATACTCAGCGTTGGAATCCAAGAGTCAGTTTTTATTCTGTCTTTTCTTTGGCAGCTTTAACACTTGGCACAAATTTGAGGATATCAGTAAAGTTACCTAATAATCTTAATGGATTCACATTCCATTAAAAACTTGGAATGTCACCAAACTGTTTCAGGTTTCAGCTCTATTGTTGGGGTGTCCATGACATTTCTTGTGGGTGTGCAGTTATACAAGCAGACAGCTTTTGAAAGAGACCCTTCTTACAGTGAGAACACCTAGAATCTTGGTTGGACAAGCTGTAAACCAGGAAATTGATTCAGGAATTTCTTAATAAACTGGATTATATCCAGACCGTGGAGTGGTGCATACTTGTCAGTAGAAAAGGCTGTTCTTAGAAGCATAAAGAAAGTAAAATAAAATCCTTGGCACTAATCAGTTAATACCTTCATGTTTATATTCTTGTTTGTTTTGGTTCTTAACCAAAGCGCAGGCTAGATAAAGGGTTGGATTGTTTTTGCTTTCAGGAGTGAAGCAATTAAATAATGGCACTTTTGGTTTCTTAATATTTCATAAGTGTTCTTTTTCCTATTAACTTAGTGCACATGATAAAATGTATCACTTTGCCATAGACTCCTAAAATACGTTGACATCTCTTTAACTGACATTGGCACCAACTCCAGGCTAACTGGTGATTCAGTGAGCTTCACTGTCTGAGATGGACTTCTGTATACAGCCTGGCAAAGGTTGCGTGTGAGAAAGTTAATGCATTCAGCACCCTGGGTGGGATGGAGCCAGGCCTCCAACATGAGCACATTTTTTCACTGACGGGCAGCAAAGAGAAATACTGGCAGCTGTTCCCAAGCAAGCCAAAAGTTGGCCCGGGGGTGAGGAAAAAAAAGAAAATGCTGGGATTTAGCCAACAAAAGATTCCTGCGTTTAGAAGAAAATCAAAGCAAGGACACACAGGGTCACATTTACAGACCTCCAGCTTGTTGAAGTAACAACTATTTCATTTTATCTTCTGCTTGATGGAAGGATGGTGTTCAATGGCATTGTTACTCACTTTTTCCTGCTTATTTATTTCTAAATCTTCTTTTTGTTCTATTATTATTTTTTAATTCTTTGTATGCAAAACCACATGATAGATTATTCTTCCTAAAAGTGGCAGATAGACAGTACCGTTGGTGGAGGGCTGCCCCAGCAACCAGACAGGACTAATGCAGAGCAGGTCTGGGGGGCAATGGCCACACACATGTGCCAAGCCGTGTCGAGTGATGAGAGTTGGAATGGAATTATGTGTGCAGGTCACCTCAAAGATCTGTCCAGAGAGGTCTTCTGCAACCTCACAACTCATTTATTGTTCTTGTTTTATTAGTTGCAAAAAGAGAAGGTGAGGAAAACAAGAACGTTACTAAAAGTCCAGGAAATTGTCTGCTAAAAGATGGGATCCTCAAGGTCTTGCCATGTACCACGAGAGACGTTTCATGTTTGCACCGTCATGCTTCCTTCCCAATGAATACCTTAGACTACCGGGATGTGTGAATAGTTTTTCTGCCAAGTGTAGCTGCAGAAGCCCAGGAATTAAATTGGGCTCTACAAATAGGAAAATGGGAAGATTAAAAATATGGGACACCACAATTCAGGATAAGACCTTCATAGTTAGGGGAAATGATCAGGATTCCAAGAGAAGATAGTTGAAGCACACCTTTTGTAGACCTGAGGATTTTCGAGGGGACTTAAATCCATCAGATTTACAAGATGTTCATGCAGAGAAATGTGATGACTTTTCCAAGTTCTGTTTAACCAAGTATCTCCATGCCTCCTATTTGAGGCTGTTACAGTAGGTGTTGACCAGGTGTTCTCATTCACTAACAGTAGATGTAGTATCCAGCCTCACGTGAGGGAGTTCAGCAATATTAAAGGAGAATCTTATAACAATGCAAGGTCCTAGACATTGGAGTAAGGGACAAAAATATACAGAATTACTTTCAGAGGAGTTGTTATTTTGTGTGCACGTGTTTAAAACTCAAAAGGACAAGACAGCTTAAGTACAGCACTTCATAGAATCAGAGGAGCACAGCACATGACCCGTTCATAGGTGAATTCTTTGGGGTGTTAACTTAGAAATATAAAGCGAGACTGCTTCTTTCAAAGGGCTTATAATATAGTTGAAGAATTGAGACAAAACCATAGAAATCAAAGGTGAACAATTCAGGAGCATCCATTGTGGATGCCAGGTTGTGCTGGCTGTTATTTGTGCTGCAAAGGCTCTGGTGGGGGAGAGGACAGGATTTTCCTCCTATATCCTCCATGAAGTTTAGACCATCTAAAACTTGATTGATAGGACTTCCTTTGGGAATGAGTGGGGAGAAATCCTCCAGGAGAGGTCACTGACAAAGGCCCAAAAAGAAGCATTCACAGGGCATTGAGAAGCCAGCTTTGATTAGCACAAATGGCAGATTTGGGAAAATTATTGAAAATATGGTGAGATTATGTTGGGGCTTACTATGGGAGAATAAAATTTAGACAAAAGAATTTAGTCTTGATCAGGTCAACAGTAGGAAGTCACTGAAACATTGGGAGCCCAGAAATAACATGCTGTAAAACAATTTAAGGACTGTTTGGCTAGCAATGGAATGCTTGATGGTTAGGATGACAAACTCCTCCAGACAGAGGGCGTAGCCAGAAGATGCACCCTGATCCTAGCATGAGCGGAGGAGGAAGGTCTGCGCCTCAGGGAACAACTGGGAGAATAATCGTGCCTTTCAGAGATTTTGAAAATGGGGTGTGGGAACACATACGTGGGGAAAGAGGCCATCGAGCCTGGATCTATAGCTATAGTGCTTTACAGATACTCAAGACACTGAGAGTGCAGAACTAAAGGAACACACAAGGCACACAGGCCATGGCTGAAAACACTAGGAATTGCTGATTCCTCTGAGAAAAGAGAAGAGAGAAAACGTCAGGGGCTGAGATTAAGCTCCAGCACTTAGACTCCCGTTGCTGGTACCTCTCCGAAGAACAAAGTTTACGCTGGATTCCTGGTTTTAGGTTTATCTTCATTCATTTGGGAAATATTTTAGTTCCAACAGTTTATCAGACTGAGGATATATGTAGAAGTGCTCCCTAAGTTACCTGTTAAGGAGTATGCCTCCCAAGCGGCATCGTGAGCATTAGCACAGGTAGGTCAAGGACCTACGAGGAAGTGCTGAGTTTCTAGAGGACAACGCCCCTGCCTCAAGGTTATTTGTAATCCGGTGCCACACATTTTGAAATGTCAGGAGTAGATTCAGGCAAAGGGATAACTTGGGGTTAAAATCATTATGATGAACACAATGTAACCCCACACACAGACACACACACACACACACACACTTCTTCACACTAACCAGGCAGGAGTCAATCTGAGCATCACTCCTGGTGGGTCAACCAGGTGACAGATGTCTTCTGATGTGAATATTCATGAAATACACACCATGCCCAGTGATGTATTCAATGTATAACTTGATCTCGTAAAGCCATTCGCTATAACTTCCAGTTAGAAGAAAATCAAGGATTAGAGGAACAAACTTAACAACACCAGGAGGAAGCAATGGGACAAATCCACAGGGTGGGATGTTCTGCAGGACAAATGACCTGATTTCTTCAGTAAGTCAGTGTCATGTAAATGGCATTACGTTAAACAATATTTAAGGGATTTAAAAACCAGATGCATTGGATGGTCTTGGAGTGGTTACTGGTTTGGACAAACCAGTTATAAAGGGCTTTTGTGGGGGAAATTGGAGAAATTCAAATATGGTCTGGGTATTAAACAAAATTTGCCTGAAATGGAAAGGTGGTGATGATTGGAAAGGCATACTGAGGAATAATATGCCCAGTCTGATCGCAGTTTGGTTAAAAAAAGAAAAATACAACTCTGTGTGTGTGTGTGTGTGTGTGTGTGTGTGTGTGTGTGTGTGTGTGTGAAGGACGTGTGCTAAACTGTTAACAGTGACCTGTGAATGGTGGGAATGTGATGGATTTTGTTTTGCTTGTCTGCATTTTCCAATTTCTTACAGTGTACATTATTACAAAAAATAAAAGGGTTATTTGAACAGTTCAGTGGATAAAAGGGAAGGAGGGAAGGAAGACCAGGTGAAATGTGGGGCATAATACTGGAAAAATAAAACTCTGTATGGCTCTATGTGTGATTTCACAGGTTCTTTGGGCCCCATCAGTTTCCTCCCTAAAAGTGCCAATGCCACCCCCGTGCCATCCAGCTCAGGGCTTGTCCATTCTCCTCACCGAGAAACTAAAGTCCTTAACTTGGTCTGAAACAGCTTGCACCCACCATCTCATTGCTTAAATGAAAACCAACCCAGAAAGCTATAAAGGGGATAGATTTCTTCTGGTTCCTTCTTATTAAAAGTTTAAGACCTTTTTATTACATTTAAATTTACCTTGATCATTGAAACCTACAGATGTCATTGCCTGCCTTCCTATATGTTTTCTAGAGTTACATCTCTGGAAATTGCTAGTGTTATTTTCAGTGCACATAGCACAGATGTTTTCCAAGTCTCTGACCCTATGCATCCCCAGATGGAGAAGGAAATTCTCACCATCCAGTCAAATCTTGGGTAACTATAAGGGAAGTAAGTGATGTGGGGAGTGCCCCCCCTTTTCTGTCACCCTGGTATATAAGTACTGAAAGTACTGAAGAAAAGGAGAGCCTTTTTCAAACATATATATCTATAAAAGTTTGCTTTGGAAAGTCATTCAATAAACTTAGAATTTACGTCAGGCTATGGTTGTATACAGAATATTTCTAAGTAGCTGCTTCTTCAAGGATGTGTCAGAATATTCAGTAATAAGGACATGATTTTATATTAATCAGATGGATGATGACATTTAAAAAAAAAAAAAAAAGAACTAACAGTAAAAAGACTGCTTCCATCCTCAACTGGGCTTTGTTAAAAGAAGATGCCATAAAGTCACCCTCGGATCCTGGAAAGCCTGGACCCATGGGTGTCCCTAGAACTCACATTGCTTTCCTTTCTGTCCACATTTCCCCATTCAAAGGGGCTGTACACTGGGGTCCTGGCAGTAACCAGGTGATTTCCCTCTATCATGTCCAAAGTCTGGGAGAAGACAACTGACATGTGTGTGATTGAGATTTCAGAAAAGTGAGTCAAAACAGAACGTGATGCTCTAATGGAGCTGCACCTGTAAAGCTTGCACTGGTATTTCAAACCATTTAATGCAAACTATTACATACTCTGTGGTCAGCGGAATGCTGCTGTTTCCTTACTTCCTCCTCAGGAGCCTCCAGAAATGTCTTTTTCACTTTTGGGTGTTTTTTTTTAAGTGATTTGTCTCTTAAATCGATCTTTAGCTTGTTTTCGTGGGAGACCTGTGGTAGTTAACTCTTCTCATATCCATGTATTAGTCCTTTCAGGCCACCATAACAAAATACCACAGACTGGATAACTTAAACAACAGAAATTTACTTTCTCACAATTCTGGAGGCTATAAAGTCCAAGATCAAGGAGCCATTAGAGTTGGTTTTTGGATAAGGCCTGTCTTCCTGGCTTGTAGGCGGCTGCCTTCTCACTGTGTCCTCACATGACCTTTCCTCTGTGCATTGAGAGAGAAAGACACTGTCTCTTCTCTGCTTGTAAGGACATCACTCTATCAGATCGAGCCTTCACCCTTATGACCTCATTAATCTTAATTACCTCCTTGGAGGCCCTGTCTCCAAATATAGCCACACTGGGGATTAGGGCTTTAACACACAAATTTGAGGGGTGACACAATGTAGTCCATAAGAGCCCACTGAAAAATAATGGATTTGTACAAACACAAAACAACATATATACAAGATTACCTACATATGTAGAACCACATACAATGCAGCCATAAAAAAGAAAGTTCCATGAACTGATGTGGAGTAATTTCCAGTATGTATTTTAGAAGTTAGAAGGCGACATAGGACACAGAAGAGTACATACACTATACTATATATGGCATGCTTCCTTTTGTACAAGAAACAAAGGAAAATAGGAATATATATTTACAATGTATAAATATATATCTATAATTTATAAGTATCACGCATATTTGAATATTTTATTTTAAAACAATCATAGAAGAGATTAAAAAATAATGAAAAAAGGTGACCTATTGAAAGTGAGTGAAACAAAGTGAAAGAGTTTGGAATGGGAGTTATTCTCTGAATGTATCTTTTTCTTTTTCATGTTGATTTGTGAACTATAAGTGTTTTACATAGTTAAGAAATTAAAACTTATTAAAAAATGAAAAGCAGCAAGCCTTAAAATGTAAAACAAACAGAAAAATGAGCTTATTGTATATTACATTGGTTAATTAAGTACACAGAATAAAATAATAAATTAGATTAACTTTTGAAAACACATCCTCTATGGGACATCCTTCAGGACAACTGGAGGAACCTTTCAATAATGTAACGAGCATGAAAGACAAAATGATTGGGGACTCTCCTAGGTGATGGGGAACTAAATGAGAACAAATGAAATAAGGGATCCTTGCTGGGCTTCCTGATGGAAAAATGAATCTATAAAGGACATCATTGGAGCAGTTTAGAGAACCTGAATGTATACTATATATTAATTTATTATATTGTGTCAACATTACTTTTCTTGGGTAGGAAAATGATATTTTGGTGAAGTAGGATATTCTTGTTTTCAAGAGCTACATGCTGAAGTATTTAGGGGTAAAATGTCATGATTTACTTTCAAATGGTTCTGAAAAGAAATGTGTATGTGTGTGTATATACATTTATAGATAGATATAGAGAAGAGAGCACACAAATTTAGCAAAATTTAACAGTTGGTGAATCCAGATTAAACGTGTATGGATGTACATTTCTTTCATCTTATCTATGGATTAGAATTTTCAAGATAATAAAGTTGGGGGAAACAAATAATGGACTTGGATTGTCATGAAGGTGCTCTATTCATTCAAGAAGCATTTACTGAGCACCTACTCTGTGCCAAGCCCTGGTCTAAGTGCTGGGGAAGTAGCAGTGGATAGGACAAAGTATGTTGGAGTTCTCATGGGTCTGCATTTAGTGCAGAAGACAGATAAGAAAACAAGATAATTGTATTGTGAAAAGTGCTAGAAGAAAAATAAAACTGTGCGACATGATACATAGTCATTGAGAGAGAAACGACATTTCTCCCTCAATGGGTGACCAGGGAAGGTTTCCACAAGGAGGAGACCTTTGAGCTGATACTTGAATGACCAGAAGAAGCTAATCATTTATTCAACAGATTTGCATTGAGCGTCTGCTGTGAATATATATATATATATATATATATATATATATATATATATATATATATACACACACACACAAGTGGATGATCAGTGTTACAGAGGAAGATAAAGCAGGAAGGGAATAGTTAATGAAGGACGGGAGTTGACATTTTAAATATGGTAGTTCAGGAAGGGCTCATTGAGCAGACAGCATACAGAGACCAGGGCTAGACCTGGGGTATTGAGAGGAGACAGATCATGTAGGGTTTGATGGGCCATTTTAATAACTTGGGCTTTTACTCAGTGAAATGGGAATCTTTTGGAGGGTTCTGGGTAGAACAGTGACATAATCCAACTTATCTTTCTAAAGGATGACTCTGGATGCTGGGTTGAGAATAGGCTGATAAGGGGCGAGGGCAGATGCAGAGATGCCAGTGAAGCATTGTCTGCAAAAATCCAAGCCAGAGGTAGTTTGTACAAGGGTAGAAGCAGGGAAGGAATGCAAAGGTTTGGATTTGGACTCTATTTTGAAGGAGAAGCTGCCAGGATTTCCTGCTAACTGATTGGAAATGGGATATAAAAGAAGGAACGAATCCAAGATGACTGAGGTTTTTGGCCCAAAGAACCGGAAGGATGGGAGTTGCCATCAACTGAGGTGGGAAGGAAAGACTGTGCAAGGAGCAGGTTTAAGAGAGGACACAAGGGTAGGTGGATGGTAGGGTCAGGGGCGATTAGCAATCCCACAGAAGGAAAAGACAAAAGCTTAAAAGTTCTGAGAATTTTGGAACCGACTTTTGCAAGGATAATTAAGATTGCCTTGTCTATATCTTTCCATAGAATTTTTTTTCATTTACAAACTAACCTAATGGTAAGTGATGCTCTATTAGCTCAGATGAAAAGGTTAACTCCCATTTGCACTGGCTTTTGCCCCTAAGAGTCTAGCTCCCACATGGAGCTGCCGTAGCAGGCCTCCCTTGTGCTGGGTGCTGGACAGAGGTTTCGGTGGGAAAGCTGGAGTTTGTGCTGAAGATGTGGCCCTATTCATAGTGACATGTGAGGCGGCATTGGTGGCCGCTGCCTACGAGGTTCAGCTGGAGTGTAACAGTGGTTCCCAGACATTTTTTGCCAGTGACCCCTTTGACACATGACTAAATTTCACAGACTGCCTTTCAGTTTTGAACCCAAATTTCCCTTCCTTCCATGCTCCACGCCTGTGTCCATGAGGGACACACATTCTAAGCATAGTTCGTTCCTCAAGAGCAGGGTCTGGCAGCCTTGAGACTATTCATTCGCATTCCATTGCCTGTTCTGCTCTCCCTCCAAGATTCCTACAGAGGCTGCTCCTAAAATAATGAGGCCTTATTTATCCAGATTCTTCCTCCCCCAGGAAGATGCTGAGAGCTTTTCATGAGAATTCTTGAAGAATGACTGAGGTCCTGTGGACTTCAGAGAGTGGACTGGAAATGGGGACTCGCTCTGTAGAGGCTGATTGGTGGAGATGATGGGCCTTAAACCCACTTGCCAGGAGGACCTTGTCTCTGCAGCTGGAATACATCCTGCCAACTGCAGTCTAGCCCAAGAGAACAAGCCAGTCACAAAAAAGACAAATACTGCATGGTTCCACTTACATGAGATGTCCAAAGCAGTCAAGTGCATAGACACAGAAATAGAATAGTGGTAACCAGGGGCTGGGGGCTAGGGGAACTGTTTAATGGCTACAGAGCTTCAGATTTTCAAGATGAAAAAGTTCTGGATATTTATTCACAACTATGTGAATATCCTTAACACTACTGAGCTGTACACTTAAAAATGGCTGAAATTGTAACTTTTATGTTACATGTTTTTTACCACAATTTTTTTAAGCCACATTAAAAGCATTACTCCTGTGAAAAGAAAAATACACAAATTCTAAGATGTTTAATGCCATAGGACTTAGCAAAGAAACAGAATCCATGGGGAGGACTTTCAGAAACTGTAGATGTTTTGCTTCTCCATCTCCCCAAGATGTTGTTGGATACACATATGTATTTTGTGTGCGTGTGCCCTCCTGCATTGTGTAGACCATTGTGTATGGGTCTTCCATAAGTGCTTATTATCGTCATTGTATTACAAGAAAAAGGCTGCAAAAACCACCCTTGAGTTACCCAGTGCCTTCACTGGGCAGTCCTCTACTAGGTTTAATATCAAAGCAGCAGTCTAATTTGGCTCTAATTAGGGGCAAATTTCTATTCCAGCTCATTACAGAAAATACAGTTGTCTTTTGGTCCAAAAGTTCCTGAACTTCAGCCTCTTTTGTGCTTCCTACACACTTGGTCCCCTTTTCTAACCAGTTGTTGAATTATATAATTCCCTGGGTCCTATGGAGTCTGGCTCCCATTGTTTCCTCAGTCTGTATTAGAAGGTTATTTTTGAATCTTAAAGATTCACTTCAATCATTTTTGGAAATAAAATGAATGGTATATTTATAATTGTAACTTGCTTTGAGTTAAAGAAGATTTCTGAAAAAGCATGATCATCTTAACATCCAGGGCTTTCTTTCTTTCTAGCTCCATCTTACAGAACTGGAGGGGCAGCTTTTGCACTAGTATGGCCACCTGTAATTAGAGGTCAATGTCAAGAGAAGTTCCCTCCAATGCCAACTCTACAACATGATGCCCTAGTTTAATTTTTCACCTCAACTTTGTGTCTAGAATTTACGTTAGAATCAAGCTAGAATAATTAAATAACAAGGTCACAGACCTGGAAAACTATCCAAAAAGTTCCAACCCAGAGTCAGGTCCTAACCATCAGTACAAGAAACAGATTTCTAAAACAGAGCTAGCACAGTGACCTCCAGGAACCCAGATGCCCCCATCATTGCATGAGCATCTCTTTTGCCTTTGTCTCAGTTTGCTGGTACAGAACTATGTTCTCTCCTAAGTTCTGACCATTTTTGATAAATTATAGATGTTTTTTAATATTCACTATCAGTAAATCGCAGTACTTGTTGCCGTGTTTTAGCGTATAATGTCCTTCACCCTCATCGCACTTACTTCATTGCTTTACGTCCTCCATCTCTTCTACTTATAGTCATATCTTCTGGTTTCTTTTCCACTCATTAGCAAAAATTTTGAGATTACCTGGTTCAGTTCTAAAACTTATCCAAGAGATTATTAAGGAGTAAAGGCTTTGGGCTATTTTCTTCTGCCATTTTGGGGTGTATAGAATGGCCAAGTGTGTACAACTTTTATGATATTCTCAAATGGCTGCTATTATGTCAAGTCCAAGAACATACAAGATGGGGCATGCTGCTATCCATTCAAATAAAACTGTGGGTCCATGTGACTGACTACATTTGCCCCCCTAATAGGTCTAAATAGAAAGGGCTTACTTGCTCAGCAAGGGAAAATCATGCCTGAAAATAATGCCTGTATAACTGTCTTGAAACTCAGACTGCGAAGTCTCCGTCTGTTTAATTTCAAGGTTCTGCAACTGTACAGTTGAATTGTTGTTGAATAGGTATGATGACCTTTGAAAACTTACATACTTAGGAAATCACTGACTCCTTATTTTTTTTAATACTGCCTTCCATTATATCCTATCAAGGCCCCCTGTGTTCTCTGCAAATTGTTCATGATCTCAGCAGACTGGTTGGACTAGGCCAGCATTCCAAATAAAAGTAGCTTGAAGGATATGTCATTCATAGACTTATAGGAGACTTGGGGAAGTTCAAGAAAGCTCTGTTTGTTTTGCCAACTCATAGGTCCATATATTTTGCCAATGGTATCCAGAGTAAATGAAAATACTATCCATCTTGTCTTTTTTCCCTGTCAGTTTTTGTATAAAGCATTTAAGGAATACTAAAAACCGTAACTCCTCTCTTTTATTGTGGTAGGAAGTGAGGAGTGGCAAGGATTGAAGGTTAAAAAAATAAGGCATGTTAGAAGTCATCTAGACCAATCTCCCACCCAATTTGGAATTCTTTTATAATAATGACATAGGTAGCTCTCCAGATTCTGCTGGAACACTTCTGGCAATGGAGCGCTCACCATCACTTGAGAGTACTTTCCATTTTGTATGGTTATGATTGCTAGTAATTTCTTCCTAATTTTTAGTAGAACTCTACCTCCCTTAAATTTTCATTTCAAAATTATGTATGCCCTCTGGAATGGAAGAGAACAAATTTCATCTCATCTTTCCATGATAGCCCATTAACTCTCTGAAGACAACTCTTTTTTGTTTGTTTGTTCAATTATTTTGTTCTTTAGATTCCACATATACGTGAGATCATATGGTATTTGTCTTTCTCTGTCTGACTTATTGCACTTAGCATAATACCTTCTAGGTCCATCCATGTTGTTGCAAATGATAAGATTTCATTCTTTTTTATGGTCCAGTAATATTCCATTGTATATACATACCACCTCTTCTTTATCCAATCGTCTATCGATGGGCAGTTAGGTTGCTTCCATATCTTGGTTATTGTAAATAATGCTTCAGTGAACATAGGAGTGTATATATCTTTTCAAACTAATGTTTTGGATTTCTTTGGATAAATGACGAGAAGCAGAATTGATGGGTCATGAGGTAGTCCTATTTTTAATTTTTTGAGGAACCTTCATACTGTTTTCTATAGTGGCTGCACCAATTTGCAATCCCACCAACAGTGCGTGAGGGTTCCCTTTTCTCCACATCCTCTTCAACATTTGTTGTTTGTAAAGACAACTCTTGCATGGGTCCTGTAAGTCTGTTTTCCTCAGGGTTTAATGTTCCTGGTTCCACACATAGATTCAGTGCTCATCATGATCCTTGTTGGCCGGGCCTGCTCTTAGCATGTAGCACCAGGACTAAATACAAGACTCTCAGTGTGATTGAAACACTAAAGAGTGGAGTGAAAATATGACCCTGTCTGTACATTACGCATCTTTTGAGGTAGCCCAGGACTATGTGAAATAGTATTGACCAACCTTATTAAGCCAGCATTGTCCCATCCTGTCCGTACAAAGTTGACTTTTTAAATCCCAGTACAGGATTTGCTGTCTTCTGTTGTAAACTTGCATCCTTGTACATATACCCCATATCAGCCTGTGGTCATGAGTTAGGATCTTGATTCTGTTTCCTACTGTGTCTTACCAGCTGCCACGTAGATCTTTTCCAAGTCAGAGATGGAAGTTGAGCATGACAGAGTAGACGACAGACACCAGACACTGTTCGTCATCACCAGACACTTCTTCAGGTTGAAGTTGACATTAATCCATCACCCAGCTATTGATCACTTAATTTTACTACCTTCTAGACCCCATTTTTTCATATTATTCAAAGAGTAATAACCAAAAAGATGTTAGCTGCCTTGCTGAAATCATGGGATACTATTTTCACTGCATTCTCTGAGCAGTAATCCCATTAAAACCAGAAGTGAAGTTATTTTGGCATGATTGTTCCTAATGAAGCTTGAATTACCTGCCACCTTCCTGTCTAGGTTCCGAGTGGGTGACGATGGTCTGTTTGCCAAGCTCAGAAAGATCAAGCACACAATTCATATGGAATTGTGCTGTTCAAAGACTTAGTTTTACTCACTAAGAGCATCAAAACTTTCAGAGAGCAAGTGGAAAGATTTAGAAAGGTCACATCACATCTGGATTGAGCGAGAGGAAAAATATCAGGGGGGAAAAATCCTCCATTATGTGTATACATTATTAAAAAAATTAAATAATAATAAATCCCTGCTATTCTCAGAAAATTGGTTGATAAGATTGAGATTTGATTAAAAAACAGAAATGGTGATGTATTATATAGAATTATTCACTTGAAACCTATATAATTTTACTAACCAACGTCATCCCAATAAATTTAATAGTAAAATAAAATAAAAAATTAAAAACAGAAATGGAAGTTGGATATTAGAAAAAACAAACACTTTGAGTCCCTGAGGCCCACAGAGCTACACATCTCTAGAGAAAGCAAGTTGAGCAGAAAGGGAGTAGGAGACAACCCCATCCAGGCAAGACTAGGAGTCAAGGGAGGAGGTTCCTGAAGAGAAAGATATCTAGAATGGTTTCTCGGCCATGGTATGAGCTTATAAATCCCACAGAATGAAATACATTAAAAACACACACCAAAAAGAGCTATCCTCACAAAGCTCCCCCAGGGCACAGCCCAGGCACAAATAGCCCATCCCCCTGCATGCAGAGGGTGAGTTCAGTTCTCCGCCAACATCAGTCTCCCTTACCTTGTCTTTCCACTTCCTGTTTTAGTCCTTCTCAGATACCAGGTTTCTGAGAAAGGCCTTGTAAGACCTGCCGTCACAGGACCGGGGCATGTGGGCATCGGTCCAATGGCCCTCGTCTCTCCAGCCCCTTCTGTTTTCATAGAGCTGTACTTCAGTTCCTCAAGCTCCTTTCCAGCATCAGAAATGATTGAATCCTGAAAAATGCTGCTGTGGAGTTATTTTTGGCTCCCTTCCTTCCAGCCCTGGTGTCTGCTCATCGACAACCATTAACAGCTGTTAGAAGGGGATTTCAATTGCTTGGCTTCTTGCTGAAGTGCTGCAACACCAGTTTTCTAAGAGCTCAGCTATACTTAGAGGTGAGAGAAAAATGGAAGAAGAGTTCCATAAAATCCTCTTCATTTGGGGAGTCAGGTTTTTCTCCTTTTTCGCATGGACACTAAGACTCTGACAGAAGCTGTAGAGACACTGCCCCGCTGAATCCCTGCAAGGCTAATTCAGACGGTCTTGTGTGTTGACCCAGTGAGGGTCCTGTGTCATTCTCAGGGACACGAACAAGGGGTGCGGTCCTCTGTGCATCCTTACTATGATAATTTTAGCATTTCACCCTCACTGTGCTGCTGCCACCTCACTGCATCTGAAGGTCTGGACTAGGCAGAGAGGAAGTGGCCTGTCACCACAGAGGCTGGAAGCTGCTGCCAGGACCCTGAGTCCACTCACACACTAGGACTCCATTAGCCTTCCCAGGACCCCATGCTGCCATTCAGACTCCCAGGTGGCCTCCTTCTTAGTTGTTACTTCCCTACAAAGAATTGAGAACTGCAGTAGACGTTTGTGTTCCTTGCAAACATTAATACATTAATTCTGTGCTCCTTGCAAACATTAATACATTACTTTTCACTGGCCCTGGAAAAGATAATGACATTATTATTGATCAGTAATTAATGCTGCACATCTACCAACAGTTTGCCATGCATGCTTTACTGCCTCCCTTTTTAGAACACTTTTATCCCCCCACCCCTCCCCACAGGGGAGTAACGCACAGTCCCATCCTCATGTTCAGACTAGAAAATCTGAGATGTCCAAATGTCTTCAGCCTTGGCTCTTAGCCAGAATAGTCGTTCAGGCACCTAATCCCAATATTTCCCAAAAATGTGAATTTGTAGTGCAATATGGAAGTGAAATGATTCCAAGTAGTATATGAAGAACTTTTTTTTTCAAAATAATTGTGTTTATTTTAATACGTATTAGTGAAAAGTGTAGCAGATTTCACAGGTAGTATTGTTTAGGACAATTTCTATTTTAGCTAGATTTATTTAAAGAAGAAAGTGAGTTGCATTTGAGAAAATATTTACAATTGTGACCACAAGTGTCAGTAGTTTGGGAAACACTCTATAATTCAGTACTTATTCTGTCCACTAGTCCTGTCTGACTCGGACAATCTGTACCCAAAGAAAGCCACAGTGGCATCCTATTGGGAACACAGGGTCATGCCTATTTTCATAAGTTTTGTATAAAATGTAGGAACAGGCTTTTTGCATTAAGTACATTTAGATGAAAACACTTCTTGTGTGTTTTTCTTTCGGTCACCCGTTCTTGGTTATCTGATTTGAGTATTCCAAATATCCTGGCTTTCCTGCTTGGGTCCCTATGCGTCTTTCCGCCACTGCCCCTGTTTCTGTAGCCCTCTTTATGGCGAGGATAGAGAATGATGCTCTTCCTGACTATTGCTTTGTGTTGTAGAATTTCTTCAGGACTAACGTAGATGATTTTAGTTTCTATCTCAATTCTCTATAACCATACCTCTGTCTCCCTTTCTCCTCATGTTTCAACTCAGTGAAGTTCTAAAAAAGTCCTGTTTGTCTGGTGTGGGCATCCTTATAATTTAGAGGTTCTTCCACAGAATGGATATGGAAGGCAATGAATTTGATATCCATAAACCCGTTTTCTGTTGCTAAAGTGTAGGGTGGGGAGAGGACATGGCAGGAGATGAGGCAGCACAGGCCAATTGAGCCCAATTATAAAGAGTCTTGAATGCCATGCTGAGGGGCATGAGTTTTATTCTGCAGGAAGCAGGGAGAGAAAAAGGATTGTCATTAGGAAGATGAATCAGGCAGCCATACAAAGGAAGAATTCGGGGAGAAAGAGACAATGGCTAGGTTGTTGCAATCATCTAAGCAAAGTAATAAAGCCACATGTTCATTGGAAAATAAAGAGATAAATGACTTTTAAAGAGTCCCACATGCCACGTCCAGGGTGGATCTTGTACCCACTGAACTGGCACAGCTCGACCTTCATGGCTGCGGCTGCCGGAAAGACAGAAAGATGAAGAGCTCTCCCAAACGTTTAAACTGTAGCTCTCAGCATATGCAGGTGGAGGAAAGTCAAACAAAAGAGGATACATGCGAGTTGTGTGTGTGGTGGGAAAATCCAAGGCCAGCGTCTGTTCTGTGGTCCCTGCCTTCTTGGTCTTCACTTCTGGCTCCTACAATGCACAGAGCCCATGCTTTTTCCTTGAACTGTGTAAGGGGCATAATCAAACTGGAAAAACGTATTTTAAGAGGAATGAGAAAAAACATGTGTTAGAGCTGATTTGTTAGAATGGCTGTAGAGATACGGGGGCTATCACACACGATCAGTGAGGCGCTTAGGACTCAAGCCCCGTGACCTTAGGCTCAAGCGCTCCAAACCACAATTTCGTAGAAAATAAGAAGAATCATAACACTTCACTTACCAAATTGTTCGGAGAAAGAAATGATATAATAGGAAAATTCATGTTTTATAATCCATAAAGTTCCATTCAGATGTTTATTATAATTCCCGTACACTGGAGATATATCCAAACAGATGTCTGAAAGACACAATTGTATTAAAATACAATTCTGATATGTTCCTTTCAGAAAATGAAAAATAATAAGTCATCAAATTCTGGGCACCTCCATCCAAACCAGAACCTAAATGATCCAAAAATATTTTTATCTCTTAAAGAAAAACTGGGAACGTGGAAACCACAACCTCCTGCTAGTAGTGGTAGCTTGTTCGTGAGTCAACAGTGCTTGTTGCCAAGATGTTCTTTATGTCTTTCCATCCTATCTCTGCCCTTTTCGATTCAGTGGCTGCCTTCCCATTTGCCAAGGACCACTTCCCTCTTGCCATTGCAACCCTTCACACCCTTCTGTTATCTTCCCTGCTCTGTATTTTCATTACCTGCTTCTGGCTCCCTGTCATAGCAATAAATTTAGACTCTTTTCTCCATGAACTGACATCCCTGAACTCACAACTTCTGCAGCACCTATAGACTTCTATTAAAAGCATCTCCCGCAACCTGAGTCCCACAGAACCACCACTTTCCCTCCTGCCTCCCTCCCCCCCTCCCCACAATTTGCCTGTCTTCACGCCCATGGTTATAGCAAAGTTGGTTGTTATCCCACTAATACTCACCATCCACAGACAAAGAGCTCTGTATAACCCTGTTAAATAATATCACATTGACTTCGGTGTATCAAATCACATCCTTTCTGTAGGTAACAGCTACCTACAGGAAAGGCGCAAAACTTGGCCTGTGTGTTAGGGTCTCATGCTGTGCCCCAGATCTAGGATTTTTGCAGGGATTCCTGTTGAAAATAGTTAAGATGCCCCTAGAATTATTTTCTCATAGTACACAACCCCATTTCTTTAAGACTTTCTTAAATATGGCCTCCTTTCTGATCTTTTTGACATTTTATTTCTCAGAGTTTAATGTACTTATTAAAATAAGGGGTCATTACCGTAAACAATTCAAATAAATGCACATCAATTCAGAAAACCTGAACCTCCGTTTTCAGGTTTCCCCATCGTATTCCCCAGTATTCTCCCTCACTGAGAATATGTTCTCTTTCTAACTATATGTAATGACAGGAATCATTATAAGTTCTACTGGATTTCATCATATATAAACATAAATAATTACTTTCTGTCTTGCATTTGGGTTATATCTTTTTCTTCCAAAAAGAGTACCATCTCACTAAGTCTAATCAGAATGTATGCCATTTCTCTTCTTTAAACTTGAATTCTATTCAAATATCTCTTTATGGTTAATACATAAAGAATAAGGCCAGTCTAACGCCAGTCATTGGTAAAAATGCTGAAAATGAATGGGCCTACAGCCAGTCAATAGTATGACACCTGACTATATTGATAACAAAAGGATAAAGATGGTAAGTATGCTAACATTATACAAAAGATAAGCAGAATGCAAATAGTATATCCTAAAATCCCATGATATTAAGAAATAAAACTTGATGGATTTTGCAAAAAAGAAAAAAACAGCAGTCCAAGTCCGAGATCCACCACCTTCCGGAGAAGGCCAGCCAACTCCTGCACATACACCCAAGATCTGGGTTCTCAGGCGAGTGTCCTCAGGGATGAAAAGGCCCACCTGACCTTTCCGCACCCTCTGGAGTGTGGCCACTCAGGCCTAGTACCTGGTAGTGAGTGTTAGCCCCCATGATCTAGCTATTTTCCCAGATTTGCCACTGAGAGCAGCCTAACCTGACAATCACAATAGAAATAATAAAGCAACCTAGGGTACTTATAAAGCACTTTTATATACAGTCCTGCATACGGCCACACATAGTCCCATGTTCATGTATAAGACCAGGTGTGCTTTTCACTTTTTATTTTACCGAGGTTGGTGTGAGGCGAGAGTCCTCCCTGAAACAGATTTTTGTTCTCATATGCAAGTTACATGACTATAAGAGGTATCTTCACCTTCTCACTACTTGAAACATTTCTGTGTCTCATGCTTTGGTCCATGCAAATGAAGGGGCTATTTTTGGTGGCGCAGTGTCTAAGGAACAAAGGTTAGGATTAACAGTTTAGATTAATTGCATTGCAAAAGTTTGTTGAGAAATTCGTTGTCTGAACCCAGAGTTATTTTTTTCCTGGAAACAGGTTGTGAACAGTGGTTATTTTCCTAAATCATCTGCCAAATCTCCTATCTGTATCAACTTTCATTTTTTTGAATTTATTCAGTGAACAGATATTTATCATCATGCAAAGGGAGAAGGAAATTGATTTCATAATTTAGGAATCATGAAAGTACAAAGGAGGAGTACATCGTTCCAATGAGAGAAGACCTCATGGAGAAGAGGAGGTGTGAGTGGGATTTTAGCCAGTGGGAAAAGGGCATCTGGAATCCAGTGTCCCTCCATTATATGCCTGCAGCACCTTCTCTATATTTCTGTCATAGCAGCTTTTGCATTGTATTATAATTGAATTATTGCTTGTCTGTCTCCTCATTTGGGCAGTAAGATCCTTGTGCAATATTTCTCAGTGGTGGTAGTGATGTTTTCAATCTGCAAATAGACCATCTAGCACAGTGCCAACATGGTAGCCGTTTGGTTAGCAGTTGTCAAACGTAGGGTATCCTTTAGAAAAGTTCTGGATGCGGGGAAATGTGTAGGGAGTATTAGATGAGAATGAGGGTAAGGATTGGAATCAAATCATTGAGGGCCAGAGGCCTGAATGCCAGACAGGATGGTATCATTGGATTCTAGTTCTGATGTACTTTTTCAGCCATACCTAACTACTATTCATATTGTTATTTTTTTATGAGAAAATTCTTGGGAGTTCCAGCTAGGGAACCCATCTTTTCCTGGTATCAAGGATGCACAAGCCTCCTCTGGGGAGGGATAGAGATATTAGGGCAGCAGTCATTTATCTGTGTAGATTGATATAAATGAACCAGTCTCCACCAACCAACGTAGGAGTCCACAATTGGAGAACAAAGGGCAGTTGTTCCCATGAGCCTTCATGAGTACTTCCCTGCTATTCACCTTTAAGTACAGCTTAAGTAGGGGCTGTTCGTAAGTCAGGGACAGCATGTGTTTTATAAAACTGCTTTCAGTGTCTGAGTCCCTTTATTTCCACCACTTGCACAAACAAACATGGACATTTTTGCTTATCTTTTCTTGGCACTGTCCATTTATTTCTCTCCTGCTGCCCTGTTAAAGTCTTAAATTAATGTTTTTGTATTTATTTTGCATTTTTTCTAAGCTAACACAAGCAGGCAAGTAAATTTAGGTCGGAGTGGCACTCGCCTCTCTGATGACAGACAACCTTGAATGAGGGCCTGGGCAGCCTTCTCTGGCCAACCCAGAGTTGGCTCTTTAGGCTTCAGTGTCACCAGTGTGATTGCAAGACGCCTGTAGTTAATTACGATGCATGAATTGGGAAGGTTCCTGGACTTATTTGCATGCATTACTTGCTAGTTTCTCTGTTGAGGTCTCCATCCTTGTTTTTACAGAGCTTTTGGCGTGTTTCTGCAGTTGGTGTGTGACTTTTTATGATCTGTTGCATGTTATTCATGCAATTTCCTGCCCTGTAATGGTATCAGTTTTCCAGACACAGAGGAATACAGACTAAAACCCAGAAACCTGCATTAGCATAAAATGTCCCAGTTCTGTCAGTTTGATTAATTTGTCTCTTTGTCTCCACTCTATATGATAAGTGCTATTAATGGTTGCAACACTTCATATGTCAAAGTCTTTCTTCCTAATGACTTGAAAACGCGGTTTATTTCCCCCTTTTTGTATTATTTTTCTCATTTAGCATTCCACTCAAGTATAGATTTATGCCATGCTCTTTCATTATCTTACTGGTTGCAGCACTGGAGTGATTACATATGGTGTAGAGTATGCGTAAAGATGTGATCCCGGGGGCGGCAGCTGCTGATGCAAGCTGAAAATAGATCCAGCGTACGCTCAGCACTTTTCCCAGAGGCCTTTTATTTATTAGTAACAGTCTTGGTACAGGACAGCTTGGATCCTCATTTAGCAAGATGACTTTTTGCCTTTCCGAACACGGCAGTGACTTTGCTGTATTTACTGACACTGCTTTGTAATTTTTTTAAACCACCTTGTATCTCAGCAGTGACTTAACCTAACAGAAATTGTTAACATAATCTCAATATATAATGAACTCCAGAAGCGGCAGGCTCCATTTGAAGTAATGGAGCTTGACAGATCTAAGGTTTAAATTAAATAATCCTATTTGTAAGACAGCATTTGTACATGGTACGCTGCTTTAAAATGAATTTCTATTCTTCTCTAGTGCTTCTTACACCATTTTTAGTATTCTCCCTTTCAAAAGGACTTTTTTCAAAAAAAAAAAAATGCATTGCAAAGCCAATGGCTCTTTCACAAGGAAAGAATAAAATGGATTTTTTCTTTTACCCATTTCAATCACTGAACTGGAACCAACATCACTAATGAGTCGAGATGGGTAGTTATTAATTCAAGCTGGCAAATCCAAATAGCTCAGACTTTTGTATCAGCACAGAACATCTGTGATATAACTATAATCCTAGAATTTAGGATTAATAGCTAACCTTCTGCTCATGTTTTAGGCTCAATTGGATATTTTTTCATAAATTGTAAATGTCCTAATAATGATAATATGTATTTATTTTCTGAACAAATCCAAGAATTTTGTAACGTCATTCTTCTCTTTGAGAGATGTGCTTTAAACAGGATAAGGACGAAGTGCACTGTACATGTTTACAGAGGCGCCAAGACAGTAATTCCTCACTGTATGATCAAATTTTCCAAATTGCAAAAATGAAAAACACAAATGATAGCATTAAGTGTTTATAGGGGAATGACAATATGAGAGTACTATTTATTGGCAAGACCTAGTCATCTGATGAGGAAGCCTTGAAGAAAAATGAATTTACAAGTGGAGAGCAGACCCCTTTCTGGTGTAGTAAATGGAAGAGGTGAGTCAGTAATTTTGCTTTTTTGCTACTCTGAAAGTGATTTTCCCTGCTCTAGAACCAAGCAGGCATCAGAGAAGAGGGGGGTGATTCCCTCCTTAAATTTGTCTTGGCCCTGAGATCATTTCATAGGTTCTTCTGTTTGGTAACAGATTTTATTAATTCTATGACTGAATGAAAAGTTAATATGAGGTTAAACACATGATTTCCTGCTGGGTTAGGTTAAAAATTAAAACAGTGGTTCATGATAAAGAAATAAAGTGTGATTGTTTCATTTCAGTGGGTATATGACCCATAATGTTGTTGAAAGAGCAGTAATTCAAACCATCCCTAAAGTAAACCAGCCGGGGGAGCACTTCAGCGGAGTAGCGGAGAAGCCCCACTTGTCCTGCCCACATGCACAGTTGCATGAGAAAGCGTAAGACCACAGTATTTTGTCAGCTGTGATCACTGTGATTCACCTTGTCTTTCAAGTTCGTTTGGAAGTTTAGACTTCTAATAGCCTGGACTGCTGTGATGAGAGTAGCAACCCATGCCCTACCTTATAAAGATGTCCTCGGTAAGAATAGGTTAATATGCCTGCTTTCTCACTCTTTTTAGTTTGTCTTCCTTTCTTTGCCTCCTGCCCTGCTTCCCACTCTCACATACAAAGAGCACCCAAGCTGCTTCTCCGGGCTCATCCCTAATTCCCCACCTTGTGACACAGTCATGTTATAGCCAATTTCATTCTCCATCTAGTGGCCTCAGAACAGTGGGTGATCTGCTTGCTGTGAGAGAAGCGATACTCAGGCATGACAGGATGAATTAAGGATGGGGTTTAAGTATTAACTCTTAATTTCCTAGCGCTTGTGGTTCTAAATTAGATTCAGTGTTGTTATAACTGGGAGAATGGGAGCATTTATATGTATGCGTGTCTGGCTCTGAAACCGTGTTTGCTCAATTGAATTGACCTTGTTTTCCTGGTGAAGCACCCTGACGGCATTATGAAACAAGCAGCCCAAATGAAGAAAAACTTCACATATCTTGTCAAATATTTCACGGGGACCTCTGAAAGCTGGGATTTCCCTGCTGCCACCAGATCTGAAATGAGACAAAAGCATTTCATTTTTGATAAATGGGACTTTGTTTTTCTCTGAAACCTTTTCATTTCCTAGGTGTCTTACAAAGAGTTATCTCAGTTTGAGCTAAGCTTCTCAATAAATGATGTCAAGTCTGAAGGAGGCTCTCAGAACCAATTATTTAGCAAGTGGCTTGTAAACCAAAGACTAAGGGTAGAAATGCATTAACCAGATAAGGGTCAAGCAAAGAAAGAAAGAACCAGCTTTATTGAGCACCTATTATGTGCCAAGTAAATATGAAAATAATTTGAGCAAAATAGCAAAGATTTTAGTAGCAGAGGAACAAAAGATTGACTTGCAGAGTTGTTTGTTTGTTTGTTTGCTTGTTTTTAATGGAACGGTATTTTTATAGAAGTGTTTGAATACAAGAGAGAAGAAGAAAAGACAAGATGGGTGGGGGAATGAACTTGTTAAAGTCTATCTAAAAAGGTAAATATAAGGTGGAAAAATTTTCAGCTACTAGGAAAGAACTAATTCAGTCAAGTTTAATACCAAAATAGTTGCTAGTAAGTAGGAATGTAATACTCATTTTTGTTCCTGTATTCCATTAGCAATTTCTGTCCCTTCAAATTCTTTTGAAAATAGAGAAGTCTGCATCTCAAAGCTTTGCTTGGCTCTCTAGAGTCTGCCTCACCCAGAAAACATCATCAGGAAGCCCAAAATGGAATTTTTTTCAAATTCCATTTGAGCCCATGTTCAATGGAATTTTTTCAGTGGATAACTTTAGCCAATTTTCAGTCTGATTTCAAATTCACTGTACAAAGTCATCCTAGCTTGCTACAGCTGTGAGTGTACTCTGCTTTCTATTGCTGACTCTCAGTAAAACATACATCCACTCCACTTTCCACACTTCAGATTTCAAGTGGAAGAGAGTTATTAGAGGGCCTACTCTTAAGACTGACTTCTTGGACCTTGTAGAACTTGCTTTAAAAGCTACCACGAGTATAGATGTGTATGTGCTTACTATTTGAAAATGAACTTTGATCCAAGAAAATTATAACATTTGCATTTACTGGCATGCAGTTATGCACTGAGCTTTCTTAAGGTACCATTGTGTACAAGCCAGAGCCCATATCCCTCTAGTTTGGGTTATACCCTGTTCTACTAAAAAGATACATACAGCTCATTGAGCTAAGTTTTGGTGACAATGGGACAGTCATTTTTACTTACCAGCTTTGACCTGGTATTCTTAATTGGCAGCAAGGAAAAATATTTTAAAATCTTGCTAATTCAGCATTATGCATGGGAAGTGAGAACTTCAAGGGAGTTTTTTTCTTCTGTGATGTATTGGGAATTATAAAACCTGGGTCTAGGGCTGGCCCGGTGGCTCAGGTGGTTGGAGCCCTGTGTTCCTAACGCTGAGGTCGCCAGTTTGATTCCCACGTGGGCCAGTGAGCAGCGCCCTCTACAGCTAAGATTGTGAACAGCAGCTCTCTCCCCAGCGGGTGGCAGGAGTGCAGGGCAGAGGCGGAAGAAGGGGGGGTGTAAAAACCTGGGTCTTATAAATCATCTGACCCAGCACTAAGGAAAAGGGCTATGTTTTACCTTCTGTGTATCCCTTGTGTCTAATACAGTGGTGGTGATGATAAAAAATAACCTTTATTGAGCATTCACTATGTGCCAGGCACTTCTCTACCCACTTTACATGTTTAACTCATTGACACTATAGGGTGGCTGCTATTAGCTCTATATGCCAAATGAGGAAACTGAGGCAAGAGAGGTTCATTAACTTACTCAAAGTCAGCTCCAAAAATCAGGGAGCCTGGATCCAGAGCCCATGTTCTTAACCGCTTTGCCTCGGTGATGACAGTGTACCATTCATGAAAATGCACATGTCTGTGTTTCTAACAGGTAGCAGAATGAAACCCAGGGTCACAAACCAGTCACCTGTCGATTTGGAGACAACAAGTATCTCCAGCTCTTGTTCAAGGTCTCTCTGTGCCACACAGAAGTCACCATGAACCCAGCACTAGAAATTGGCCTTTACACAAGAAATGATTAAAAAGATGCTGAAAATGTTGAAATGTAAAATGATAGCAGAGAGAAAATACCTGAAATAAATGTCCATCCTTTTTCTTCACTTTACCTGTTGATGACTACTCAAGTCATGTCACCTTTTCATATAAAGACCTTAATATCTAAGTCACCTGGACTTAACATAAGGACCTTCCTTTGTCTGGGCCCTCAGTTTTGAGGCGCTGAAGGTATAAGATGCATGTCTAAGAAACCAGCTAATGAGTTTATAATAATCCAGTGTAAGAGGCAGAATAACGCTCCCCAAAGATGTCCACATTCTAATCCCTAAAAAACCTCTGACTATGTTACCTTACATGGCAAAAGGAACTTTGCAGATGTGCTTAAGTTAAGGATCTGGAGATGGGGAGATTATCCTGGATTACCGAGTTGGATCCAGTGTAATCACAGGAGTTTTTACAAGAGGGAGGCAGGGGGGTCAGAGTCAGAAAGTCTACTAGGAAGTTTGAAGCTCATTCAAGTGATGATGGAAGAAGCTTCTAGGGACCACAGAACTTGTCAGTTGCTCCACAATTATCATCAAAATCAATGAAGAGTCTGGGAGGAAGGTCTTTTCTCCCCTATCTCTGACCATACCTATTTTCAACATGTCATCTCATATTAAACTAGTTTATCTATCTTCCATTCATCTTTATTCTTTTAAAAAAGGACTCCTGCCATTCTTGTAAGAACTTTCACCTCTTTCTCCTTGCCAGACCAGAATAATTGATTGGGCAAGTGTGCTGTTTTTAAAAAATCCTACATCATGCAGTGGCTAGCTCACCTCACGGGCATCATTGGTTGTCTTCCTTTAAAGAAAGCTCTAGGCTACAGAATGCTCAGCCATATCCTCCTCAATAATTTGTGACCCTGAATCCGAAACTACCTTGATTACTCCTGTGAACCTTTGCATAATTCCGATTATAACAATTTCGTGGTAAAGTGTACCAAATGGCTTCCAACTGGAACCTTATTTTCACCACTGCGGTATCCGGGTTATAGCTTTGGTTAATTGGAAGCAATGTGACCCTTTTTTTTAAACCTCCTCAGTCTTGAATGGGCCTGTGTTCTACACGTCACCAAGTTTTCCTCCTCACAGCCTCTATAATCTGTCTGCCTCTTCTGCCCACTGCCACTGCGTGCATTCAGGCCACAGGTGGCACTTGCCTGGACTCCTGTGACCAGCATGCCCCCTGCCCAGCTTCTTCCCTAAGCGGCCAGAGGAATCTCCCCAACATTCTTCTGCTGGGTAGACTCCAGTGACTCTCCATTGCTGGCCAACCTCCTCACTGACCTGAAACAGCCTTCCTGTCCTGGCCCCTGCTCACCTCTCCAGCGTCACCTGCAGCCACTTCAGTGCCACACCACACTGTGTGCTGGGTTCTCTCACATGTCTTGGCACATTCCTTTTCCTTCCACATACAACACCAGTGTCCAACCCATACCTGGCTTCCTCAGAGTTCGCTGCCCTTCTGTCAGCACCTGTACTTTCCCCCATCGCCATTACAGCTCTCCTCATGCTCTGTCATAGTTCCCTGTTGACTTCTCTCTGTCCCATCAGTCTAGAACCTCTCAGACCAGACATTCTTTTTTTCCTTATTCATTGTTTTATCCTTCCAGTACCTAAGACCCTGTGGAACCACTGGGGGGGAGGGAGTCAATATACATTTGTTACCAGAATAGAGTGATCTGTCCCTGTACCCTACATTGCAAAGGTGGTCAGTCACGGGCAACATCCCACATAGTGGATGCCCTGTAGGGAAGGATGCCTGGTTTCGCTGCCCCGTACTCGGTGACGCGGAGTCCTCTGCCTATAAACCTAACCCAGCTAAGTGCTGTAGTATAACTGGGATCCGCCCCGCTGGTCTCTACAGGAGCTTGTACGCTTGCCGTTTTGATCCTTTTGCTCCCATATTACTGTGTGATGAGGGTGAACTAAAATGACTAGGGGAAGTGACTAGCTATAAAGTGGTACTAATTGCTGGCAAATTTAGCAGTTCATAAAGTTAGGTTATCACCCAGAACAAAGAACAAATAAAATGGCCTTTCAGGTCTTCATTCAATATAATCAGCCAAAATTCTTTTGTCTATGATGAACAAACAACACATTCCATTTTTTCCCCCTAAAAAGTACACCATTCAGGTTCCACATATATCTTTTGAGGCAGTTTGCTTCTGTTGCCTTGCTGTCTTTCTGTGACTTGCCCTGTGACCCAGATATATAAATATCTTATGTTCTTGTGCTCCCTCTTCTGGTCTTTTCTGTCCTTCAGCAAGACCCTGTTCCTAGAATTGTTTCCCCCTCCCGCCACCGCCCCACTAGCTGGGGGCTTGGCCTGTGAACAAAGAAGGCAGCCAGCGCTGCAGGGCTCATTGTAAGATCCATAGGGGACCAGAAACAGATTCGCTTCTTCTTGTTTGCCATCCACGTCCAGCTTGACGGAGTGAAAAAGGGCCGTACTGGCAGGGAAAAGAAACGTGCCCGGCATCCTTTTTGAGAAATGAAATGCTCTCCAGAAAGAAAAAAGAAAGAAAAAAGAAACATTATAATAAAAAGCACTTGATAGTACATTTTTCAAAATGTGCCTCCCTGGAGAGATACAGATTTGTACAGGATGTGCCCTATCCGTTAACAGTGCTAATTACCTAATTATCTGGTCAGGTGCAATAAAAACCCCTTTGACATTCTGTTCCTTCCATATGTCAGATAAAGTGTTCTGGTGTCTGTTCTGCGACCATGGAGAGGAGCACACCAGACTCTTCCCAGCAGCAAGAATGTAACATGGGCTTCGCCACTGCCCCCTTCAGTGCTTGGCTTCAGGGCACAAGGCAGGGCAAGGCCCCTTCACAGAGCTGGCAGGACAGCCGCCCTCCAGCAGGAGACCAGACTTCTTGCTGGTGGCCTCCTTGGGTCCCAGCGCCCTCTGCAGCAACCTTTGAATTCTGACTCTGCCCACTGTCTTCCTCTTGTTGCAGTTGCTTCTTAGATATTTCATTAATTTACCTCTTTACCTTATATTCTTTATCCCCCATTTGACCTTCTGAAATATCTTCTTTGCTAACCGTGTCATTTTTCCTACTTGAGTGTAAAAGAGGAGTTTGATTTTGCTTTTCCTCAAGCTGAGCTAATGATTTCCTATCATTTAATCTTTTTTTAATACTATGGCATACAATTGACATGAAAATGTGACCTTTTGTTAATTCTTTTTAAATATGTAATGTCAATTGCCTTCGAAAAAGATTAGCAAACTTTTCTTCACAATGTAGATATTTAACAGATTTTATTAAAGTACCTGTCGATGACACAGGAATGTGTAGGGCTTGGTCCTTGACTTTCAGGAATTTCTGATCACGACAGGCACAACATTCAGATAACAATGCAAAACAGCTCGTATGTGATCAAATACCAACACTGATGGTCTGTAAGCAGCAGCTATTGTCCGGGGGTGGGGACGTCCAGTTTAATTGCCACCTCTTTTGCAAGGGCTTTCCTGGGCTCTTGCAGTCCATATTGATGGACACCTCTCCCCTGTCCTAAACACATGTCACAGGTATAGCTGGAATTGGTGAAACAAAGCGAAGCCTGTATCCAGACAGTAAGCGTAGCTTGAGCAAATGCTAGAAGGCAGGAGAAACGCTGGCAGTCCGGCTCAAGAGGATAACTGGAGATAAGACTGAAAAGGAGTCAATTTGGGGGACTCTGGGAGGTCAGGCACAAGGAAGTTAGGTTTGCTCTAAAGCAGGGTATGGCTGCTTGAAACAATCCATGTCAGGAACATTCCCCCCAAAGACTCTCCAGCCGGCCTATGAAGGACGATCCAGAAAAATCATCAAGGTGCCGGAGAGAGGAGAGATGGTATCAACGGAGAGGAGAAGTCATGAGCAGAGAAGTGATAGTTTTCCCTTTTGCTTTGAGCCTCAGTATTTTTACCACAATGGTGACTCTCCCTAGAGATTCTTAAGCCCTGGCCTCCTACGCTTGTTAAAGAAAGAAAGGACAATGACGTTCAGATACCTGCCAGCTTAGCGGAGGTTTTGAAAGCTACGCCCGTTGTGGGAAGCTGCTGACAATTGGCTGTGGATGAGCTCTGCGATCCTTCTTCCTATGAGCCAAATATTTCCTGCTGTAATCGTGCAAGGAAACTTGGAGGGCTTGTTTTCTATGATGGTCTGTTAGGTTTCTGATTTCCAGCTTCCCTGACTAAGATTCCATCAAAAGACTGAACACCCCTGGGTATTGTAGGTACCTTAACTAGCATCTTAAAGGTATGCTCGGAAATAGTTTGATTCACCCAAAACAAAAACACCTAGTGTTCTTGAGATTTGGTATGTGTCAAAAACAAAAAGTTCACTTTCAGAAAGTTTGGATATCTTTATTTATAGTAGAAAATGTGTTTTATTCGTTAGGAACTGTAAGGAAAGAGATCTTTCATAACAGTTCCAAGCCACATTGAAAATAGACAGCCCAGAACAGCCTCCAGGTTGCATTCTGGGTACACCTGTGACTTATTTCCTTTTCTCACCATCTTCTGAGTTAGCATGAAAAGTGTGTTTCAGCCCCAAAGAAACTGGACACAACCAACCAGTCATTGTTGGAAATTTCTGCTTCCCCTGCTTTAGCAAGCATGCTGCCAGAGATGACACCACTGTCAAAAACAGGACCCTGCCTTCATGCCCCAGCAGTCTGAAGTCTTCTCCACAAAGGCTTGCTCTCAGTCCCCATTGATGTCATTTGCAAGCCTGGAGCCCTGGTGTCCCAGGAAAGGCTGTGGAAAGCTATAGGGCAAGAGTCCAAGAGATCTAGACAAACACGGCAGCTACGGCCATGCTGATGGACAGAATCGGCTCCCTCTGCCTTCCCTCCCGTGATGACAGAAAAGATTAGAACTCAAGGGGAAGGGAGGGGAAGTGGCTGAGTGACAAACCAGGAGTGTGGGTATCATGTCATAACAATTTCTGTAGCCCCGATTGCTGCAGAGATGCACGTTCAGTCTGCTACTCCTGCAGCTCCCAGGCAGCCATTGTCCACTTCACACATGGGGGTGTTGTGTTGATGGCCACTGTTTAACTCCTCACAGAGCACAGATGGTGCCTGCATTGTATCAGCATTAACTTTTCCCCATTGGCAGAGCCCATTCTGGAAACAGGGGAAGGGAGAAATCAGAAGTGTACTGGCTCTTTGGCAAAAAGTCTGGTTTCCGTATTTGCATTTACCCCAACTTACTGGACAGCCTTGGGTAACCGAGTCAGCGTGCCTCAGCCTCTGTTATGTGATGCTCAGTAAAGGACTTAGAAGAAGGAAGCTAAGGACTGTAGAAATACTATTATTGGTGTTCTCTAAACGATGCCTCTAAGGTGAAATCTAGAGTTTGGTCCTTCTGTAAGCCACATGAATACCCACTTCCATTGCAAAGGAAAGCACTCTGCTGGAGAAGATGATGCTATCATTTTAGAACTTTTAGTGTATGTGTCTCAAAATCCCTTTCAAGTATATTATCTACACTTCCTCAGCAAATAGAAGGGGAAATGGCAGCAGAGTTTCTCAAGTTGGCAGGGTCAGATTTACCTTCTCCCCTAATGACCAGTGGTCCTCCCCTGGTGTCACTGAGTCCTCATGGCCACTGGAGTATTAGTGGAGTGTAAACCCACTTGCTTCCAGAGGTCAAGTAGAAAAGAACATTTTCCATAAGAGATGTGTGATCTGTCAGTTCTTCAGTTTTGATTTCAGACAGAAAATATGACATAGATTCTTGAAGAAGAAGAAAAACATCCCTAACCAGGCACAACAAATGTCTTTAAATATGTGATGGATTGTCATGTGGAAGAAGGGTTCATACTGTCTGCTTGCCCCAGCGGGCATTACTAAGGTTAGCTCAATTCAGTTCAACTAATAGTTATTGAGAACCTACAGTGCACAAGGCACATGCTTTAAACTGAAGGCTGGGGGGGAGGTGATGAATATCCTGCTAAACTCATGACACCAATTATTGCAGAAGCAAGCCGGTTTGACATTTATATGAAAGTGTGAAGTTTCTGGTGAATCATTGGATAAACCAAGGAGAAGGGGAAGACAAAAGCGCTATTTCTAGTCTCCAATATCTATCCATCAATGGGTGAAGCAGGAGTCATTAAAAAATTAAATTGGAGACGATTGCCAAGGTAATAGATAGAATTTCTTAGGTAACCCAAGTAACCATCACATTGAAATATGGTTATGCGAAGGAATTCCATATTCCAATGAAAATGTCACCCCTGGGAAGAAAAGCAGAGCAGCACTATATATCCAGAAGCTCCGTAAGCAAGTCCAGAAGCACGAGGGCAGGGGCCCTCAGATGAATACTAGGAGGAGATTGGAAGAGAGAGGAACAACACTGACATTGTTGTAGGAGCTCATTTTGGGTTACGTAGTGATGGCCATTGCACATTCCATGCTCGTATTCCCACTTACTAAATGAGAGCAGAGGAGAGGCATGATGCACAACTTGAACTATTTGAATGGCTACCAGAATTCTCTTCAATTAATAGAAGAATACCTGAGGCATTATTGATTTCCCTCAGTGACAATTTCACCTTCAGAAGGTAGAGAATTCAAGGGTAGAATTGCTACTTTGATCCTAATAATAGTGACTAAACTAAAAGCAATTGGCAAGAGTACACATGAGAGGCCCCGTAGCATTGACAAAGAGACATCATCCTAGAGAACATGATGGTCAAAGAGATTCTAACATGAAATTTACCATCTTAACCATTGTTAAGTGTACTATGTTAATGTCCCATCAAACATTCATCTTACTTAAAAAGTGTTCACATTCTTATGAAACAGATCTCTTGTCATCTTACAAATCTGAAACTCCATATCCATTCAACAACTCCCTCTTTCTCCCTGACAAAAGCGTAACCACCTGGTAACCACCATTCTATTTTCTGTATCTATGAATTTGACTACTTTAGATAATTCATACAAGAGCAGTAATGCAGTATTGGTCCTTTTGTGATTTCCTTATTTCACTTAGCATAATGACCTCAAGATTTATCCATGTTGTAGCATATGACAGGATTGCTTTCCTTTTTAAGGCTGCACAATATTCCACTATACATATAGACCGTAATTTGTTTATCCATTCATCCGTCAGTGAACATGTCGGTTGCTGCCACTTCTTGGCTATTATGAATAGTGCTGCTATGAATATGTGTGTACAAATATCTCTTCCAGACCCTGCTTTGATTCTTTTGAAAACATACCCAAAAGTGGGATTGCTGGATCATGTGGTAGTTCTATTTTTAATTTTGTAAGGACTATCCTTACTGTTTTTCCATAGCAGTTGCACAATTTTACAGTTCCACCAGCAGTGCACTAGGCTTCTAATTTCTTCGCATCCTCACCAACACTTGTTATTTTCTGGGTTGGCTTTTTTTTTTTTTTTTTGGAGGGGGGGATTGTAATAGCCATCTTAATGAGTGTCAGCTGATAGCTCACTGTGGTTTTGATTTCCCTTCCTCCAATATTTATTGATGTTGAGCATCTTTTCATATGCTTGTCAGCTATTTTATGTCTTCTTTGGAAAAATATCTATTCAAGTCCTTTGCCCATTTTTTAATTGGGTTATTTGATGTTTTTTTGTTGAGTTGTAGGAGTTCTTTATATATTCTGGGTATTAACCCCTTATCAGATAAATGATTTGCAAATACTTTCTCCCATTTCATAAGCTGCCTTTTCACTCTGTTGAGTCCTTTGATGCACAAAAAATTTTAAGTTTGATGTAGTCCCATTTGTCTATTTTTGTTTTTGTTGCCTGTGCTTTTGGTGTCACATCCAAGAAATCATTGCCAAGTCCAGTCTCCTGAAGCTTTATTCCTGTGTTTTCTTCTAAGAGTTTTATCTTTCGGCGTTCAAGACCTTTTGAAAGTAGTTTTTTTTTAACTAAATAAATAAGTAAATAAGAGAAAAGTAGAAATTATGCATATGCAGGGAAAGATGGCTCGGGGAGCATGGAATGCTGAAAACAAAGTTCAAATAAAGAACCTTTTTTTTTTTTTAACAAAACTACAGTTCTTTGTTTAGTTCAGTGCTTTCTTTCCCCCCCAGTGATAGAAAAACGTAAACAGCTATAAAAAGCTGTATGGAACCGCAAAAACAGTATCAAGAAAACTGAAGCCCAAAATGAGTGGACCTTTCTGTTTGGAGCATGAAGACAAGGAAGCCGACAGCTGCCATTCGGGGCAGACTGTTTGATACTGAAGATGGCAAGGAGCCCAGAGTTATCTCTATATTATGTATCAAGGAGAATGTCCATTAGGTGGAAAAGTGACAAAAACTTGTAGAAAGAAATGGAAACCCCAGGTAGATGAACAATAAGAAAACACCTCAGCTTCTAGTCAGAAGTAAAGCCCCCAAACTACAGAAAAAAAATTAGACATGATTATGGTATAATTTGTTATAGTCAAAATCTTTAAAGAATTACGGAATCCAGGAAAGCATTGTAAGTCTGCAGATCAGAAAAATAGCATCATAGTTTTCAAAAACAAGGGAGAAAGTGGATCTTAAATGTTTGACTGAAGAAAAGTTTGTATAATAGGGATGATTTCTGAATATCTAGACAAGTATGGGTCAAAAAATCAATTTTGCAAGGCTAAGCTGGACAGGTGGCTTATCAGTAGCACATGCTGTGGAGGGCGGAAAGCTCAGAGTTGTTCATTGACAGCACCATAAGTAATAAGAGACAGTGAAGTAAATCTTAGTCAACATTCCTAGAAAATGGGATCTAAACTGAGAGAGGTTCTGTCCTCCATACCATTCACCGGAGCATTTACACAGTCTACATACCTTGCCGGGGATGTAGTCAACCACAAGATGGTTCAGAGGAGGGCAGCGAGAGGGTACAGGGGCTCATAACTGGTTAGGTTCCAGGGGTGGGAATTTTGGCTTGATATGAAGAACCATTAGAAGCTTCGGCCATAAAGAAGAATGAAATCTTACCATTTGCAAAGATGTGGATGGACCTAGAGAACATTATGTTAAGTGAAATAAGTCAGACGGAGAAAGACAAATACCATATGATCTCACTTATACGTGGAATCTAAAGAATAGAATAAATGAACAAAGTAATCAGAAACAGTCTCAGAGACATAGAGAAAAACTGAGGGTTGCTAGATGGGAGGAGGGGTGGGGATGAAGGAGAAGGTGAAGGGATTAGAAAGCACAATCAGTAACCACAAGATTGCCACGGGGATACGAAAGTCAGTTTGGGGAATATAATCAATAATGTTGTAAGGATTTTATAGGGTATCTGATGGATACTTGTCTTATTAGGGAGACTGCTCCATGGACAGTGTAGATGCCTGATCACTGCACTGTACACCTGAAGCTGAAGCTGAATAATAATGAATCATAACTATAATTTAACATATATATAGTCACAGGATGTGGTGTACAGCATAGGGAATAGAGTCAGCGGAACTGTAACAGCTATATGCGATGTCAGACGGGTAGTAGATTGGGGGCGAGGGGTTATCACTTTGTGAGGGGTATAAATGTCTAACTAGTACATTGTTTTGTACACCTGAAACTAATAATAATAATGATAAAAAGAAGGCTCTGAGAAGGGACTCAACTTCTCTTCACTAGAAACCTTAAAAATGTTTTGTGTTTCTGGTTGAAGATCAAGTGGTTGATGGTTGGTTTGAAATAAGTAGAGGGACTGAAGAAGTGAATCAAACCTTGACTCAAGAAAACTCTGGTCTAGGAAGATCACTGGGTCCCTGAATGGGGAGGGCATTTAAAATGGAAATTAGGTAATTTTTTTAAATCTTCTTTTTAAAAATAATTTTCTGTTAGAGGTGGTTTTTCAAATGAAACTATAAACCTAGATGCAGGTTTTTACTACTTTGTTACCAGTGAGTGGGATGCTTTTCACTTTCATTTTACACTGAAAAATGTAAAAAGTTACTACTATTTTTACCTATTTTAGGATCTACACTTATACTGAAATCGGGTTTTTAAACATTATTCCATGAAGTGCATTATATAATCTTTCAGAAGGGAGAGTTTCTATTTTCATTGTATGCTTTTAGAGTAAATATGAATATATTTGTATCATATACCATGTTTCCCCGAAAATAAGACCTAGCCGGACAATGAGCTCTAATGCGTCTTTTGGAGCAAAAATTACTGTAAGACTCAGTCTTATTTTACTATAATATAAGACTGGGTCTTATATAATATAACATAACACAACATAACATAATATAATACCGGATCTTACACTAATATTTTCTCCAAAAGACACATTAGAGCTGATTGTCCGGCTAGGTCTTATTTTTAGGGAAACAGGATATAACTTTTGCCCATCACTTACCTGGGAAATATAACCATCAATACCTGAATGAGAAAGTAATTAAGGGCAGAGATGAGGAGGTAAGACCACCCAGTTGAAGTTCCACAGGGTCGGGGTGTTGCTAGTTCCCAAGAAAGACAACGAATGTTTGCTTCCCCTTCTCTGTTCTCATCAATGCTGAGCAACTAAAGATACAGCTCAGGGGCAGTTTCAGCTATTATGTAGCCCCATGATAATTCTGAGCTGAGTGACACAGATGGGGGATACCTGACATTCCCTCTAAACATCAACTTTATCAGGCTGCCTTTCTAATTTGGAATAAAGCTCTGGTGCCACCTGGCTCCCCACTAGAAAGGCATTTCTGCTTTGGTGTCTTCCAGATTCTAAGCTGATCCCTGCTAATTTACCAAATTCCTATGTGATAAAAAGGCTTTCTGGGATTTATAGAGTTTCATTGGGCAATAGAGGGATTTATCAATTATCTTTATTCTTTAAGAAAAATCCAGGCACTGAATCTGAACAATGTACATAATAAAAGAAAGTGTGAGATTCATCCTTCTTCATATCCAGGGAAGTACCACTTCCAGTTGGCCAGACTCCTTTGGATAGAGCTATATAAAACTGAATATTTTAAAGAGTGTAATACAACTTAGAATAATGTGTTTCCATATGAAATACAATTTCGTTTCTGGTTCACTTCAGAGAGACAGCAACAGATAGGAGAGGAGTATGAGAATTGAACTCCACAGTCAGAAGACTTGGTTAAGCCCTGGCTGACCAGCCATGTGGCTTTGGGAAAATCCCTTCACCTTTCTGGGCTTTCTGGGCTTCACCTCTTTTGCTTCCTTGTTTGCAAAATGGATGAGGATTGAGTCAGGGAAACAGAAACCATGCCAGGTGTTTCAGAGGGGATATAAAACAGAATTGGTTACACAGGTGTTGGAAAACTGGAAGAACAGAAAGGGGAAGAGTGATTAATGGCTGTAGGAAGCAGCTACCACTGCTGAGGCGGGAGGGGATAAAAGGGACGTCTGCCTGTGGAGGAGACCGCCCCTTACGCAGCCACTTCCCCAACACACCACTAGGGAAGGAAAGAAAAAGAGAAGGAAACTGAACCACAGCTTCGCCTTTCCTCCATCCTTCTGATCTCCCACCAGTGTCCCTTATTGGCAAAATCCAAGAAAAAGTCAACCAGCATAGGAGCCTGGGAAACGCACTTTGTTTTTGTTTGTTTTTTAATAGATGGTGTCCAGGTGACAACACCTGAAGCCCCGATCAATCTTTTTTTTTTTTTAAGATTTTTTTTTAATTTTTATTGGGGAAGGGGAACAGGACTTTATTAGGGGAACAGTGTGTAGTTCCAGGACTTTTTTCCAAGTCAAGTTGTTGTCCTTTCAGTCTTAGTTGTGGAGGGTGCTGTTCAGCTTCAAGTTGTTGTCCTTTCAGTCTTAGTTGTGGAGGGCACAGCTCAGCTCCAGGTCCAGTTGCCGTTGCTAGTTGCAGGGGGCACAGCCCACCATCCCTTGCGGGACTCGAGGAATTGAACCGGCAACCTTGTGGTTGAGAGCCCACTGGCCCATGTGGGAATGGAACCGGCAGCCTTCAGAGTTAGGAGCATGGAGCTCTAACCACCTGAGCCACCAGGCCAGCCTGGGAAATGCAGTTTTTAAACTCCCAGCCTCAGCATTACAAGAGGGAACATGAGAAGAAAGGGCATGAGGCCAAGGCAATAGTAAATAAGCAGCATATGAGCTTATAATTTCAGACTAAAATTAAATTCAATGATCGAAATTAAAGTTAGTAGTTGGTCAGAGCTGTTTACATTTTCCTATTTGTATTAAAGTAACGCTACTTTAGTACATGGACAGAAATGGGTGGGTGGGTGGGTGGACAGAGGAATGGATGTTTAGATAGATTTGGTTCTGATCTGAATCATTTCCAAATAATTTGTGTTACATTTTTTTAATTAAAAAAGTTTGCATTTAGTCCATGGATTAGGAAAAAACTACCAGATTACATTCTACAAACCCTTGTGACAGGAGAAATTATAGCGAAAATGTGGGTTATTGTAGGGTCCTTCCTAAAAGTTCCTAGGAGTCGGTTTCAGAGAATCTGGGATCATGCCTCTCAATCATGTGGATTCATGTCATGTGTTTGTTCACTTAACCTTACTGCTTTTCCTTTTTTTTTTTAACCAATGAAATATTCATCAGTGGGCTGACCATGTGTTTCAGTTCAAGGTACCCACAGCCCTGCCAGTCACTACTATCTACACTGCTGATCACAGTAGCTCTGCCAACTACCTTTCGGAGTTTCACTCAAATGGAGTTCCACTGTTTGACCTCTACCCTGGGATGCCATCACCGCCTTTGACATCAGGGAGCCCATTTCAATTGCAGGGGATAGGTAGTGTGTGTGTGTGTGTGTTGAAAGGGCCAAATTCCTGGGTATACATGTGCAATTGCACAGGGCCCTGGACTCAGAAGGCCCCTGGACTTGGTTTAATGTCCTGCTGTCATCGTCTTGAAATTCTTAATCTCCGAACAGGAGGCCCACATTTTCACTTTGCACTGAGCCCTGCAAATCCTGTACACCAATCCTAGTGTTGGGGCAGATGACGGCCCTTGTGAATAGAGGCCCAAGAAAGGCCTCACTGAGAAAGTGGCCCTTTAGGAAGAGCCTGAGAAAGATGAGGGAGCAAGCCATGCCCTTCTTTGACTTATCAGATGAACTTCAACTCAGCCTGCAGCACTCAGGGCAAGGGTCACCTTCTCTAGGAAGGCTTATATAATGCTCTTAGCAGTTACTGCCCCCGGCTGGGTCCTCCTTTGGCACCCTATAAATACCTGTTACATACTCAGATCACATTGTAGACATTTGTGTAGAACATCTGTCTCCCTGGTCAGCCTCTTAGCTCCCTGGAAAAAGAGACTAGACTTAATTCATCTTTGTAATAACAACAGTAGTAATAGTTGTTACTCAATGCCAGACCCTGTTCCAAAGGTTTTACTACAAAGCAGCCATTGTTCATATCCTCTCTTACAGTGGAGAAACTGAAGCACAGAAAGGTTAAGTAACCAGCCCAAGTTACACAGCTGGTACATAGTAGATCTAGAATTTGAATCTAAGGAAAGCTGGCTCCCCCAGACCTCATACAGTATACAGTGAGTGCCTGGTATATGGTTGGTGAATGACATTACATATAAGTAAAAGAAAAGTAGTGACTAAGAGATCAGATAGAGAATCTCAGGGGCAGAATTACAGTTAAGAGAGAGGGACTCTTATGTATGTTGTGGCTGCAGACCCAAATTTGAGACTGCACAGGAGAGAAATCACATTTAATTTTATGCTTTTAAGCCATATTCGCTAGCACAGAGGGTTTTCCTTAGCAAAAAAACTCCACCCTACAAAATCGTATACTTATATGTATAAATCAACTTGAATGTTGACTTAGTTTTTGTGTTATTACTTTAGGAAAAGAAACAAGATTGTTTTCTCTTGTTTTCTCTTTAAAAATGCTAATATGACCAGAAGCTTTGTTGAAATAGTGAAGTTAATTTAACCAACACGTCCTGACGGTAGTGTGCTTTCAGAGCATGCTGCTTTGGCGAGAAAAGTGTGATACTATGGATTTCAATTATAGGAAATTCAGATTAGAAGTCTTGGCTTTTTGCTGTATCAGTGTTCATCATCGTGTAGAATGGGAGGTAGTGCATTGGGAAGGAAGAGTTGTCACCAGTGTTGTTTTCTTTATTTAACAAGAGGCTTGCTGTACAAAAATCAACCAAGAGGGACGGTCAGTGGCTTCAGCATTTTAAAATGTCCATCAGCAGAGCTTTGTTACCTTCACCTTCCCAGCTCCTGCAGTGTATAAGAGATCCAGCTTCATCGGGGAGGTAGGCACGGTGTTGCTGAGGGTAAAAGGTTCCTTGTTTTGTAAAGGTGCACTTAGGAGGTCTTGAGAAGGATGCCACCCTTCTCTCAGGGAGCCGTCCCCAGATCTCCTGATTTGTCTGCTGCGCCTTCTGCAGATGGGCTCAGTGCTCCTGCCGTGTACAGACGCTGCCGGAACCAACTAAGGAGATCTTAATCACGTGGCTTAAGAAGGGAGCGCTGTTCCGTTCCATGTCTCATAAAAATTCCCAAGCCCTCTTTGCACTTCACGCCTGAAGGTAAACTGCCTAGTCCCTGCGAGAGCCCAGAATGACAAAACTGTTCGAAGGTCCCTGTCGTAAGCTCTGTCCAGCAGTAAACGAGGCACCTCCTGAGAGGGAATGCCCAGCTCTGCCAGCGGCACCCACACCTGTCCTCTGCCAGTGAGGTTTCACCAGTTCATCTTCCTTTCATCAGCCGCATAAAGATGCTACATCAGAACCCAAGGGAATGTGGGGTTAAGAGTCATCGTTTCAGTGGGTCAAACGTTCTGCACATTATCAGCATGTGAACACACCCCGTAGTGCCTGGGTTTCGTAGTCTGACCTGGTTTCTCTCGGGTCTGAAACCTAAAGGTCAGTGCCACTTGCCTTGTGTGTGTTGACTCCCGGATGAGGTCATTGCCTCCTTTGGAGCAACCTGAGAGCAAGGGGGGTGTTACTTCTGCCCTCTCTCAGGTCTTAGCCCCTCGTGGCACACTCCATCCTGCCCCCCATGTGTGAGCCAGTCTTATCTGCAGCACAGTGTGTATCGCATGTTGGGGAACCAGGTAGTTATGTATTAAGCGTGATGAAAAGATAGTCTTCAAAAAGATCCATCCAAAATAGTTCATTCAAAATGCACGCCTGTTATCCCAGGTTGTCATTAATATTGTATTTTACATTTGTTTATCAGACCTGTAGGCCATTCCTGACCAGCAAATTTTAACCTAGATATATCTGCTTCCCTTGGAGCAGTGAAACACAGTTCCATTAACACCCGTGAAATAAAACTGGCATGCTATTTCTAGTCACTTCATTCTTCTTTAACTTTATGATCGTTACCTTTTTAAATAACATCTTTATGGGTCATTACTTTTGTGTGAGATTCTCCACCTCCCACCCCCCCTTATTTTTTCCCATTATTGGAGGCTTACTCGTTAAAACCAGAAAGTAAATAACAATGCAAACTTGTGGTCACAGTTTCATAAACATACAGCTTCACATTGGTACCTGGATATTTGCTTTACAAGTACAATGAATGAGTTTAATGATTCCTAAAAATGGAAATACAGTGTAGCCTTCTCAAGATGGAGCCTAAATCAATAATTAGAAAGGCTCTGCCTGTTTTCACACTGGCCTGCAGGTGTGACGGGCTCTTGCTTTCTGTTTTGTATATTTGGAGGTGTTACAGCTGGCCTGAAGTGCACCCGAGATCGGTCCCTGCATGGGACACCTGTGGCAGTTCATAAGGTCCCATTGTATCAAAGCAACCCTTGACCCAGCACAGACATAGAAAGGGGGAATTCACTGCACTGCAGGTGTCCTGCTTGTCAGTGCTCAAGGGGTCCCCACAGACCTCAGCACTTTCCTCTTCTCCTGAATTGGTCTGGATTTTTCAGTCAACTAATTGTGTGATCTTGTGAGAACCCTTCCAGTGTGGACTTCCATTGTGGCTTAATTGACTTTTCATTTTTTGTACCTATTCTACAAAGCTGAATTGTAGGTTTCTTGAGCACAGGCCTGAGCCTTAGCCTTATGCATTCCTCATAGCACTGGGATTGGAATCCCAGCTCTATGACGGTGGCTGAATACCTTCACCTCCTGGCTACTCAGTTTCCTTGTCTACAAAATAGAGTCACTCATGCCTGCCTTGCAGGGTGTTGTGAGAACCAGCTAGCATGGTGCTGGGCACCAGGAGGTGCCTGCTGAGTGATAATTGTGACTCACTAGACAGAGCCCTGCACACAGCAGCTGAGCAAAATTCAGCAGAATTGAATAGGACAAAGCAGAATGAAACTCATGGGGGACGAGGTAGCTATGGACTCTTGAAATCTCATGGTGAGAACACCATTTCCTCTGACCTTGGGCTTGAATGACAGTTCAAAACCCCGTTTTTATTCATGACTCTTTCGTGACCGTCTGATGATCATTTTAAGCTCATCATGTCTCCTAAGCCCAAAAGGAAAGGGGATTTGATTTGGGATATTGAGACTCTGCTCATCAGCATCCTCAGTCCAGCTCCTGCATCAAGCATCAGCCCCTCCTTGAGTGGAAACGCTTTCTCCAGCTCCTTGTAGCCCTGTGGCAACTGGTGGCACCCAGGACCAATCCAGGGATCCCCATAGGTGTTTCTGGCTTATTTAAGAATTTTCTTTTAAGAAGCAACCGTGGTGGGGGACAGTGGTGGGACCTACTGAGACCAAGAGCATCAATATAAGAAAGAAATGGCGATAAGGATGAGAGGATGAGGAGGACTGTATAGAAAACAGACTACACTGAGATGAGTTTCCCCAATTTCCCGTAGAGTGAGTGATCACATCTGCCGAAATTCAAAAAGTGTATTATCCACTCAGCCACTGGCAGATGGCCTAGGAATGGAGCCTTGATTCTGCCCTTCCTCTCTTTGTGGTGCAGCCATGTTCCAATGAAGAAATGGATCATGTGACATTCTCATTGCCTTCTTGGGTTAGTTATAAACGCGTACTTCCTTGCCTTGCACTCCCTTTTAAAGGTTTCCGGGAGAAATGTCCATAAGATTGATACAGTACATACTAGATTTGCTGAGTGTCTTATGGTCAGCTTAGTGTAAGACACAGAAGCGTATGACAGATGAGCTCCTTTTCAGTATTAGTGCTCGGGGACAAGACAAATCCTCTTGCCTGTCTTGGATTGGTTGATTGGTTTGGTATGTTGGTTTGCACAATGCCTTGCTCCAAAAATAATTTGAGACAACACTCACCAAACGCTGTGTTGTCACGTTCTGTACACTCTAGTTGTATTAGAGGCACAGTTAGATTTATGACATATTGAGTAACATACAAACTTTTCTCAGGTGTTGTACCATGTTAGAGACCCTAGTTAGATGCAGACTTAGAAAGAGAAACAAAACAATCCCTAATCTAAAGGACCTTGCCATCTTGTGATAAAACACAGACCCAGTTAAGTGTAACAAAAGTGAGAGAATAATGATCACCCTGGTAGAACTGTCACATGGGTCTAGCAGTCATGGTTTTTGTTGTATTTTTTTGTAACCAAATATCTTGGGACTCATTAACTGACAGAAAAGTTTTTTGTTTGGAATTTTATTTAAAGTACTTCAAAATTCTTAACAATTAAAAATCCCATTCAGTTATGTATCTGAGAAATTTCCCTTCCTGGGAAGAAGGCAGCAATATAAAGTCAGGGCTGCCCTGGAGAATCCAAGACATTTCCTCAATGTGGCTATGGGGGCTGAGAGGCTGGTGTCATTCATTCTCTCTCGTAGGTTTGGAGAGGGCTCCCAGAGAAGTCCATGTCCAAGCTGAATCATGAATAGCTAATATAAGTCCTCACAAGAGTTTTGGCTCTGTGTGCTGTGGTGAATTTAGTACATGTAGAAGTCGGCTACAAAGGTTGCCCGTTCATTTTGCTCTGCACTTACTCCCCTAGCAGATATTTTTAAATCCCTTGTACTATAGCTTCCAGCAAGGCCCCACGATTGCCTCTTTCACTGATTTGTACACATGACTCATGGACCTGCCTCCCCTTTCTGTGGGGTCATCAGAGCTTGCAAGAACCTAGAGGATGCATGGTTTTGCATAGAGGGGAAGGCTGCCTGCCTGAACACCAGCAAGTTCAATCCACTTACACTGAAAAAAAAAAAAAAAAAAAATTCGCCTTAGGCAAAGTATTTCTAATTGTCTATGTTATTCTGTGTGTGTATGCATGTGCGCACGCGTACACACATAAATAGCACATTATCAATCTGTGTAAAATATAATGGATGAGCAGCGCATGACAGCAGGCTTAGCCTCTGAAGATTTACCAGGAGAGAAGACAGCTGCGCGGCAAAGCTGCTGCTTATAATTAGGGAAGGACTAGCCCATGTCCTGCGCCACTCAGCAGCTTCAATCATTTAAATGACAGCCAGTTTGTTTAGCTCTGTAACCCCCATTCTTTATGGGCCAGGAGTTAATTTCTTGTTGAGAACAAGAAATTGGTTTGTCATCATCTCTGGTATGGTTGTAAGATCAGGTATGACATGGTGAATGAAAAGTCCCAACTAGAAACCATGATGAATGAACAAAACAGGCGTTGCTTCGAATGTGTCTGTTTAACTTTGTAAGTGAGGAAAAACTATTTGAAACCCTACGGACTTTCAGTTTTTAACAGGGCCATATTGCCAGTTGTGCGGTTGACAAGAAAACCATAATGCTTTCTTTGGCTCAAGGCAACTGCAAGAAGTGTCACATCACTCCTTATGTAGAGTGGCTCTCAACAGCACTGATTAGGAGGGAAATTAATAGGCTTCCCATTGTTACCGTGCATTTTTGCCAGGATGTTTCAT